>NW_020897744.1:3898553-4299774 GCF_003984885.1 Neopelma chrysocephalum | reverse complement strand
AGATGGTGACCATATGATCTTTCCCTCTTCTAGACCATAGATATGCTTTCTATCCTTAGTATTTGACTTCTGCATGCAAGGAGTGCTCACCTAAATCTGCCTGCCCTCCATAGCACCTGGATGCAACACAGGTCCCTTCAGGAATCCAGTAAAGACCCAGACAGAGCGTAAACAATTTGTGAAAAAAGCACAACCTGACTCAATTAGAATTTCCTCCATGAATAGCTCCCTATGTCAGAACTTAAGGCCCCAATTCATAGGGAAATCTGGGACCCATTTCCTCAGGAATTACTAGTTATTTACGCAGAGAAAGTACTGCATTCTGATTTTGTTTTCTGGACAGTCTGGGGTGGGCTGTACGCTCACGTGAACAGGCTGGATTTATGCTGGGCTGGCAGCAGGGAGATGTGAAGAGATCTGTACTTCTACATGTTACCCCTTGTGCCCTCTAGCACCTCTCTCCCCTCCCTGCAGAAGATGTCACGGTGTCAGGAGGAGCTGATCAGCTGCTGTAGGTGATCACACCCTACCACCTTCCCTGACTTTGTCAAAAGCCCCAGAACTACACCTGGCTGGTACAAAATGCAGTAATTTTCTGTCATCTCTTTGCTGAGGAGCCCATGAACTCCCAAGGCCCAAACTACAGCTCTACTCATGACCTGGGGAATGTTGGCATTTAGGATAATGGTTCCTACATAAGAACCATCTGTGGTCCAGAGCCCCATACATCCCATAAAACACACTCCTCTTAGATTAGGACAAGTGACAGTTATCCTTTCCCAGAAAGGATACTCTCTTACTGTGTCCTTTACTCTGGCAAATTGGACTATCTGTGGAGTAAGATATTATGAGAATGAGCCTGGTACAGTCTGACCCTCAAGCAATAGTTATGATGATCTTCCAAAACCTCCAGAGTGTATAATACACCCTTTTCAAAGGCCCAGCCTTAGCCACACACTCTTGTGCAAACAAAATTGGATCTAATTCCAACTCCTATGGCCTTTCCTAGAGTTAAACAAAGCTTTGTAGAGCTGAATGATAACAAACCACAGAGGGAGAGAGAAACTGTATGAAGGAAAAAAAAGAGCAAAACATCTGTCCCTGACATTTGAAAAATTCTTATTTGCCTAACTCCCCTGATTTCAGCAGAGCTTTATAACTCTATACCAGCTTCCAAGTTAGTCTCTCTTTTTTTAAAGCTCTCTTCTGACGAGCTCTGAAAGCAGCAGAGGTGTTCAGGCAGACGTGTGTAGGCTGTCTCAGACAGCAGGGGCTTCAGGCAAGAATAATTTCAGGCCAACAGTGGCAAGAAAGAGAAAAGGTTGTTGGTGGAGGAACAGAAGATGAAGAGGGAAGCAGTGAGAGGCAATTCTTGTGGTTTGGAAGTTCCTGTGGCTCTATGTACAGTCAGCATTTCTGCCTGCAAACAGAAACATTTCTGTTTGCTTTGCAAGCCAGATTTCTCAACCTTTGGCCTTCTGACCTTCCCTGTATCTGGCACTGTGATCAGGTGTGAGATGCAGCTCCCTGCTCAGAGGGGTAGAGCTTTCTCACATGGTCCACCAGCCAGACTGGATGGGGCCTCCACAGAACCTGAAGAGACTGACAGTCTCTGGGAGACAGAGGGAGGGCTAAAGGCAGTGCAAGGACAAAGCCCAAAAAATGCTCTCTTCAGATGACTTACCTCAGCTTAAATACTGCCATGTTGTCCAATTCCTATAAAACCAGACTTCAGGAATTAGAATCTAGGCACGAGCTGCAAATTGGGTTTTCCTGGTGCTAAGAATAGACACAGGTCCCACCTGCTCAAAGGTACACTGAGCTCTCTCTGTTGGACTCTGCCAGGAGAAGAGGAAAGCAATGTCTATATTTGACCATTCTGGTCGTTCAATTTGTCCTTATCAAATAAAAATAAAATAAAATAAGGTTATTTTTAAGGCAGTACAGTTTCTTTATACCACATGCCCATGTTTATTGCCATATAAATTCCCTGTTTGACTACACCCCACCCAGGCTCTTGTACACACCTGCATAAGTCTATAATTTTATCCCATGAATCATTCTGTACCATCAGATCACACCCAACTTACCAGAACTCTAAGGAAGTGGCGAGTTCATTACACTGGTTTTCATCTTTCAATTTTAAAATAAAAGGATTTTTTATTGGTGCCCTAAATCCACAAGTATTTTTTTTTTAAATTACAAGCATAAAGAATACGTAAAATTAATTAATTAAATGCACCCGACAAAAGAGAGACAATGGAAGGGAGAACTAATAAACAGTTTCTAAGAAGCTGTTTGGACCTGTCCTGCAGAGGTTGTATCTACATCACGGGGTACTGCAAATCTGAAGCATTCAAAATCATGAGTCAGGCTCAACAAAAATCATGAGACTGAGGAAAAATCATAATTTTCAGTTTAAATTAAGGAGGTTTGCCTTGTTTTTCTCTGGGTTTTGCAACCTTGGGAGAGCACTGAGGCCATGGTTTCAAGCACTTAAGCAGCCTTTGAAGGACTTTTTTCCCAGGAGAGTGGAGATTTTCAGCTACATTACTTGTGCCGATAGCTCCGTGTTTAAGGAACCCAGCAAACAACACAAGAGGTTACAATCCAAAAGAAATCCAGATGCCATCATGTACAAGAGCAATGCTGCAGCAATCCAGGCCAGTTTGGGAATGTCCTTTGTTAGGAACACCAAGTGCAGCACACTCAGCAGCACGAGGAGATCTGCAGGCAAACACTTGCAACTTGCATTTTTTCACTTTGATTTAGTGTAGAGGAACACACTTCCATCTTAGCAGACTTTTCTCACTTTTATCTTCTTGAAGTTATCTTAGGGTTACCAAATACCACTTGAACTGACTGGCTCTGTAGTTCCTGGGATTAGGCTCAGTGCACTTCTTGACTTGCAGCCATTTGGCAGCCCCTGCATTGTTACACAAATGTAACACTCAGCAGCAACACGAACTTTTTGCCACTCAATTAAAAAATGACGAGCGGCCAAATAGAAAAACTGGATTAGCTCCTGGGCAACTTAAATTCGTGTGATACGGCCACTGGGTTGTTTCCTAGCCAGGACACTTAATTGCTGAGAAATCTGTTTACAGCTTGGTATGTGCATCTGTCCATTTGGGACCAAGGTGGGTGTGACAGGATCCTACCAGACTCAGGCTGACCAACAGTCTGGAAGAGGCTGCCACCAATGGGAAACTCCACCACGGTGCAAAGACTGAGCATCCATAAAAACAGCTGTCTCTGATCTGGTCAGGAATGAAAAAAAAAGCAAAGCAATGGTTGAAGTGTCTTATCTGCTCTGGAAGGGTCTAGATTTGCAGATGTGATCGGGGTGCTTTAGGTCTGAGATCTATTTTCTTTCATGCCCATTCATCATGCTTTATTGCTTGCTAATGAGAGGACAAAGAAGAAATGGTCTAAATCTAATCACGCTGCAGTTGACTCTGGCTGAAAAGCCCAGCAACACTGAGTATCAGGGACCCTCCTGACTCTCCCCTACACACACTCCCCCTGGTTAACGGGCTCCCTGCTCAGCACACCGTTAACAACGAGGCTGTTTAATTCCTGCACGGTCCCACTGACATTTACATCTGTTGACTCCTCACCGCTGTTTTGCCGCCCGCCACTCCAAGTGTTGCACTCCAACCAACCTTCCATGTGCTCCCAGATCCTTCGGGATTGGCAGAAGGCTCAGGGTAGCAGACAAGGTGAATCCTGTAAACATGGCAAGAGATAAGGCAGTAAGGGAATGATAACCACAAAAGTAGCTCACAGGGTTCAAGGGATGGAGGAACATGTACTGTTTATTTTCTGTGCTCTTGGATCAGCTGCAACTCCACATGTAAGGTAACTCCTTGAGCCTCAGCTTTAGGACCTGGAAAGTCCCTTAGCACTGAGCATTATGTAACAAAGAATATATGCTTTCTTTATCTTTTATCTATATAGGAAACAAAACAAAACAACCGAGACATTTGAACAATGCCTACAGCTCTGACTTGGGCCATGTCTCTGCCCTTGTTTGCACTGATGTAAATCAGAGATTGCTGGGAGAGATTTAAAATAGGCCTTTCAATTGCTTATCACATCACTCCTCTGCTCTGCCAGTGATCTGTTCTGTGTGTTTCCAACAACAGTGCCCGTGCTTTTGCCAAGCCACAGTTACACATGGAATGCTTTCTCTCTCCAGGTACACACAGTGCCTGTCCCCCCTTATCCTTTCATATAAAACACCCAGCTTTCATCCCAATCCCGAGAAGTGCACTACCAATTATACCAATCCCAGGGTTTTTTAACTCATTTCCCCGGCATTTGCTCAGCTGGCTTGCCCATGCCATTTGTTTATGATGAATTTTTTATGACATAAACAATTACTTATTCCCAGGTGCATTTAACCAGAAGAGCAGGAACAGAGAGAAGTAACAGACTTGGGACTGCCTGGGCTTGCATGGTGGCAGCAACAATATGTTTACAGGCTTCAAAGGCACTGATAGAGCTCCTTCTGCATTTTGGGGGGCTCAGGATTAGAACCGGCTGGCAAAAGGTGATTTTTAATTCACAGGGAATTTCTTCTTTTGGTTTGGTTTAGCTCAAGGCCAGCGCACCAGCATTTGCACCTGAGAAACCCAAGGCGGTGCCTTGCACAGCAGAGTTGGGGACCTGTTAGAGGGCAGCAGAACAGACACACACATGTACCTGCACACTCCTGTACACTCACACACACTCTTGCACACTCACCCTCACACACACTGCACTGCTGCAGGCACCATATGTGCCTTTCCACTGGAACATGACATGAAATACAAGACTTCATCTGGTTTTCTGACATTCTGCCTTGACCCCCAACGCTCTCAGCAGCCCCACGGTTCCTTCAGCAGCTCCACAGCTTCCTAACTTCTCTGGTATTTGAGGGAGAAATTGCTGGAGTAAATTCCATGGTTTGAGTAATGACATTGATTTTTTAATTTCTTCAGGAAAGTGATTTATTCTGACCTTAAATTCCCTGTAACTGATGTTGTGTTATCAGTACTGTCAAGTTTTGTCAAGGGCTTGAGAGAAAGGGTGAATAAAGACACAGACACAGTTTTTCTCTTGTGTCTTCAGACTACTCCTACCTCTGAGCTGCCAGGTAATATCATATAAGTCATATTAGCCCTTGTTCCCTTTCTTCCCGTGGTTGACATAGTTAGTGGTGAAAAATTGATGTAGCTGATGGTGACACAAGGCTGAATCTGCATCAGTCTGAAAACCAGGCAGCAATAGCACTGAGTAACGTGACAAACTACCCAACCCTGCATGCATTGTGCATTGCTCCAGAAAATCCAGGCAATGTGGCCTGCGTGGTTTTCAGCTTGGATGGTTCAGCAGGAAAAAGATTTTTGATAATAAAATTTAAGAATCGGGATCTGAAGCTCTGTATCAAACAGAAGCGATCCCCAAGGTACATTAAGGTCTGCCAGTCTCCATTCAATTAGCAAATGGGAGACAGCTGTCTGTCTGTCTGTCACCCTTCCTCTGCCCTGAACGCAAACACATTCAAAGTCAAGCCAAATCTTTTTGTTTCATCAGCAGGTTCAGCCAGTTACCTGCCGGATGTGGAACAAGTTTAGGTACCAACTAGTGCAAGTCAGCAATGGGCCCAGGGTTATTGTCCCTCTCTCTGCTTACTTTGCCTGAGCAGGTAATTGCCAAAGAAAAGACAAACTCTCTCCCAGGCACTGCAGCTTTTGGACTCAGGTCTCTTCTCAGACTTGCCATTTGTCCCTGTTTCTAAGTACAGTTCAGGGAACTCTCCATGAAGAATAAGGTTCTTTCTCCTGGACCCTTCGAGAGATTTCTTATTAGTCACCGGCTAATTAAAGGTTCCAGTTGCATTGCATTAGCACCTCTCATGTCATTAGAGTCCAGCTGCAGTGCGAGAATCACATATTTGCTGAGGCTCCTGTGCCAGGCAGCGAGCTGGGAGCAGAGCTTTACATTTCATCACTCTGCAAAAGAAATACAATTAAGCAGTGTTCCCTGATCATATTGCAGCCTGCAAGAGGGCCTCTGAGCACCAATCACTGCAATGTCTGGCCATGAGTTGTATTGAAATGGTGCTTTGACAAGGTTTTATGAACACATTGTAATAAATCCGTGGCCACTTAAGACTTCTTAATTGTCACTGTACTGCACACGAAGCTGCTCAGAACCCCAGGGTGGAAATGCCAGTTGTGCCTGGGCACATGGTATCTCCACTTGACTTGTAGGAAAATCTTCACCCTTTATTAGCAGTGCAGGTGTTGTGCCACGGGGTCGGGGAGTTCTGAATTCACCCTGTAAAGGCTACTGGTGCAGAGATTTAGTTCATTATAACGTTGTTAATTGACAGACTTGTGTGCCTGTCTAGTCAATAACAGCCTGCTAAAAATATGCATTAAGCAGAGAGAATGAATCAGCTGCTAATAGCAGTCTGCCTGATTGTCAGCTTCTATCTATCTTCGGGATTTGTCGGAACCTTGTCACTATTGTGCTCCGGCAGCTCCAAGCCTCCAACATATTTATCCTCCAAACACCCCTCTGGGGCAGGGCGGTTGTTGCTCTCACCAGTTTACAGATGGGAAGCTGTGATATTGAGAGGGAGAGTGATTTGCTCAAGGTCACACAAGAAATCTGTAGCAAAACAGATCAGTCTGGCAAGCCCAGGGGGATTAACCTACCCCCAGCCAGGACATCTTTCTTGTCTCCTTCCTCCTTCAAATCAGCAGAGTTATAACGATTTATACCAGCAGAAATTCTTTGAGACTCCTTGATAATGCAGAACTTTCAATTTACGAGTGGATGAAGGATTAACTAAATGACCCCCTGCCACATTTCCATAACGCTGACATCCCAAAGCCAAACTTTAAAACATCAAATCCACAAAACTTTTTTAAAATCAGTGCCTCCTTTAGACCAAGTTCTAGCTCCTCTCTTTATTTGTGTGCATTTCCTGTAGCTGCTAACACCTCTAGCTCCAGGTGTAGGGAAAGAACAGCCACCCTAAACTGCTGTGGGGAGGTCTAGAATGAGCAACAGTGTCAGAGAGAAATGTGAATCTGTGATCTGGCCTTGAGTCTTGGCAAGTACATGAGTCCTTTAGTTCATGTATCAAATATGTTTGCTTGTAATTCAGTAAGCTGACATAGGCTCTTAAGGCACATTAACTCATGTGTTACTCTGATGCTGTGATTGATTAGACCATTGCTATTATTAATGTTACTTATGTGCTATGTAATGAACAACTTTTAGCTAGATGTGATCCTTCATGTGAAGTTTGCCTTCCAAATAACATACAATAAAGGAGAAAAGATATGGGAAGAGTGGGACAGTTATCTCAAGAACAGAGGCATAGGTAACTAATAATGGGCTGGAGACATGCCCAGTTTGTGGGCACGGAAGCTGAGCAGTGCCAGTCACACTAGAGGGGAGGGATGGTGTAATCAGGTGAGAGGAGCAGTGCCAAGTGCCCATCACTGCAGCCCAGCTCCCTGTGTCTCTCTGCAAGAGCTACAAACAGGGTCAGCCGGGCGTGTGGAGCCCCTGGAACAGCCCCTCTGCCCGATGAGCTGGGACTGCAGCTCCAGCCCTGACATCACAAACCAAACACACAGGAGTTGTGGATGGTCCACTAAAGAAAGTGTTCAAGGCCAGGTTGGACAGGGCTTGGAGCAACCTGATCTAGTGCAAGATGTCCCTGCCTGTGATGGAAGTGTTGTACTAGATCGTCTTTAAAGGTCCTTTCCAATGTAAAAAATTCCATTAATTTTAAGTATATGGCAATTCTAGAACTAAGATGGTAAAACCAGCAAGATCTAGTCAAGGAAAAAAATCCTGTTACATTTTCTTATTTTTGCCTCATACACTTTTTCAACCAGGACCACACACACACTGTACTATGTCAGAGGTGCCTCCTGTGTCTTGCAAAAAAGCTTCAAATCCTCCGATTGTTGCTATTCATGATTCAGGACCACAATTCCACACAGGGAGTCACTGGCAGAAGAAAAGCACTGTGGTTCCTCCTGGGCAGGGTAGAGACCCAAACCACCACTTTTAGTTCCTCTGCTTGTCTTTCCTCCCTGTGATTTTTCTTTCTCTCCACAGTTTTGCCAGGGTTACTTCGGGAAGTCAAACTCCTCGCTCCACTTCTGTGTGTCTTGCAGGCAGTTGTGGCTCCAGCTGCTGTGGAAGGTGATGATTCTGCAGGTATCTCCTTCCTGCCCTTGAGCTCAACCTCTCCACCAGGAGGAGATTCTCAGGCTGGTGGTGCAGCTGCTGTAGCTCCCAGCCAGTCATGGCTGCTGGGTGGCATCACCCAGAGGAAAGGAGAAGTGCACAGAGAGGACTGCCCAGCTGGGTATTACACACAAACCAGCTTCTTCCTGGAAAAAACGAGGGGTTTCAGTCTTTTGAGAACCCCAAAGAATTTTCCTCCACCTTCCTACAGGTGGAGAGGTTGGACAGACACTTGACTGAACCATCCTCAAGCCCTCCCAGCCCACCTACAGCAGGCTCTCTGTTCAAAAGATTTGTGTGCAATTAGGTAAAGCAAACTTCAAAGCTGTCTAGCCCACTGATCCAATATGGAAAAACCTAATTAAGGGAGTTAGAGATGGATACAGTGTCAGCTTTCACCTGGACAGACTTTGGCAAAGGAAGAAGTAGTTTGAATTGAGGTCTGAAAGCTGTAGGTTCCTGTCCTACAAAGGAGGAACTGAGATCAGGGCTTGAAGGACGGTGTTATTTGAGGGTCTGAAATGTCTATTTTCAACTACTAGGGTTTGACATTGATAATTCCTGGTCCTCCTAAAAGGCTAAAATATCAAAGGAGAGCGGTGAAGGGTCTTTGTGCAATGAGTGTCATCACAGATACAGAGCTCTCAAAGCCAGGGAAAAGCTCCAGAATGTCAGATACTTGAATGCTCACAGATATTAATGAATCCACAACTTTTCAGTGAGACGGGTCAGTATTGTTAACCCCATTTTACAAACAAGGATATTGAGTAAGAGAAAGGGGAAGTGACTCACTGAAAACCACCCTGTATTAGAGACAAGAATAGGACTCAGATCTTATGACTCCCATTCCTGAGTCTTAATCACTATTAGATCGAAGCTTTATAGCTTCACATTTGCTGTGGGCTGGAAGAGGGAAAAAACAAGAGGTGGGAAGGGTGAGGAGCTTCTTTGAATCAAAACTAAACACAAGGTTCCTGGAATGAAGCCATCACTAATTTCAATAAATTTACTTAGATCTTGAGCTTTGGGATGGCATGAGCAGCTGTGAGTCATCTTGGCCAGTCAAAGGAATAATTAATTGTTGTGGGTAAATCTCAAAAGGTTTAGGGGTCAGGTAAGGTAAGAGGCAAAGCTTATCCTTGACTGCTCTTTTCTGCTCTGCAAACTATGCTGGAGACACTCACTAGAACATTATCCTGTGGATTCCTTATGCCAGATCTGTCCATCTGTTGCACACACTTTCTGCCTCATCTTCTATTTTGATTATAAACTATTCAGTGTTGGGATTGTCTCTATTTTAGAGGTTTTTCTAGTACCTGCCATTGCACAGTTTTGATCCATATAAGGATAAAGCAGTACCAGAGGTACAACCATCATCCAAATAGGAATAGAGGCTGAACAGTTTGGCTCCTGAGATTTTTTGTGCTTCCTGATTATAGCAGGAGTGGTTTCCTTGTGGTGCTTTGATAGTTTTGCTCCCAGCACAGCTCACAACCAGGAAGTACAAGAATGCAGAGCAATGATAGCCAGAATTTGCAGAACAGCTCAGCATGCACCATCAGAAGCAGGTTTGCAAGAGCTCAGCTCCCATTTAGGCAGCAGAATCACTACCTAGATTTTAAGAAGTGCCAGAGAGCTCTTTAGAAAATCCAGCCCTCATGGCAGCTTCTGTTTGAGGATCTACCTCAGTGTTTCAGGCTGAAAAGTGTAACCCTGACTCAGTGTCATTTTTTCAGTACCTCTTAGGTACTGTGAGATGAACAGTGCAAAAAAGTCTTGTGTTCTCCATCAGGTCATGATTCCAAACAAAAAATGTAAAGCTCAGAGTAAAAAGATGCCTTTTAGTCCTACTCTTCTGCCCTGAAAACTCGACTTCTCTCCAGCTCCACTCCTTAGTCGGTGCCTGAGGTGGGTGATTGCCCTTCAGTTCTCTCCGGGTCAGAGCCAGGACAAAGGGAATCTCATGGAAAAGGGAGCACTCACTCGCTGTGTATGTTCCTTCCCAGCATCCCTAATCCATAACTCATTTTTGAGTGAGGGAGGCAAGCAGCATCCCACGTGGTGGATCGTCATTCAGGGTCACAGATGGGATGCTTCCCATCTGGACCTCTTTGACTGCTCCTTTTCTGTTCCAGTGCAAATAGTGCCAAGCTATTGACGGCTTTAAATGAATTTGATCTTTTCACGTGGGCAGAACAGAGGCTCTGCACAGCTCCTGCTGTGCTCAGCCAGGAGGTGACGACCAACATACCTGTGGAAGCCCTGAGAACCTCCCTAAGAGCCCATAGGCATGCAGGAATTTAAAAGCCCTGGAGCCATGTCTGAACTGGGAACTTCAGAGCACAGACTTTCAGGTTCAGTTTCATTTTGAAACGTCTGTAATGAAACATTTTGATATTTAAAAATTATTGTAATTTACTTTTCCTTCCATGGGAAATTTCAAATATGTCACTTTTTTTTTTTTGCACTGAAACAGAACTTTACATCCCCCGCACAATTTTGCCAGGAATTTTCCCAAATTTCTGAATTCTAAGATTACCCATAAAGCAGACATGTTGGCTTTCAACCCTCTTTGGTGCCATTACTCCACAGTCTTTTTTTTTTTTTCCCAATTATGATTACATTTTAAAGAAAGAGTTTATAATCCCTTGCCAAAAAAAATGAGCTTCTTTTAGGTTCCAAGTCTGGAGAAAGGTTCCCTTTTGTTCCTACTAAAGAGATATGTTGCCTGGTGCTGACTGGGAGCAGAGACACTCCTGCATTCCCAGCCCTGACACTAACTGCCCCTGTGGCCCCGGGCTAATCGCTTAAATGCTCTGGCTCAGTCTCCCCATTGGTAAAACAGAGATAATGATACTTACCATCTTCTTCACAGGGGTGTTGCAGAGAAATAATTAGTTTGTGTCTGTAAAGCACTTTGAAGATAAAAAGCACAATACAATTGATAATAATTATTGCTATGCGGGCTGGTTCTCCCCTCCCTAACACCTTAATGGTGCAGGAAGGCAAGGAAAGCCCTGAGCTGAACTAAGTGTCTTTCCTGGTAAAGCCCCAACTTCAGCAAAAGTGTATCTAAGCCAGCCACCCCAAAATTTTTAAGCTTTAAATCCAGTTTAGTGCCCCTAGTTCTAACTTGCCAAAGTTAGATGTATCACTGCATGAAAAGAAGATTTGTTTTCCATTGTCTCTTTTTCTCTAGTCCCTCGCAGTTTTTAATAGCATTTTGTGCCTTCAAAAGCTTCCATCAGTCCCTGATACCTCTGCCTTTCCTGGCATGGGGCAGCGGCTTATTATCCACGAGTTCGTTACAGCCCTGGCTTCAAAGATCCCCGGTTCAAAGGGTCCCAGAAGTGTTGAACAGGTCAGCACTTTAATGCCGATTCACACATCTTTAGAGGGCAGAACCATCGCCGCAGTTTTGTTCCTGGGGGAAACAGAGAATAACTGGTTTGTAGAGTTCCCTTTGGCTTCGGCGCTGGCCACAGAATTGGAGGCTCCTGGTGGCAAAGATCAAGCGTCAGGGAGCCCTGGGGTGGGTGAGCGTGTGGGGCTGTGATGTAGTGAATGAGTGAAAATGGGCCTTTGTGAGTCACTGACTTGTTCTTAATGGGAGCTGCGGAGGGACAGGGAAGGAAAAGGGACTGGGGGAGTAAAGGAGAAAAAAGTATCAGAAAGGATAAAATTATCCAAACTATTTCTCTCCATGCACTTTCTTTGTAAGACAAGCAATAGAGGGATGATGCACCTAAATATTATCAAAAACAAATCAGAGGAACTACTACTCTAAATACGCTTCCTACACAAGCTGAACCAGGATGAAGGGGGAGAATATGGGGAACAAGGAACAAAACAACTGTAGATATGGAATATTGGCTACAATATTTTTCATTTGCACATAGACTTGAACTTCCTGTACAGAAGGTCAAAGTCTTCTGCAGAAGGCCCTTCTTGCTTCATTTATGGGCCCAAGAGGAAGCAAGAAAAAGCAGAAATCATCCTGAAGACAATTTTCCAAATAGACAGTTTGAAGAAGTAGCATTTGAGTCACTGGACAGATCTTTAGGTTGAATCCAAATATTGAAACTAAATGCCAAATCTTCTTTTCAGGCACCAGCTAAAGTGGAAGAAGCCATTTTTGCACTGGGTGTACTCGTTGTGTCTTAAATTGACCTGAATCAGTTATGTTACCAAACCCTGCAGGAGCTTTGCTCTTGCAGACCTTGTATGCACGCATATATATATATATGTATCTATATCAGAAGACTGTAGCATCTCCTGGGTGTGATTTATTGCAAAGCATCATTTAGGTTCAGATGCCTGTCGATATCTAGATTGTAGGCATCTCCAGACAATTACAGAAAGATTATTTTGATGGCTTAAACAGTATGTGGGTCTTGCAGTATACAAGGACCAATTTCCCACTAAGGGAATGATTCAAGAGAGAGAGAAAAGATGTGTGGGCTTTAACAGAACAGGGTCCATCCCAGCTGCTTGACTTCAGCAGGGTTGTCAGCAAATCCAGCCCATAATTAGGACAGCAATCATTTCTTATTTCTCTTGTTTCATCCCCTGGTCCCTTGGGGGAGGGGAGTTTCATTCACACAGCACTTACCTGTAGCCTCTCAGTCTGCAAAGGTGAGACTTTAATTTCTGGAAGACTTTTTTTGCCTCATCCAGTTCCACGTCCATGCCCATAGAGCTGAAATTCTGTTTACACAGTCGTAGAGACTACTGCAAAAACCTATATTTCTGTGAAAATTTAGGGTGACTGAAGGCATACCATGTGCACAGGTTCCTACTATAAGCACAGATTTCATTTAGGAAGGAGAGGATGCTGCTTTTGACCTAACCATGGAAGGATAGTTCTTCTGAATCTCAGGTGAAACTGTAAAGCTGCCCTGTTTATAAAGCCTTGTCCCTCTGCTCAGATTGCCTTAGGCTCAGCCATCCTTGCACCTTCAGGAAAATACTCAGAAATATATTTTCCTGCTTCTTTTTCCAGGGCCTGGGTGGCATGATCTCTTAATGCATCTGCCTGTTTATGTTAGCAAAATGGAAAGCAGCTTTGTTTATGGAAAAGATCTATTTTTGTTTTACTTTTTTCTCTCAACTAAACTGACTTTTATCCCGGATCGTGTTTTGCTTTGGGAAAAGAAATGTGCTGCAGTTCTTAGCCCTAGCTTTAAAAAGTCAGGTCAAGAGGAAAAGGGGAAATCCTGATCATATTGTTTAATTTTGTAGGATTACACTGCAGCCTGGAAATCTAAAAGAGTGGAAGAGTTAATATCCCCTTCTTCTCTGCAACTTCTTCCTCTGTGTCCCTGTGCAATGACATTAGCTATTCTCTCACATATATTTACACAAGCCAGATCAGAAACAAAATCAGTATTTCCATCTTATGGGCAGGAGGACAGTGTGGCATCCAGGGGAGAAGGAAATTTCAGAATCCATCATGCTCCCCTGAGGATAAATCATGTCACTGTGTGTCTTTCAAGTTCTTGGGACTTTGATCTTGTAAGAGATGGAAAAGGGTCAGGACACGGGTGGTGGATTTTGAATGAAAACCCAGACAGGGCGTTGTGGCGTGGAGATGATGTGGTGAGGTGGGAGCACAGCATGCAACGTTCTCCCTCTGCAGAGATTCCAGGGAATCTAAAAAGCAGAGGTGTTCTTGCATAAGGGTTGGACTCCATGATCTTTGTGGGTCCCTTCCAACACAGCACATTCTGTGATTCTGTGATTCTATGATTCTGTGGTACTGCTTTACTGCCAGAATATGAAGGGTCCTGCTCTTGACTTGGAAGTCAAAGTAAGTTCTGGCCAGTCATGTCATGCCACACTGCTGGGCAGGTTTTGGCAAAAGCTGATACTTAAAGCTTGGGTTCTATTTTTAGCTGTACTGCTGATTCACAATATGGATTTTGTCAATTCTCTGCACCTTCCTCAAGGAGATGGAGATCACACCTGCCCATGCTGCAGAGCTGTACTGCCCTCTTGGAATGCCTGGTACAGAGTTAGGGGTTGTATGAATTATGGCCATCACTTCATGACATTTAACAATTTATGGTGAAACCCATAAGTAACCATATAATATATCCTTAAAGCTCTGTGACACAGGGAATGCATTATCCCTGTTTCAATTACGAAGATTTAAGTGTGTGTCTTTGTGTGTTATGGAAAACAGTGGCAGCATTGTCTACTATGAAGGTTGTCTGACTTTCCACAATGTTTGTATACATGTGTGTGAGTTTGTATAACATATATATACATGACTGCACTAAAACCCACTGTGTTAATGCGAGGTTACCTTGATTCCAATATGAGGTGCTTGAAAACAATGGAAATTACAGACTTTAGGTGGATCGTGCAACCTCAGTTCAGCCCCACAGTGAGTATGGCTCTGTGACACAGTCATTTAGCACATAACCACACAGTTTTCATTCCACATTTTCCCTCTTTCCATTTTCAAATCACAGTACTGGTTGCACCCTTCAGACTAATATCCATAGGAATCTTTAAATACAAGCTGTTTAAGTGACCTAAATGTAAGAGTCTGCTACTACTACCCAGTAATAACACGATAGGATAGCCAGGGTATGCACTATCAAAAAGGATAATGAACAATGATAATAACCCTTAATAAGTCATAAGAAATAATAAAGTAGGTAATGAGGTGCCAGTTTTCACAGTTAGCTGTGAAATGTTTCTCATGTTGACTTGAGAAAAACCATATAAGGGGATGAAAATGGCCATTTCTGTTGATTTACTCTCACTTCCGACATTTCTTCCTAACATCAAATTTGTGAGCTGGAACAGCGGAGCTTAACCATGTTCTGATACATGTTTGGTGCAGAGAAATCTTTTGAAAGACGCAGAATCGATTGAAGAACAAGGAACAATAAGATATCAGCTGGTTTCTGGCTGATTTCCCATCTGACATTGTAAAAGCATCCAGGACTATTTGTTTAATTGGAAATAGAATAGTGAGCCACGGAACCATCCTGGAACCCCTCCTAGCACATATGTACATACACAGACCCCAGCCACTCGCTCCCTACCCACAGCCATCTGTCATGTGTGCCAACTGGAGCAAACCACTCCTATTACTCAACAAGGAGCTCATTATAGCTTCCTCTTCATCCACAGGGTCTTTGGAAAAGCTCACAGTCTGGGGGGATGTGCGGCAGGGAGGGCATTCTGGACTGGGGTGCAGTCCTTTTCCGTTGCTACATGCCCACATCAAAGTGCATCCATTTCAGTAACAGCCATTATTGTTGTCGCTCAGGAGAACATCCCTTCTTCCTGGAACAAAGGCCAGCTGTGGGATCAACCTAGAAATGACTGGTAGTCAGCCCATGCCGACCTTCTCCTGACTGTTTCAGGAGTTTATTTCATTTTCTTTATCTGTAAATCTGTTTCAAATCATCCATTTAATTTAAATTTTTACCAGTCTCACATCACCACAAGGGAAGTGCTCATTGGAGCAGATTTTCAAGGGATGCCACAGCTTTGTTCCACCATCACAAACATCATTCCCTGTGATTTCACTGCTGATCAGCCCATATTTGTTAATTCAATGGAGTTTCTTACCCTTGAAACTCTATAAACTGTTTGGGACAGAAATTATTTCATTACATCGGATTATTCAGTGTCCACCACAGCAAGGCCCTGATCACAACTACTGCAATATATTAAACAAAAAATGGCAAAACTACAGAGGAAAACTCTGGCACACAAACAAATCCTTTTTCTTAACTTCTACCTGAACCAGATGCTGGTGGTATATGTAACGTGTGGGGCTTTGCTGATTTACACCCTTGTAAAAATCAGTATTCAAAGCTCCTTTTCATGTGCAGCTTCCATCTAAGTAAAGGGGATACTGCATATCAAAGGCAGCTGCACCAGCCACTTTAGATTTATTAGTAAATCCACTGAAAAAACATTTCCAATGAAATAAATCTCAGCCTGCTGACTTCCTCCTATTCTTTACTTATCCTCTTATTGATTTTTGTCTCGGAGATTTAAACCTCTCAATTTGTTTTATGAGACACTTGTCGAACAGATGACAAGAAAAAAGACAGTGCTGGATATTTTCCTTAGCAGTTTTAAGTAGAAATAAAGAGCATTTCTTTGAAATTAGTCTTGCTCTTGTGACACAGTGGGAAGAATATATCTGACAAGCCCTTTAGAAGGCATTAGCTCCATGCATAGAGAAAGCTTACGGGCTGCCACCAACACAGCTTTGTGGCAGCAGTGCCCCAGAAGCTCATTGACAAGTTTGACATGTAAACAAGCTGTTGCTAAAAATATTTAACCTGGGGGACCCTGGCTAGTTGGAGGGGCTAGTAATGGAATACAGATCCTTTCACCTCCAGGCATCTGTTCAAAGCTACGCCATTGACTGAAAGTCATTATCGTCTCATGGCTGCGCAGAGGAATGAGTAGGTGGGCTCCGCTCTGTGTCTTGTGAGCAAATTGTTGCACTGCTAAACCACGCTGGGAATTGGAACAGAAAGCTGGGGGCCGGCACATTCTGGTGGCTGGGGCAGCTCCTCCCAGGAGGAAAGTGTCCTTGGCTTATTCCCTGCAACTCCCTTCCAGGGACATGTCACCTGGCAGACACCTGTGTCTTTGCCACAGCCCCCTTCCAAATTGCTACTGCTGCTGTTGTGGAGGTGACAGAAGATGGAGGGGTAGGTACATCCACACCATCCCTATCCTGCTCCTGCCTCCTGCCCGGCAGCTTGAACCTGTCCCAGCGCTGCCCTGAAACCCAGATGCCAGCTGCAGTAATTTCCAAAGGTTCCCTGGTTGTTTCTAAAGGTTCTCTAATCATAGCCTTCCAGGAAAAGATGTCACACATGCTAAAACACCATCTCCACCGTGCAGTCCCACCTTCGGGAGCAGCAGTGACAGTGACAGGGCAGCACAAGGGACGCTCACTAGATGTGAGGTGCTGGTGTTCACCCTGCCAGACCGAGGGCCTTTTCCACTCCTCCACTCCACAGGACTGGGGAGTCAGGGAGGGTGAATTTCTATTCTCACACATTTTAAATAGCTGTTACTTCACTTACCCTCCTTTGCTCTGGGCTGTGCGCTCTGATAGCTCCGCCTGCTCCCAGGCAGTCACTGCCACAGCTTTGCCTCCATTTTGTTAATTGGTTTGAGCATCTTTACACCTAAATTTGTATCCTGAAGAGAGACCCAGAGGCAGTGCCACCACCCCACAGACCCTGGGCTGTGTTACTCCACTTTGGTATCACTTTAACCGGCTTTGTTGCCCTGAGGGAGCAGAGGTGCCCTCACAGCACCTGCCAGGGCACGGCCGGCTCCCCTCAGCAGCCAACATGGCGGTGGAACCAGTCAGGGGCCCTGCCCTGCCTCTCACAGCCTCCCGGCAGCCCTGCACAGCTGAATTTCACCTCCTGTCACATATTCCATATTAAAACATATATATATATGTATGATATAGGTGGAGAGATTGCTCCCAGGCCCGGGATTTGTGCGAGGTGAAGTCTGTGGGGTATGGAGGCCCTGTCGTCCTGACAGGCGGGGACGGCTGTGAGAAGGAAGGCCTGAGGGAAAGAGGTGGGAGCCTGTCTAGAGAAAAGTCACTTTCCTAAACTGAGTGTTTCTGCCCCAATTGCTTCAGGCTGGCAGAGGACAGCAGGTGCCCTTTGAGGGGACTGATGCTGCCACAGGCCGTGAGCCACTCCTGAGGGGAATTCAAGGCTGGTCTCCTGTAGCACACTGTGTCCTTATGAGCCTTTTTGCCCCCCAAATCAGGAGGATTTAGATCTATTACTTTTTTTTTTTTTTTAAATTACAGACCTGGCACCTCTTCTATTCCCATTTACAGAGTTTTCGATTCCCATTTACAGAGACATCTCGTCGTGAGAGCTCCAGGGCAAACTCCCTCTCCACAGGCACAGGAACAACGTTTCCAGGCAAGGTTGGTGTTAATCTAACTTTGGGAATAACAGGAACAATAAGACTGGAAGGGGCCTTCTGGTTCATCAAACTAGTCCTCTGTTGTTAGAGGCAAGCAAGTTATATAATCCCTTTTGCAAATGAAGGGCGCTATCCTAAAGCGAGCTGGGTTATTTTTGTCCCCCCTGTGTCCATGGGAAGGCCCTTGGAGAACTTCGATGCTGTGAAGACGTCCCCATCTGAGGAGCGTCTCGCTCACCACGGAGCATTGCTCTTATTAATCTCAAACTGCACAGCCTGACTTCTCATCCTGTTGCATTTCATTTTTTTCCTAATGCTGTAATGGCCGGGATCATACAGGTCTTCCCCTGGAATACTCTGGCCTTCCAGGTTTACAGTGCTGCCCTTAATTTGTGTCACCAGCACAAGATCATTGATCCTGTTTGATTTTTTTTTCAGTCTAAAGGTTTTGCCTTGAGAAATTGTGCCAGTTACATGCCAGCAGGCTCCCCTTCAGCACAGCCATCCTCCCTCTTTTTGTAGGAAATGCACTGGGCAGGGCTATCACACACCTGGATAAATTTATTTATTCCCAAGCATTTTTTTAAATCAAATTCAAGGATGTATCAGCAACTCTTCTACCATATATTGTAAGGATGTTGTGTCCCATGTTGGCTGGGTGCTCTATGAACTCCAGTCCTCTGGAGAACACCTGGATGCCATACCTTACTCTGCCTCTTATTAAGGTCTCAGTACAGGTGCCCTGTATTTATAACCTCCATTTTCTTTTACTCTGAGTCCATGCAGATTTTTGGGCACAACTGGTGTTGACCCTTTCTACAAGATTTGCTTCCCCATCCAATCTCTTGTCAGGGCAGGACAGAAGAGGAATAATGCAAGACCTGAAATACTTAGTGCAGAAAAGTCCTAAGGATCTCCTGTTTTCTTGTACCCTCACTATCACATCGATTGTGTGAGCATTTCAGAGAAGGAGGAGGGGTCCTGTTACAAAGAGACCTGTTTCCCACCCTCTTTTTTGGCACTTCTTAGAATGCCTCTTTGGAAGGGGCTAATGGCCCTCTGGGACAAGCCCTCTTCTGCCAATAACCGTAGGTCAAAAGTTAAACTGAACAGCAGAGAATGAAAACCGGATAAAATACACCATAAATCTTGACATTCTAATTGAGAACTGTCCAATGCAAACTGCAGCACTGTGTCTGTTTTACCTCAATGCTCTACAAGAGGCCAGATCCCGCTTTCTTTAATGGCTTGAAGTATCCTACTGATTCTTACTGGGACTTCTCACTTGATTAGGACAAGCAAGATTTGGTCTTTGAAAAGACTTAAAAGTTTGATAGTTAGTGCAATTTCTGCAGTTATAGGAGCAGAATGATGGTTTTGATTTCATGGTAAAGGCATGTTCATCTCATTTTTCAGACAGCACTGACACGACTCTGTGTGCGTGTCTGTGGGCAGAGATTTGCAGGACAAAAAGATCTGTGGACAAATACAGCTCACACAGAGAATTTTTTACTGAAGGAAAATTTGCCTGAACATAACGTGTCATCTAAGATGTTTTATAGATATTTTTGCTGTCTGAGGTAAATGGGGGAGGATTACACCTATTTTACAGACTGGTGAAATCAGAGCACAAAGAATTTAAATGACTCACTCAAGATTACACAATAACTCAATAGCAGACCCCAGTAGAGCCTGGAGTGCTCAGAACACTGGCCCAAACTGTCTCCTTGGCCTTGTCTTTGCTTTCAGACACTTAAAATACAGACAGAGTCAAAAACAGAAGAACAGAGCTTGTTTATTCCTCTGCTTATATATTAAACATAAGTTCTCTTTCAGTGAATAGTTTTGTTGTTTATATTTTCATGGGAAATCTAATCATTGAAGCAATTCATTCCAGACTTTTGCTATTCCCTTTCACAAAGCAACATATAGATACTGGAACAAAACTACTGCTGCCACAAGCAGACCACTGTGGTTCCCATCCTGGAAGCTCAAGAGAACTACCCTGTAACACTAGACTACAACAGCTTTTTATTAATGTTACATCTTGGAGCTCTTCTCAGAATAGGAAACTTTCCTCCCAAATTTATTTGAAATCATATCCCTATACGCTGAGCTACTTTTTTTTTCAGCCTGGTTAACATCATAAAATGGATCATTAATATGTCCTTTGAAAATGATGCCAGTTCTGTGCAGCTTATACAGCCTGTATGTGTTGGTGCAAAGAAATTTGCTCCTACTGTACAGGATGCGTGAGCCAGAAAAGAGGGAGAGGGTTAAGAAAGGGAAAACATATACTGGAGTGTAGTGGCATAACAAATCTATCCCTAATCTTGAAAGCTCCATAGTGCATGAGTAATGAAACTAAAGATGAATTATTACAGCTTGCACTCATAATTTACAGGTATGAGTGTATTATCTTACAGCATAAATATTCCATTTAGGCTTTGTGATGGGTTTTTTCTCCATATAGGAAAATAAAAGTAGTATTAGTCACATGTCCATAGCTTTGTCAGTGGCTGCAAAATGTTTTTCTTTCCAGGAGGAAAGCACGCTGAATAATGCAACACTTCTATTTAGGCTGGTTTTTCATACATTGACACTTGGAAAATCTAGAAACAGTTGTTTTAATTTTAAGGGCTACAATGTCTGCTCCCTTTATTCCTGCCCTTTATCATCTTACACACCATGTTCTTATAGACAAGGGGGAAAAAAAACATTCCAGTGTCTAATAAATCTGAAATCCATCAGGGGCTGCAAAGCGTTCGCTCTCCTGCCCTGGTTCAGATCGTGTTACATCCAGCAGCACAACAAATGCACTTTGTGCACCAACACCGATGGATTAAGCACTTTCGCTCATTTTTCCAGGGTGAGAACTCAACTAAATCCATTTTTTTTTAGAGTTTTGAATATTTTTAACAAAGAGAATGGCTGCACAATTGATTTTTGAGCGAGGAGAGGGAAAAATTGTATTACAATTGTTGTTGCTGAGCAGAATTTTAATATTGCTAAAGGACTTTAAAAATATTTTATGATCCGAGCCTCCCTTAGCACACAGTGCTCTCTACCTTTGGTTTTCTGAGCTAATTTATAAGAAACTCTGTGTGCAGGTCTCAGTAGTCCTTTTTCTGCTCTTAGACCTTTTGCTGCCTGTTATAGTGAAGTTGCACATGCTGTGCTTTCACAAATGGGAATTTTGCTTTTGTTCTTTCCTGTTGCATTTCCCTAAAATAAAATATCTTCTGGGAGAAAAAAAAAAAAAAAAAGAAGTATTTTATTACTATTTGTGTAAGGAAATAATGTAATGTGGGGCCAACTTTTTGGGCACACCAGGACTGATTTTCTAATACATGATCTCACAAGTATGAGAGATTTTATTTCAATGAGCTCAGTTCACAGCTACGGACCTAAAAGAGGAGTAGATTAATAGGTGTCAGGCAATTTAATAGTTTCTTTCTGACCCTTGTAGACAGCTTTTTTTAGAAGAGCTGAGCCCTCAGCAAAGTGAGTCCTAGAAATCAGAAGCCAATGCTAAACCCTTCTAAAAACAATAGCACTTCTCAGATACCTGCATTTCAGTTGGTGCCTCTGTGAAATGGAAGCATTAACAGTGAGCTAAATCATTACTGAAACGGTCAGGGAAACATCTCTATGAAATGCTTTTAGATTCAGGGATGCTAAGTAACATTAAAACAAATAAATGATTTAGAGAACTGACCTGTCAAGTTTAAAACTGTTCACGGAGATATTTCAATATTTGTTTCACACAAAAATTAAGTTGCATTTATCAAGGACAGAGCAATTTCCAAAGTGAATAGTGACCCATGTGTACAGTTTAAGGAAGAAATAGTAGTTTCAGCTGATGTAAGAAAGGCTCTTCCACATGGGACTTCAAGTCTACAGACACAAAAGTTGAAGGGCAAAGAAAGAGCGACAGAGGAAATGTTCAAAGACAAACTTTCAAAGGGGTATGTGCTGATCCAAACAATCTGCTGAATTTGTGTGTACAGAATTTAGGGGGGTTGCAGTCACACATGAGCGTTTTCCTACATACCAAAATGAAGCACTTATATATTGGCAGGTTGGAAAACACGGGCACTGAGGGGCATCCAGGTACGTGGGGCAGAGCTGTGATCAGGGCTGGGCCTCAGGGAGGATTCACTGTTGTATTAACATTTTGTCTTGTCCCCAGCTTAAACAGAAGAGACAGCAGAGTAAACACTCCATCCCATCCCATCATTGGCTTCTGTGCTGGATTACACAAGACCAGAATTCAGATCTCCCACTGTAGGTAAGAAAAATAAATGATGTCTTCCACGTTACTTGTGCCAAAGGGGTTTCTTTTTTCCCCTTCTGGTGTTTTGAGCATGCAGTGGACACCTGTGCACTGGAGAAGGCACCTCTGCTGCACTCAGTTTTCATGAGGAGTAGTTTACCAAATGTGAAAAACTAGAAATGGTTGCTGGTGTTTCCTTTGAAAAAAACAATGTTCCCAGTGCTGGCATGAAATACTTGCCTGAAGGAAAGATGTTATGGTTATTTAAAAATCATGGATGGTACCAGCGAGGGAGCAGAGGGAGGAGAGCACTGTGCTGAGGGATGTCAAGGAAAAACGTCTGGTGGTCGCTCCTTCCTTGGGGTGACTTCAGTGTTACACCAGAGATATCACTGCTTTTTAGCTGAAAGGAGTCACCCATTTAAGCTGAAGAAGATGGTTGTGTTTTAAAGCAGAAGCATCTGCAGTCCCCAGTGAGTATTTCTTAAGAAACGGTTGAAACTGTCAGTATTTTAGGAAAGCTGGAGGTATTGCGGCCATTTCCTATCAGATGATGTCTCTCTAAGCATGCAGGGTAATAGGACTACTTTGAGCAGATTAGGTTAAATACTAAACTTGACTTCATTAATGCTGATGGAAACACAGAGCTCAGTATTCTGTGCAAAATTGTATTTTGAAGGAAAACCTCCTTTTAAGTAAGACTATACCAGTTTAGAACTGTTAAATTTGATACTGGTGTAACGTAACACGTTTCAAAACTGAGTGTCAAGAAGTAGAAATGTTCCAGTCCTGTAAGAGCAAATTCATAAACTTTGACATTTTTGGTGGTCTTCGTTTCTACTTTTTAAATGAATTTCCATCAGAAAACTTTATGTGGGGAATAAATGTGGCAAACTTACTCCCAAGGATCTCGAGGCAAGTAATTATTCAGTAATTATTTTAGGTTCATTATTCTGATTAAATAGTGAGTAAAGTAATCATCATTTATCTCTGGCCTGCTGTATTTTTGTTTGCACTACAAAACTGCAACAGAGACTCAGAGAGTAACCTTGTTGCCTGAGCAGTCCTGGCATCCCTGATGATTCCTGTGCACTAACAGGGTAATAATAAACAGAAATGCCTTTTGAATTACAAGTTCCATTGGAATCACAGGGGGAAGGTCAGTGTTTGCCAAACTGAGGAAGACAAAACTGGCATGAAAGGAATTTTATGTTCGAGCTTCTCAGAGGGGATTAGAAGTGCTTTCTTAATAGTGACTGAAAGGGAGCTGGAATGGTGTCACTGAATGTACAGACATTGCCCTGCTTATGCACACACACACAGAGTCACCACATCCAGCAGCACAAGGACCAAAGGCATAGGGCTGCTGCAATGTTTGAGGGGGTTTTAAAAGACATTTTTTTCATCCTTCATCTCCACATGCTAAATATATAATAAGATACCTTGTTTTCTTGCCCTGTAGACCCACATGACCAAAATGAGGGACATTAGTAAGTGTTAGAAAAAGTATTCAAGTGTGAAATGAATTTCTCAAACATTAATAAGTATTTCTAGAACCTCAGTTTCATAATTTGACAGTTCCACAGTTAATAAATCACAGCAAAAGGAAAGTGTGATAACAGCAGAGCAAAAGGAAGCCTGGATCTATGAAGTGCAACTGAGGGATAAGTGAAAGAAGCATGCTGATGACCCTGAGTTTACTTTTGGGTTTTCTGAGCTTTCACTCAATTAAATTCATTCCTCTCCTCTAAAGACCTATTATGTGCCTTTACCTACGTTCCTAACTGATTTTTCTTGTAATACAGCTCCTTTGCCAAGTTATTTCCATGATTTAAGGAGCTCTGATTAAAAAAAAAAAAAAGAAGTAGTAACACTGAGATGAAAGGAGCATCCAGACTGTATTCGAGAAGGTTTTCTAAAGAGGTGGGTTGATTTTAATTAACTTCCTGAATAAAACAATTCAGGTCTGGAGCTGGCAATCTCCAATAATCACTCTTTGGCCTCCGGATGAAAAAGGGAGTCAATCACACAAAACAATGCCACAAAAAGGCAGTCAATGGAAGGAAGTAGTTCTGTGTATTACAGCAGTACACACACTGAGGGAGGCCCAGCATCCAGAGGCCCAACATGACATTAGTCCCCACTGCAGTAGACACTAAACACACACTGGAAGAGACAGCCCCCTCACTCCAAAGCTTATCTTCTCTGCAAGACTAGTTCCTGTTTATATATTTTGAGCATTTCCCCTAATTCAAACTCTATATGCCCAGAGAAAGACTTAACTTTACAGTGAGCTACTGTCTCAAGAGGACCACAAACTGCAGTTCCAGTTACCCAACGATGTGACCAGTCTGTACCATGAACATCACTTGGTGTCACTCCACAGATCCTGCATCCCTAATTCTTTCCCTCTGCCCCTCTTTTTGTGTGTTCTCCAAAGAGGTGACTTGCACCACATTTTCCTCAGGAGGAGTTAATACAGAACTAGAGGAAATATCCAAAACCTTCCAGTTGCCATCAAGCAAGAAAGATCAACAATGAGAGGGAAAAAGTGTCTGATAGTGAGAGTGGCTTGGCAAAGCCCATGATAAGAGGGTATTATACAGATCTTTGTTCAGCCCTTGCCCCAACAGGATCCACAGCATGGCACATCCTCGCTTCAGACACATATCTATGCCACTGCACCTTCAACCTACCCAGCAAAGCTCCTGGACTTCTGCTGAGCAGAGAATGTAAGTCAGGAGGGTTGTGTTAAAACTGCTCGTTGCTTTTCTGCTGCTGGGAGAGAGAGAAAACCCTTGTGATGGAGTTCAGAGTCTGAACTCTGTCACCCGTCAGTTCCACTGACATTAATGTGGTAATTCTGGGTTAGGATTTGGTTTAGGAAGGCATCCTCAAGCAGGAGAGCACACTGGTTTAAAAGCAGGCATATTTATGAAAGGTTGCCCTGGAGTGGTTGTTTTTATTGATGTAATTCAGAGCAGAATCTGACCCACTGACTCTGAGCCCAGAATACAATTACTCAACAGTTTAACCAGCAAGGTAGGCTCTGTGGGAAGAAAAGAAAATTGGCATTTAAAGGTGAGATTTCCTTTGCCACTGCTGGTGTATTTTTCCTTTTGTCAGCAGAATTAGTGAGTTAATTAGAGAATTAAAGAGTAAGCAGAAAGGGACTATGGGAGGAGTAGGGAAGCTTCGGGGTTGTGCTTTTATCAAAATGGCATTGCTTCATTCTGAATCACCCGATCTATGGATTTAGCAAAAGAAATTTTGAGACACTTGAAAAATGAATGAAAGTGATCCTGAATGGGAGGAAAAAAAGCTTAAAGTAAATAGCTTAAGTCAATCTGTCCAAATGTCACATGTAAGGATGGCTCTGCTCTGCTTAATGACAGGAGAGCAAGGAAGGTAAGGGGGAGGAAGGGACCCTTTTTGAAGGACTGTTGTTCTAATGTACCTGTGTTTATTTTAAAAGCTTTTCAAGGAGGTAGGGAGGGAAGCTACTGTCTCCCAGTGATAAAAGTTGAGTGATTAAGGACCCATTTGGGGGCAATCTGTTCTCTGTCTCTGTAGTTGCCTACAAAATCCCTGATATGCAGGTAAAGCAAGCTCAGGAGAATATGGCCGATGGGAGAGGACTGAGAACCAGGACTTCTGGACTTTATTTCTAGTCCTGACACTGACTGTGTGTGCAGACATGTGGAAGTTCAGTGAAACCACCTCTGACAAATGAGCACCATAGTCTTTACTCCCTTCCTAAGACAGGGAAGCACTGAGGCTGCAGGAGTGTCTGCCAAACACTTGGGTTCATGGCTGAAAAGTGGCTCAGACACAGAAAGTATCTGGTAGTTTAAAAAGACCAGTGTGCAGAGCTAGACCCTTACTGAAGGAATTCTAATTCCTGTAACATATCTGTTCCTGTTCTAATTAGACATGGTGTGTGAACATCTGCACCCACCATCTCCCTGTTATGTGACAAATAATCTCATGGTTTATGGCTCCTCTGTTACAAATGGATTCATGCTCAGCGTCTGATATTAAATATCAGGCTCAAGTCCACTGTGCTGCGTGTGAGCTACTCTGTTTTAAAAGACAAAAGCTTTTGCTTCAGTTGCTCTCATGTACAGACAGTGTAACCTGGCTCTTGTGGAGAAAGCTGGCTGTGGAACATCTCCCTGCAGGTTGCTGAACATAAAGGTATTCTTGGGTTTAGTTCCAGGAGATTGTTCTGCCAGAAGTTCAGAGTCAGTTCTGGCACTCGCTGACCCCCGCTGTCCTCACACACCTCAACATGGCCCTTATGTAGCAGAGAGGAAAAGGCTCTTTCTCTCTGCCTCTCTCCTGTGCTCTCTCTCTCTCTCATGTAACGTTGTCCTTTACGAACAATGACAGATTCTCACTGCTCCTCGTATGCCTTTCCATTGAGATGAGAAGCTAAGTCCAGATTTGTTTTTGCTGTCATTCCAAATGAAGCCAGAGGAGTTATTCTGGGAATCATCTGCATTCTGCACTTTACCTAAACAAATTTGAAAGGACAGGTTTTTGAATGCAACTGATCCTGCAAGGTACACAGGGTCTTTAGTCAATGAGAGAGAAGGGCATTCACAGCCACACTGTGGAAGAAGAGGCATTTTCATAGCACATGCAAAATGGTTCCAAAACTGCTTTTCCCCTGTGTTTTGTGATGTGATCAAATTAGACCTCAGAAAACATAAGAAAGGAGAGAAAGAAAGAAAGAGGAAAAAAGAGAGAGAGAAAGAGAGAAAGGAAGAGAAAAAGGGAGAAAGGGAGAAAGGAAGAAAGAAAGAAAGAGAAAGAAAGAAAGAAGGAAGGAAAGAAAGAGAAAGAAAGAAAGGAAGGAAGAAAGAGAAAGAAAGAAGGAAAGAAAGAAAGAAAGAAAGAAAGAAAGAAAGAAAGAGAAAGAAAGAATGAAAGGAAGACTATGACTTGTAGTAAATGAACACGAAATTTCCTAGAAATAAGCCTGAATGCTGTCTCAAAGCCAAGACAAACAGCATCACCCCAGAAAGCCTTTGGATAAATTTGCATGGTGGTTAGTACCAGTCTCAGTGCAGAACTCCTGAACAAGGAGAGTAAAGGCTCAGCATGGCAGAGCAGGGAAAGTTTTAATTTGGATCGGGTTTTATTTCCCAGCTTCATTGGAATGAACCTCAAAGGGCAAAGAGTCACAAATTGCGACCCCTAAAATATCTGTCCGTGTGAGTTGGGCTCTTTGTCCTTGAGGATCTCTGGCTGTCGCTTAATGGAGCTGCAGCCCAAGAAGGGAGACAGATGGTACTGATGGGCTGAAATTATACTCAGCTAAGTGCAAAGCTATAACTGCTATTTGTCATTCTAACATCACTGATTTGTCTAGAGAGAAAAACAAATAACTTGTTGGGGGAGTAAGCAACTGCCTGGCTGTGGCCAGGCCAGATTGGAAGTGGGTGTAAGGCTCAGCACACAGAGACCCAGGTGCCATCAGCGCTCGAGGGAGGTTATTAGGATGTCATTTCTGTTTCTTTCTCTGTCTGTCTCTCTCTCTGCTTGCTGTGGAGGTGGAAGGTGCGTGTGTTGTGAGGTGAACTGGGGAGTGAAGATAAAAATCTGTGGTAAGGAAATGCTACAGCTTTATCTCTGTTCTTTGATGTGGCAGGACAAATTAATTGATAACAGAACCAGCCAAAGCAGATGTGGTCATGGCCTCCTGAACTGCCCTATTGCAAGGAAAGGGCCCAGCAACATCAAAGACAAAGGTCAGCCAGCATTCCCCAAGCACAAAAAGACAAATCATGACAGGCAAATAGCTCAGGCTGCCATTGGAAAGGAGTTATTACCACAAAAGATGATGTCTGGCACATGGCCACTCTCCCAATCAGCTGGATGCAGTGGCTTCTCTTCTCTGCCATTTCCTTCTGTACCCAAAGGCAGAGTTTGGGCATAACATCTTCCTGTAAAAGTGACTTACTTTGTGTGCAGTGGCACAGGAGAATTAAAGCGCAAAGCAGAATCTAGGGAGCTGGCCAAAGCCATGCAATGGGGTTAGAAAATTGAGCTCTGCTAGTTCAGTGCCTCTTGTTGCCATGTCTTTTGAAAGCAAACCTACGTGTTCACTTCCTGCTAAGAGTAAAAAGATTTGGTTTCTAGTCCCAATTCTACCATTTGCTGGCTGTGTGCCTTGAGCAAATCAGTTCCTGTCTTGTGTCTGACCTTCTTCTAAACTGGAGGTGACAAAGAAGGCCATTCTGAGACCTCCAGAGTTAATGGAACTGCAGATATTATTGGTATTTTATATCAAGTATTGTTTGTTTCAACCATTCCCTTCACTGTTTTCTCTGAATATCCTGATGTTTTTCTAACACGCTCCCCATCCATAACAAACATTTCAGGAATCACTGAACACTAAACACTCAAACCACAGGAACCCAGTGCCCAGCAGGTCTCAGGTGAGTTTCTTTGTTCCATGTTTCTCTCTCTGGGAACAGAAATATTTGTCCTTCAAATACTATGACCTTAAAGCTGAAACCTTCACAGCTTTAGCAAGTAGTTATTAATGAACTTGGTTTGCATAAGTTCCCTTTTTCCATAGGTCTGGATTCCTTACAGACTTTAATGTATTCAGCCTGGCATCACCACGCAGCATCAGTGTGGGATAATACCTCAGCATGCCATTAATCCCTTTTTCTTCACCTGCTGTCCAGGTGCTTTTCCAGGCTATGTCTCAGTTTCTTGCCAGAAGGAGATCCTGACAGTAATCTTGTGCCTCTGCCCACTGATTTTCCAGAAGATGCTGGGTAGAAGGGAGCCAACAAACTCTCCAGCCTATTTCCTGGACATCCCAGGATGTCCACACAAGGTCATGTAACAAAGAGCAGCTGCCTCACAATTGAAATATAACTGGAATGGCTGATCCACCCTCATTTAGGAAACCTGCAGCATATCCAGGGCTCTGATCACATATTCCAGGACTTGATATAGGGCTTTAGCTACTCTTCTATCATTCACATGAGCGGAGCTACTACACAGGACACAGACTATGTTGGAATTAATTTCTTTTCACTACAGCAACACATTTCAGCATCACGTTTTGGTGTTCTCAGGCATCCCAGGAGAGTTGCACAGCACTGGCTACCAAGAGATGCTCAGTTGTTCCACTTTTAAGTGTCCTTGTGCCCATTATAACATTGTAATAAAAATAACCAGAAGCGGGTATGTGTTCCCAGCAGGCATCAGTGATTCATAGCAAACTGTAAAAACCAATGCATGACATAGATAAAGGCATTTGAAGCCCCAAGACACAAGTGTGGTGTGTGTGTGCACCAGGACCACGTCACCAGGAACCAGAGGACTGCAAAAGCTTATCCCCCACAGGGGGCAACAATAACTCAGTGGGACAGGTCACATTTGTGATCAGCCAGAGCCCGTCCTTCTCCTGCAGAGAAACTTAAAGCAGAGAGCAGAAAAGTAGAAAAGCTCTGAGAGGCAGCCTGGACAATGTTGTCTGGAGGTTTCCTACAGGGAATATGGACAGTTTAAGCCGTGGTACTCAAGGCACTGTAGAAATAAAGGGATTTTATCTCTCCCAAAGGATGTTATCTCTCTCAAAGGATGTTATCTCTCCCAAAGGATGCTAACTCTCCCAAAGGATGTTAGCTCTCCCAAAGGATTTTAGCTCTCCACTTGCAGACCTGTGACTCCCCTGGGGAAGGGAGTATCTTGATCACAGTGCAACACCTACTTGGCTTTTTGTTTGCTTTTGTTGGGTTGGTTTTTTTACTGGAGACAAGGGTTGAGTGGCTTTTGTCCCTCTCCCCCAGGGTGACCTCGCAGACATGGAAAGTTACACTGCAGGGAAAAGCTGGATCAGGGAGGTTAGTAAATATGCCACACTAGAGAAACAAAGTATTTTATATCTAGTGGGGTGTTATGACATGAGAGCAGTTACACCGTCTCAGACCTAAAAATGAGCTCTACTAGTTTCAGAGGGAACACTCTTGTTTACAAAAGTGAGAATTCAACCCACTGAAATTATTTCTGATTTACATGCAGTGTAACTGCAGGAGAGTTAAACCCAACTAGTGCAGTTCTGGTGAGTCTGAGGCAAAGGGGAACTGGTGAAATTTATAGCTGGAATGTGAGAGGCAGTACCAGTCTGGGCCGTGAGTACACACACCAGGAAAGCTGGTCCTGGGTCTCCAAGTGACCCGTTCACCCAGAGTTTCTGTTTGCCTTGGTTTTTCTGTCTGTCAGGGTGGCAGAGTGACATTGACCCTTTTTTTTGGAAAGTGATGTGACAAGCACAAAGTATTAGACTGTTAGACAGCTGTGGGAAGCACGGAGAGATCTCTTGGAATTACAGATACAGAAACAAGGAAAGATTTTGTCAGCTGGATGCAAAGACTGAAAAAAAAAAAGACATTCTGACACGCTATTGCTGCTGAAGTCCCCTCCCTGGAGAGGTCTGGTGAGGGCATTTCTCAGTGCCCACTCTTTATCTGAACTCCTCCACATGCCTCAATCCTAATCCAGCACAGCAGAGACTCATCCTATTGTGTTAAAATCAAATGCACTTACAGGTAAATGTCACTCTGCCATAAAGAGAAAGGAAACCACTTAACTTTCTGTTTCTTTGTCTACCTGCCTCCATAATAGTTCTTGTCAATTTACATTATTCATGACTACCAGAGATAACTTAAAATGTATCTTTCAATGGAATATAATGCAAACAGTTTTCTGTGTGGGCAGGGTAAAACAAAATAATAATTACAACACATGATGATAGTGCTTATAACAAAATAATTTTTTCCATAAAAAGACTTTTGTGGCAGGAATACACACTCCAGCACCGAAAGAAAATACTGAGAGAGAAAAATATCTCTGCTGGCATATTAGATTCTATCAATGACACTGATGGTTTCATTGTCTAAATAAACATTGTGTGTAGATAAAGTGTGACCTGAAAAGTGAATCATTAGATTGACAGGATAAAGCAAATCAACTTTCTTCTGTCTTTATGCCTCCCACCAGATACATAATCAGACTTCTCCCTATGTGGGCACTCCAACAGCAAGCATCTGTCAGGATCAGCTATTCTTGTAGCTTAGGTTTGGGAGTTTATGATAATCTGACAAAATTGCATCAGTCCATTTTAGACATTTTTCCCTCTCTATTCAGCAGTGAGACTACTTAACATTATATCTTCAAATGAGCATTACCATAGGTAATTTGATTTTGCAGCTTTGGATAATGACCTTCACTCTGTATGTGTATGTGTGTATAAATCACATGTATGGAATTTATTTAGGAAGAAAACATGTTGCAATGTGGCTGCCCCATCCTAAATCAGTGAATAGGAAACCTAAAGGGAAGGATTTTTTGCTCTAGCTGAGTTTCTGCTGGTTTTTCTGGTAGATTTATTCTGCTTTAAAAATGAGGTAAATACTGTTGGACTAAGGCACTCAGTATATCAGGCCCCAAAAGTTGTAGGAAGCACTAAGAGGATGCTCAAGAGTGTATAACCCTTTCATTCAGGTTAACTCCACTGTCCAGAGCAGGAACAATAAATATTGAGGTGATAGGTCTGGCATAAAATAACTGAAGGAAAATCCCGCCCTAACTCACAGCTCCAAGTGAATCCCAAAGACAGTTGACTGCCTCTGGAAGATAAGATGACAGGGACATATCCTCCTACAGCCTTAATCAGCACACCCCACAGAACACAGGCCACACAGTGACAAACACCCGATACAAACAAAACTGTTAAAAAAATACACCTGTGGAAGTGATTGGGTTGTGTTGCACTGTGTGAAAAACAACAGCCCAGGAGGTCACCTGCCAACCTCCAGCTACTCTGAAATCACCACTGTTCAGAATTTTTTGGCAATATTTTTGCTGGAAGAGGGCCCTCCCACGTTACTACGGAGTCTTGATGAACCCCTGTTTATTCATCTTCCTCGGGACTCTGGTGACCTTTCTGTAGGGTGGAAATGCTTTCAGAAACTATTAATCTCTCCTCTGGGGTGGGTAGAGGGCACCCATGGAGAGAAAGGCTTCCATGATCTTCCTCAGCCCTGTCACCAAAGATCAGAGCCAGAAAGGAGGTTTCTTGTTTGGAAATGCACAGGAATAAGTGCAAAGCTTTTACAGGGCAGGGCTGTGTAAAGATGAAGGGCTGAGAAACACGGAATGGAAAAGCAATGCTGCTCAGTAAATATTGATAGATGTTCCCTCTACCTCTGCTGCATGATCCCCTTCACTGCTGCCTTTCACTCTGTCACTCTGTCACCAGAACATTACTTCCCTTCACCTTGTGGCTGTTTAATTTAAAGCAGGTTTCTGCATTTGCTCAGAAAAGTGAAGAGGGAAGAGAGACGGTAGGAAACTCTCCACTCAAGACTCTCTGCTCAAGGACAACAGCACAAATGCAACCCCAGCTTCCTGCCTGAAATGAGGTGAAAGGTTTTGTCAGTGTTGATCAGTGTTCATTTCACTAGCACTGATTTCCCATTTTGGTAGAAAGATCAAGGGCTGAATGCTGAGTGGAAGGAAGACTAACCCAACCTTTCTTCCCAGGAGATGATCATTGTAGGTCAGGCTTGAAGCACATTAGCTGGGTATTATAAGGGGAAGCAATGCTGAAACTCCTGCTGTGCCTGTTTGGCAAATAAATAAAGAATTTCAAGCTCTAGGGCAGACAGATCAACAATAAATTCATATTAAGAAGTGTCTGTGAGATTTGCTAACAACTTCAAGTACCTCAGGGCTGGGACCATGGCCTTTCATGTGTTTATAAAACACGCACCTCAACAGAGCCCTGGTACTGAACAGAGCAGCCACAACTAGAGCACAGGTAGGAGCTGTGCATCAGCTCTGTGGGCAAACACGTGCACCAGAGGAGCAGCACAAGTTCAGCAGCACAGCCCTTAGAGAGTTTGCAATGTTAAAGGGTCTGTCCCATCTTCTCCCCCTTCTACCAAGCAAGGCAGCTCCTCCCCAAACACAGATAGAGAGGGGTGATGGTTGAAGTCCTGGACAACAACTGTGAGCTGAGTTCAGCCCTGGTTGTCACAAACCCCAGTCTGAGTCCAGTGCCAGATTTGCCACAAGTTTGGTTCTTAACCAAAGTGAAAGAACCTGCGATGGGACTCTCTGAAGATGTCTAAATTACTTAAGAGCAAGAGAAATGACTAAAGTCTGGTGTGCTCCTAAACTTCTGGCTCTTAGAGCAGCACGGCCCTTCTCTCTGAACAGCATCCCTAAAACTGAACAGAAAATTCAGCAGAGAAAGGTGTTGTGAGGTAGAATTCGACAACTTGTGCAAAGCACTAACATAAATACTGAGTGTCAATCTGTGGCAGCAACAAAGGGAGGGTGAGAGGAGGTGGAGGAACAAGATTCTCTCACTAGATTGCTTTCAGTCAGCCACCTCTGCTTTTGCCATGCAAAGCTGAGGTAGAACTCCCCACTCTGCTACCCCTCCCTATCATCTTGGCATCCAGGCTTCTGACAGGTTTCCCCTTTCAAATTAAACAGGTTCAAACGTAAAAACTTCCCTTGTACTGGGTATTCATGGAACTCTTTTGGGTTGGGCAGGATTTGAGTCAAGCAAGCTGTCACGTACCAGAGGGGAAGCAGAGGGACACATTGCTGCTCAGAGTTTATATGGACAGCAAATTTATCCTGGCTTCAGGAGGTCCTGCTTTCTCTGCCCCCTCTCCATCATAATTAGACACATCAAAGAGCTGATCTGTCATCTGAAATGGCAAGATGCCTAACATTTATATTAGAAGGAGTCAAGCCCCAAGCAAGCAAAGATCAAGAACATGATGGTGAATGTGAGGAGGGAGATTGAAAGTCTGTCTGTGGACCCCAAGGAAGCTGAAGTGATGGAAAATGTACAAGCAAAGAAGAAAAGGCAATCAACCTTCCAATTAAAATCCCCAAGGATGAGGGTTTTGTCTGTGTTTGTATTAATCAAGGATAAGAAATCAGACAACTCAATGAGACAGGAGGAATTGTACTGGGAAGCAAAGGACAGGGAAAAGCTGGGGGTCACTGGGGGATGGGAGCACACAGGAAGAAAGAAAACAATGACTAAAAATTTAACTACAAGGTGCTTAAAGGAAACAAAAATCTCCCAAGGTGCCGGGAGTGTTTAAAGACAAGACTGGCTTTACTCACCCCTCGACCTAAGCAACAGGCTTGCTTCAAAGCACAGACCTACTCAAATATGCTTATGCAAAGAAGTTTTAAAGCTTTTATTGACAGCACTTAGCAACTATGGCTTTCCTGAACCTCAGCTCGCCCGAGGTGAACATTGTGTAGGTTTAATTTCTTCCTCTGGTCAGGGATTGTGCCCTTCAGTGCAGGGACACGCTGGGCACGGGCTGGCTGCAGTGCAGGGAAGGTTCTTGCTCACCTCTGGAGCTTTGGATCAGGAATTCTGCAGCTGTCCCTGCCTCCTGCACCCACAAGGAGCAGATCTCAGTCAAACCCATGCTGATTAGCCCAAGGCAGTCGATGGTGTCAGTGTCAGAGCCAGGATTAAAACTCCAGTGGTTTTTGGCTGCCAGTCTGATGCTCTAATCACTAGACCACACCTCTCATTATAAAATAATTGTCTGATTTTCCCTTTGAAATCAAAGCTGTTTACAATTACATGGGAGAGAGCGAGAAAATGCAATCTGGGATGGTTCTCTTTAAAAGCATTTGCACCTTTTTATGTAAAATTTCAGCTTAAACAAACCCTGTGCACGCAGTTGTTAGGGGACTCTAATTAAACCCTTTCTTTTCCTTTTAATTTAGCAGTAGGATTTCTTGTCCCTTTTGGAGAAACTCTCCAGGTTAAGATAAATTCATATATTCTTATCTTATTGAGAACTGCTTATTCTTATTGAGAATAATTGCTGAATATTGTGATGAATATAAAACACTACACTTTCAACATAACATAAATGTCTACTGCTGAAGACTTTGACAATGGATAGGTTATGAATTTATGAGTGTTCCTTAGGGAGCAAGTTTTTCCTGAAATAATTCAAAACAAGCTCATAACACCATACAAGTTAGTATTGACCATGTGTTTCTCTATGAATTAGGTAATTTTCTACTACTGCTAATGAAACAGTACAATTTTGAACAATTAAGTGTTCATAAGTAGTAAAGTAGTGAGCAGACCATCCTACTGAATGCCTTGAACTTCCTTAAAAATTCACAGAACAAGTCTGGCATTTCAAGTTGTGCAAGTATCTAAATCCTGACTGAATTAGGCCTTACTTAGTAACAGAAAGGGACACTACCTTCGGAGGGGTTTGACAGAGTTGCACTGAACACTCCTGCTTTCTTACAGGGAGTTTGGGGTGGGGGGTTTAGATATATTGAACCTAATCGAGATAAGACACATCAGCAGGAGTCTTTCCTTTGAGTTTAAGGGGCTTTGGGCTGGATGCTGGATACTTCAAGAGCTGTAGACAAGTCTGTATTGCAGTCAGCCTTCATATTTAGATGGAAATGTATATTGCTCATGGTTATTATGAAAATGATTCCAATTAGAGATACCAGATGCCGTGATATGAGGTAAGCTAAGGAAGCTGTCTTTAGCTAAGAAATCACATCCAGACCTATCATTAACAAAAAGTGGCTCTAGCTGTTGATATTTAAGACTGCACATAAATATTAGTCACTAAAATCTGTGCATTATGGTTTCTCTAATATTTTATAACTAAATTCAGCAAGAAGCAGAAGATGTAGAAATGGTATTTTCAATACAATTTACTTCAAGTGAATTACGCTTCTTACAAGTTTCATGGCATCTACTTTTTATAGATACATGTTAGTTCATTAAACTACCATTTAGGCAGAATATCAGAACTAAAGGAAATGTTCTCTGTGCAATGGCTTTGAGTTAACAGTGTTCTTGGAACTTTGCAGTTCTCTTCCCCGTGGAAATAGACTGCAGACATATGTAGGTAGATTAGACTTTATTATCAGTGACTCCAGAGTCAAGTACTCCCTGACAAGTGAAAGTCTGGCTAAGGAAGGGAGGAAGGAGGGCAAAGGAAAGGTCAATTTAACCCCAAATAGTCAGTGTCCCGAGTATTCCCTTTTCTCCTCATGCAGGAATAAACTTTTTTTCCATGTTCAAACAGGGCCTGGGTGACATGTGTACATCCTCCTCTTCCTGGGTGGCATATCACCAATGTGTTGACACCGATCCTGATAACCACATTTTGTTTCAGTGTTAAGCATAATGATAATGATGTAACCTGAGATAGGGCTGTATTGTAATTACACAGTTGTGCCAGTTATTACATAGTTATAACACAGATCAGCCTCTTGATCAGATATGCCCAGGAGCTTCTTTTGCTTTATGCCTGGTGTAGGAACAGAAAACTAGATCCCTAATTAACTTTGATTGAACCTTGATTAGATAAGGGAGTGGGGCCAGTAGGCACCAAGCGGGCGGGGAAGCCAGCCCTGCATGTAGATATGTTAAGTGTGTAGGCACCGTCCTGACGAGTCACAGGAAGGAGAAAGGAAACTCCCTTTTCAGGAATTGATACCTCCCGACAAGCACGAAGGAATTAGCCCGGACTAGCCCTCAGAAATTCAAGAAACTTCTCACCTTCCCCATGCAGCGATGCCCCCACCCTATTAAGATGAGATTCTCAAGCAATTCACCTCGGGAACAGATAGATTTCTATCATTCTCTCCTGCCACCACAGGGGGGAATTGCAGAGGGAGCTTTGCACAAAACACAATTATTCCTCCAAATTATTCACTCCTCACTCCTTTTTTTCTGCTAAAAGTGCTGAATTGTTAGTGCCATGCAAACAAAGTCCATTTGGCCTCTGAGCAGTTTCACTGAATACATGATTTAATAAAGGGGTGAATGAAGCCAGACTTGGTTAACTGTCTGGGGGACAGCTGAAAACTAAAGAGCAACAGATGTATCTGAGGAGAACACAGCTATAATTTTGCTTATGAGACAGGAGATGTGCAGATGCTCTTTCACTTCTCCAGAGCTCTACTGGCTCTACAAGACTCTATTTTTGCATCCTAATTTTTAGTATGTTTGGTAAAGCTACTGACAAAACCCAAAACTTCAGTGTGGTAGGATGTGTATTATCCCTTTTTCAAGAGTAGAAATGCACAGTAAAACTCCACATTTTTGGAGACTATGTAAGTTTTTCTCATAATTATTAATGGTATAAACTCAACAGGAGCTCTAGGTTGTTTAATATCTCTTAAAATCTAATGATTACTACTAATCTAATCTAATCTACTTTGAACAAATAAATACAACTTGGGACACTTCTGAAAAACTTTCTTAATAAAAGAAAGTGAGTGGGAATCTGATTTTCCCCCCCTATGTTATATCGTCATATTAATTCTCAACCTACTTTACAGACTTCTTTTTGCCAAAATTAATTCTTGCATGTGAGGATATTTAGAGTTCTTGATCCCAGAACATTAGAACAGGGCAGGTATTCTCTAAGAGTGCTCTCAGCTGCTGTGGCATTTTTTACTGCCCTGAACATGGGAGGGAGCACAAAGCAGAGTTTTACAGAAGCAGGAATACCTGAGCCCTGTCTCAGCACAGGATATAACTCCTGGCAAGTGAATATCATGTTGACTTCTGGGAGGGTACCAAGTGTGTGCCTACCATACTACTCTGAAAGATCTTAAATTGTCTTCAGTCTTTTGGCCAAAGTTTGGCTTATTGACCCAAAGAGGGAAAAAACTCTCTCAAATAAAAACCACTTCAGTAACTATCCCAGTGTGTGTACTGAATTGACAGATGTTATCACACAGACTTTCCTCAGTCACTGAAATGCTCTATGGAATGGAACAGCCAATTTCAATCCTTAAGACTTTAATATTAGCCAAATAAGAATTTTTTTCCTATAGGGGCTGTGGACACATCTCTCAGTGAGAACTGTTTATGTTCCAAGTATTGGGTTTCAAAGTTCTTTGATACAGTAATTATTTGCATAGTGTAGAAAAGCGTGGTAATTGTTTTAGTCAGAAATAGGGAAAAGGTATTACTTTCACTTTTGCAACACTCAGGGATGGCTGGAGTGTTCCCTCTCACATCCATGACTGCATTAGCTGGAACACACAAATACAGGTATGCACTGGACACAGGTAGGTTGCTGGAAAGAGAGAGCTTTCCAAAAGGGAATGAGTGAAATGCAGGGATCCTGTCTGCAGGATCCTGTCTGCCCTATGGTCTAATGGGAGGGAGGGAGGCTTAACACTTCCAAAACTTAGACACCTTTGTTGCTTCCCTGCATGCATTTTCCCTTCCAGTACCTTCTTGAAGCAGAGGACACATCACCCAAACCAGAAACTTTATCTCAGGCTTCATTCAAACTTCACAGAATCAGCAGCTTTTGTGACTGAGCAAAGAAAGCAGCACATGCTGAGCTTTGAGGAGCCTCCCTGATACCTGGATGTTTACACTCAGGATGTGCTTCCACGCTCTGCTGAACCAGAGGCAGTATCGTTAGAATTGAGCCACGCTGCATTTCGGATTTTTCTGGTTGCAGGGCAAAGGAGTCAATAGTGACACAACAGGGAAAGCATCCTGCAGACCTCTTAGGAGTCTGCAACAGCCACAGAGGCTCCAGCACAAAAAAAACTTTGTGATGAGACTGATTTGATTTCTGCTGAGTAGGACCTTAGGAGTGAGATAACCAGCACAGCTCCAAATGCAGAGCTTGGCTCTACGTTGGTCCCACTCCAGTCATTTTTGTTTCACATGGAAGGAACAGCTTAGCAGTTCTGCTGCTTTATAACCAGAGACACAGGGACAGAAAGCTGTAATAAATGGTGCAGAGAATGGGGCTGATCTGTGCTCCCAGTGTTTGAACTTCTGAAAAAAATTATCTTTCATTTAGAGCTCTAAGAACAGACTGTTTGTATAAGTACAATGCTGGCTTTTTCTCTCTTCCATGGCATGGAATTCTTTTGCCAGGATTGGCTCCTCTTCCTCCTTTAACAAATCATCACAATTTCGGCAAGCGCTTCATTGACTGCCAGTGCAGAGCTACCAATAATTTACCAGAATTGAGACACTTTTGTGCTCCCGTTCTGCACAACTAAATTATGTCCTGCATGCCCGGATTTGTTCTGTTCCTGATTACATACTGGAGGCTCAATCCTACCCTGATACTGGGCTCTGTTTCTGGGCTTTTCAGAGCGTGAGCCGTCCCAAGGATTTGGAAGTTAAGATAGTGGGTGTAAGTTGAGGTTCAGTTGAGGACACACTGCTGTGCATCTTGGAAAGGAATTAGAGACTTGCACGAACGCTGTAAATTAGAAAACAAAAGCACTTGTTCATATTTTATCCAAGGCATATGTAAAATTTTGTGATTTCTGATATGTCAGCTCCAAAAGCACTTTCTGCAGCATGCTGCACCAACACAGATTACAAATGGTCCCTATTTGAGCAGTTTGCAAAGTTAGTATAAAACAAGATGTGAGAGATGCAAGCTAGACTGCAGAGAGATCTTCTAGGAATCATTTTGGGGGTGAATTGCGTGTGCAGCCAGGAGATGTTGCATGAAGCTGAAATGAAATTGCTCACATTAGCCTTAGTGCTTGGATTCAAACATGTATTAACCTGGGAAATAATATAAATGCCATTTGAAAGCCTATTCTTGTAACATTTCTGACCCACTTCAGGCTCCTTTTGGTAATCTGGGAAGGGACCTTTGTTCCCATGGCAGCCCATAATTTCCTGACTGAAACACTTCGGCTGAGCTCTGAATGACAGAGTCAGGCATTTGGATGCTTATCTTGCTTCCAAGTGTTCCGAGGTTCCTCATTTCTCACTTATTGCACAATGCCCCAATCTCACTGGGAAGGTGAGAACTGGATCAGAAAGAAATATAATTGCTTTTTTTTATTAGCTTATGATACAGTCCCGCCCTTCTGTGTTGCCAGCTTACCAAGTTATTCACAAATGATGATATACATAGAGGGAATTATATAATTATCAGCCTATAATTACAGGTATATAGATATATACATCCCCCTGGAGGAGAGCTGGGCTTGGCACATACCTGCTTGCAACGCTGAGTCTTTAGGGAATTCATGCCCATTTTAAGTAGAAGATTATTTATTTATCAAATGCTTGAGACATTTTATGAAAAACGAACCCAAAAGAATCCTTTGATTCTTTTTAATAATGTTCATAAAGTAAGTAACTGAACAGATCCAGGCATGCAGGAGCAAACTCTCCTGTGCAGAGCGAAAGCAGAGACGTTTCTCAATCGTGGTAAATTATTGGTAGCACAGCATTGGCAGTCAATGAGGAGTTTGCAGGAGCCACGCTGATTTGCTGAGGGAAGGGAAGATGCCAGTCTTGGCACAGTGATCAGAAGCCAACACTGAGAAAGCCAAGTCAGTGCTGTATCCCCAGAGACACCTTTTTTTTTTTTTGAAAGCTTCAGACAAGAATTAGTTTATCTTATGATGCTGCTTTAATGCTGTAACCATAGATAAACCCTATTGCCTTCCCACTCTGTTTCAATGCCTCATTTTGTCATCGGGGCAGATAGTGATTCTCAGCTGATATAAATCAGCAAAGCTCCACTGATTTTTAACAAAGCTGTGCCAGCTTCTGCTAGCTGAGGGTCTGCCTGGATATTTCTCTAGCTGTAAAGCAAAGGATCCAGCAGGCAAAGCTAATGTTAAGTTGGATATTTTTTTTGGCTGGTTTTTCTTTGTTCTATCTTGCAAATGCTGCTCTCATTCATAACTGCTTGGATGCTTTCAAGCCCGTGTGCAAGAATTATGGGGCCTAATCTGGCTCCTACAATGGTGCAAATCTAGGGTAGCTCCAGTTAAATCAAAAGCATTACTCAGAGGTATTGCTGTAAAAGCACTGTGCTTGTGCAGAGCAACTGATCTGTAAATCTCATAATGTGCCCAGGATCTTTCCAAGAGTTTATTTGCAAACAAACAAACAAAAAGAATCATCGTGGCTGAACAGACTGATTCCAGCCCATGGAAAACGGACTGAGCCTCTGCCAGAAATAAACTGTAGACACTTGCTAATTACAATTTGTGGCCAGCTTACGAAGTTCAGTAAAGGAGAAAACTACCCCGTTCAGATCCTCTCCCCCAGTTTGATGACATCATTCACATCATTATGTTGTGATATGCCAGATGGGAAAATTTGAGGTGGGGATGAAGTGAAAATCCCGGTTACACCTTTTCTCCAGGCTATCTGCCTCTCCATCATTTTACAACATCACAGAGAGTCTCAGACAGTTTGACTCTGCCATCCCCAGCTGGTCTGGACCTTCCAGATAAAGGCTGAACCATTAAGAATCGATACATGTTTCCACCATCGTGCCAGGTTATGCTGCACGTAGCTAACCCTACTGTAATTAGTTTATTTAAGCTCACTAGTACTTTTAAATGGAGAGGAGAGGTAATGGTATAAACTCTGTAATTTCTATTGCCTGGGAAAAAAAAAATAAAAACAACCCTGCATCAAATGCTTATTGAAACTGAAACATATGTATTAACATATGGCAGAATTTCACTTACTGTATGTTTTAGTGCAGAGCTGATGAGGAAGGCATCTGTGCTGAGAGCATCTGAATGGAGGCTCAGATAATGAGCCGAGCTCAAAAAATACACTCTGAAAGGTTGGGATGTGTCAAAGTGCCCTGCAGTTGATTTGTGTCAGAGCTGAAAGGATACACTCGAGTCTCTGCTCAGGTACATGGCTGGGCTTTCCCTTCTGCACCGGGGCCCCTTGGAGTCTTCAGCGGCTGCCGTGGGCACCTGCTCTGGGAGTCCTGGAGAAATTCGAAACCCGAGACAAATGGTCTCACACAGAAACGCTGACACAACGTCTGCTTGGAGCTTGAGCAAGTGCTGTTACAGTATTGCTGTTTAACAAAGAACAGGTTAATTGGAGACCTTCAACATCAAGCCCAGATCTGGATTTGAAGTTCTCTCCAGGGCAGCAGCTCTCTGGAGCTGGGCTTTTGGTTTTGCCCTTTCTACAGGCGTGCAGACGGGTGTATCTGTGAGCACAACCTCCGTCTTCAAACAAGGCACACCAAGGAAGGAGAAAGAACTTCCTGTGCTCGTTCTCACCCCAGTCATACAGACTTACAAGTTTTATACAAGGCCAGGTATTTTGGTTCTGAGATGAATCCCCAAATACTCTGACTATTAACCATTTCTCTTGCACAGAGTGATGTAGGATTTCAGTAAACCCTATAAAGACTCTCTTGCTGCCAACCCCTGATATTATTAATGGGCACTACAAAGCCACATTGTTCTACACCTATTTACTGGAGGTAAGATATGAGGATACCAGGTGTAATTATTTTACTGCCTTAAGGATAGAAGTCTTTCTTTCTGATTTGACCACAGTAGGACACCTGCATGGCTCAACCACAGATTACCTGGCTCCTGGGAGATGCTTTCAAAGCACCCACTTGCTACTCAGTGACCCAGAAGAAAGTTTACCACCTACTCACAAACCCTCATTTTGAAGTACAGCACCTCTTATTAATGCAAGGAATCTTAAGGTTCTTCAGAGCATGGGCTACACATTAAATGTGTGAACCACTTGTGCACCATTGTGCAAATCACAACTTTTGATATGAAACCATACTCCAGGGATAATTGCTTTTTTTAAAAAAACGTGATTATTGAGACCAAGGAAAAGTATTTAACAGGTGTACATTGCTTTTCAGGGAAGCTTGCACGAAAGCTTCCAGGCATGGAGCTTAGGGATGTGGTTTAGTGGTGGGCTTGGCAGTCTTAGGTTTACAGCTGGACTCAAGTTTCTTTTCCAACCTAAATGTTTCCATGATTCTGTGAAATAAAATAAGTCGGGATGACTCAAACTGTCTGTTTCTCTGAAACACCAAAGAGAGGGATCCAGAGAAGTCATTGCTCTGTATGAATCAAAATTCTGTTTTCTGACAAGGTTTGAACTTTTGTATTTCCATTTTTATACGTACTGAGGAAAATTCTGGAGGTCCTGCCATGAAGAGATTTCAGTTTGTGGCCCTGTGAATATTTTTCATGTACTTATTGAACTCCACCCAGGTACAAACTTCTGCTTCACAGGCAGGACAGGTTGTCTAATTTGGGGTAAAGCTACACAAGGGATGTCTTATTTCTGCAGGGTGAGCACTGAGGTGCAAATGCCCTGAAAGTGTAAATGTGGTGCCCTCCCTTCAATTGTTGAAGGTGGCATTACTGTTCTTCCTCCTCCTCCTCCTCCTCCTCTGCTTGGTCTCTGTGCTGGAGGTCCCCTCCCACAGACACACGACAGACAAGAGGCACCTGCCTGCTTCTCCACCACTTGGAGACAAAATCAAGGCAAGTAATTTCAGCTCTTTGAAGGGAGGTTTGTGCTAAAGACCTAGATTTTATGCTGAAGTGGCTGACACTAATATAATTTGGGGGATAAGGGGTAGCCTTTGGCAGCAGACACTGAGTTGTATCATCTTCAGCCAACACAAGAAGATTTTCCAGAGCTTGTCTGTTAACACCTTGAATAAGCCCCTGACTTAAATCCACCTTGATTAAGAAAAGAGTAAAATAGATTATGCATGCACAGGAGCACTCAAAATAATATTTAAATGTCTGTTGAGGTATCTAAATAACACTGTGAGTCTCGGTGTTTAGCTCTAAGTGAGGCAGAAACAGGAACATTTGGCACAGGCCTGGCCAGTGAACTCGGCTCTCCTGGGTCCCAGCCCACGGTTTCAACCACAAGACTATTCATCTTCCCGAGTATGGATTTGTCTATCCCCTATGTCTTTTCCATCATCTCTAAACTTGAGTGACTCCTATGACTAATGTGATTGTAAGTCATAAAACATTAAGTTATGACACAATCAAATCAAAGCCAAGAAATTCATAGTTAGGGTGTAGGCTACATTCTTAACTCAAAACCAGAAAAGCAGCATTACAGGGTAAACAAAAGGCTGAAGTGTCAGCCCTCATTTTTCATTTTTGGGCTCTTATCAGTTTGTATCAATTTAAGACTTTTTTAAATATGTAATTTCTTTGACTTATTTTTTTCCCCTCTAGGAACTGAAAATTATTCTGCTTTGAGGTCTGGAACCTGCCATACAATAAACACTACTTAATTGGGACATGCTTAATAGGGATGGCCACTTTAATGGGACATCTCCTAGGGAACCTATTTATGTTAATGAGACTGAATGACAATGACTGTTTCTTAAGTGGGGCAACAAAAAGAAAAAAACTCCACTTAACAGGGATGCACTCAGCTGTGACTAGTTTGTTAAGTGTTTAACCAGGTGTTAAATAGGTTTAAAATTCTGAGCTTCCACCTTTGAGTTCAAAAATGGAAAATTAAAACATTTACATCATGGTGAAATATAGTGTTATTATCTGTAGAGTGGCATATAGCGTGAAGACCACTGGACCAGACTGTTTTCCACTATGCCAGAGACAGAAGTTCTCTTCTCCAAAGAGCTTAAATAACTCTTTTCTCCAAGCATGGAACTACCTGTAGATTGGATTTGTTCAGAGGTTCATAGCAAAAGCTCGAGATAAACCCCACCTGTTCTAATCATGAATCCTGTATTTTACCCTCTCACCCCAAAATCTTTCCATGCTGTAGTTTGAATAAAAAGATGGAAGCAAAATCTTATATCTACATGATCCTAAGATCCCTAAGAATAGATGTCTGAAGACTTCCAGGAGCCTCCAAAACCCTGTGAGCCATTTGGAAGGTTCTTCTCTCCCTGAAGATCCTTTGTGTTCCGCGGTTTCCTCTGTAAATATGTATCCACGTTTCAGGAGGAACAAGAGCCCATGTTAAGAAGTTGTCTGAAAAACAAAAATCCCATCTTAGACGACAGCTATATGAATTTGGGGACTCTCCCAGGCAAACCAAGACATCTGATTATGCCATTGTATCCTGTTTGGCAAAGGAGAGAGTGAAGGGAAGTGATAGACATGAGGGGCAGATGGAGTTTGCCTAATGTGTCTGTTCTTTTCTTCGCTGCCTTTTCAATTTAAGAATGTAGCAAAATAGCAGCTGCTCATAATTTCATGAATCAAGAAGTATGTAAATCTCAGCTACAAAATTTGTTGCATAGTTAGACACACACACACACACAAAAAGAAGGGGGAAAAAAGGAAAAAGATCTTGCTTGCATCTACAACTTTCTTAATCTGGCATGAAAATTTAGCTTTCAGGCCTGGTTCTCCTCTGGCTTGGGAGTGAACCGAGAGTGGATTTTGCTGTCCTTAAGTAGGGTAATCACCCTGGGATAATTGTCCTTAAGGATACTGCTTGTTGCCCTCCTGGGATAATTGTCCTTAAGGATTCTGCTTGTTGCCCTCACATGAACACGGCAGGATAAGCCCGGCACGAAAAGCTCCCTTCGTGCCCCTGAGCTACCACAGGGGGTTTATACCCTCCCTGCCTCTGCTTCTGGGCTGCAGGTGGAGGGAAGGGGTTGTGATGGGAATGTCATCCTGAGGATGCTGACATCCACTATAGACCGAAATGGAAATCGGTCTCCTCATACTTCAGTCCCCAGCAGCCCCCAAATTAAAAAATGGAAAAAGTGACTTGAAGTGTATCGTGCACACGTATGAAACGTTGCTCAGGAGGGGCTGGGACCGGGGCCTCCACACACCATCCAGCTGGTTCTAGTTTTCAGACAAGATTTACTAAACACATGTAAACCGTGCATATCTGTTTGAATACTTTTTGTGCAAATAACTTCCTCTGTGGTCAAGCTGTTCCTCTCAGATCCAGGCTACAGATCTGTGCTTTATACTCATCGCTTTTTTACCCTTGGATTTCCACCAGTATCAGTTCACACTGTACGAAACTGTGAAGAAGGGAGCCGAGTTTGGCAGCAAGAGTCAGGAGAATTGACAGTGCAAAACACTGAGCAAACTCATGATAAAGGGCAGAAATCATCCCTGGCTTGGCTCCATCCAAGTCAGTGGGCCAGATCCTGAGCAGCTGTAAACAGGAGCTGGAACCGTTTCTATCACTTGGCCCCACAGCCCCTCACAGAGAGGCAACATTTCACCAGCTCTGCTGGGGTTTCTCCTGATTTATCCCCCCCGAGTGAGCAAACAGAGCCAGGGTCTTTCTTCACCAATTAAAACTGCCCCACAATGATATCTGCTGAGTGTCACGGATTCCAACTTTAAACACAAAGCAACAGCTGAAACTGGATACGAAGAAGCAGGAGGGCAGACTTTTTATGATCGATGTTTTATTGGAATCGTATAAAAAAGAAAAGCATTTCACATATTTCATGGAGGTATTTTATGTGCAAATTTAATATGAATGCTCTTCTTGTTAAACTCTTACGTGATCTATGTACTTCAGAATATAAAACACAGTATAGGACAACTATGAACAAGTTTATTAAAACAACTTGGGCTCCTGTTGACATCACCAACCGCACAAATGCTTGCTCAGGGTTGTTGTGATCTTATCAGTCTCTCCTTATATTTCAGGTTACCTACTTGTTCGTTTTCTCTATATATCTTTCATTGTTACAAGAATTCAACTCCTGGGCAGATCTGGAAGATAAATCTGCTTGTCTGTTTGGGGAATATGGCTCTAGTTCTAATTTTGCAGACTTCATTCAGGCAATACTCCCTTTGACTTCAGGGATTTTTGCCTGAGTAATCCTTTCAGAATTGGACTCTCTGTGATTTTCATTTACTTAACAACTTGGCATTACATCTGTAAAATATTAGCCCAGTAATGTAAAATATCAGATTAGATTTATGCGTTAATCTAATCTATATATGCAGCTTGATAGTCAGTTCTGTTACATGGCATTATTGCAATTCCAGGCATTCTGTGTCATTTCACATTTATTCTGATGATGCAAGAGACATAAAAAGTGAGATTTATAGATCAAATTTGGTAGCCCATGTATGTGAAAAGAAAGTCTGAAACTTTAAACAAAATTTAAAATCAATTCCCACTTTCAGATAAGCCAGGTAAATGCTTCCCTATCAATCACAAATAAGGGAGAGCACACAAAAAGAGCTAATCTGAAATAATCAACAGAATAATAAGCTATTAAAAAGGAAAAAGCAGGTCAAAATAAACAGCCAAACTGCAATGTATTCTCTAAAAATCCTTGAAAAGGACAAATAAGCAATTGTTTCTTTTCTGTGTGACATTTGCAGTCTGAAAAGTAAAAAATTACTTTTTCATACATGTTCATAAACGGCATTTATAAACACTTCACATAACTAAATTATATTTGTTTCCTCCAGGTTGGCTGCCCTTGAACGTTCTTCTCCTTGCAGTTTTTAATTTTTTTTTTTAATCCTTTCATGAAAGCAGGTCTTATGCCTATGGCCCTGGTTCAGCAGCCAGCCCCACACAGCAGGCACTTTAAAACAAATTAAACTAAAGTTTTGTATGTGCTTTGGTACTTTTAAAAACTGGATTCTTGGAGACAACCCACCAATACATTACTCTTACATCTTAAACCCATTTACTTCTCTTTATGAATGCTTTCAATTTGTTTTACTCTTGTTGGGCCAAATGCAGCTTGTTATTTACAGAAAGAACACAATAAGATTAATAGAATATGGTCTGCACTAGCCTACACCCCTGGAATTTCATAGTGATCCCATCAATTCCGTATAATTTCTTTGGATTCGTAGCAGGTTAAAGCCCCAATCCAGGATAATGCCAAGCAGATGCAGACAAGACCAGCACATAAATGTGGAGAATCATGGCCAGATTAAGACTGGATCTCTTTATCCAAAGAAGAAGGTGATGTTTAGATATAAAAAATTATAGAAATTTTTTTTTCTCCCCTATTTGATAATCTGTCACCAGCCAGACACCAAATAGGAAATGATGCAACAACAGGGGAAAAAGAACCAATTTATTTCATATATGTTACGGAAGAAATAGAGGGTTGATGTGCTACCCCAAGCACTTTGGTTCATTTGTGTGTGTCATGACAGACCCCTGGTATCTCTCTTCAAATAGGAGGTTCTCCACACTAAAATATTTCCTGTGGGGTGCAGCACTGGATTTGCCAGCGTGTGGCAGCTGCAGTGAACTTAGGGCTTCCTCTAAGGGTGTCTGTTTTCTCCCTTTCTGCATTAATCCAGAATTACTGTTTCTCCTTCCCGAGCATTCACATGCAACAACCCCAAACACAGTTGTGTTTGCAGAAAATCACAGTTGTGCTCAGTCAGTCACAGTTGTGTTTCTAAGAAAAGATGTGCTTCCCAAAACGACATCTCACACTCATTATTGGAAGAACAGCCACCTCAAACATCCCAAACACTCCAATCCAGGCTTCCCGGGTGCTCTGTGGCTCTGTGGAGCTGGGGGCGCTCTGCTCAGGGTTGGGGTCCCACGGAGCAGCACAGCCAGGCTGTCCTGGGATCTGCCCATCTCTGCACACACCTGTCTCCCCATCCTTCCACCCTCTGCCTCTCCTCTCCCCTCCCTGTATGTTGCAACAGGGCCCAGGCACAGCCGCCTCTGCCCTTGTGCCAGAGCCGGGGCCGAGCACCCCGGGCACGGGCAGCACCCACGGGGGACCCGCCACGATGGGGGCGACCACCCTGGGCTTGGGAGAAGGGGACCAAAAAACCCAGCTAGAGGAAAGGAGCAGAGGGATGTTCCCTCCTTCTGACCCACACGAAGCGTTTGTGATTGGAAAGTGAAAGGAAAACCTTTCTTTTGCTTTCTCCAGGGCGGCTCAGCTTTGCACTCAATGTATGGGCCCTGTCCGGAAGGGAATGAAAGGGGAACTGGAGGTGAGGGAGCAGCTCTGGGCTGCTTTAGTTACACATTTCCCTCCATCTCCTCCTTGCAGTTTCCCTCTTCTGCAACCCCAACAGTCACCATGAGATTTTGATCTCCCAGTGACCAGTGGTGCTGTACAGAATGGAGGAACCGAGGGAGGATCCAGTGAGTTGTTTCACACCATGAAAAGCCCTGTGACAGCACCCAACTGCAGCTCCCGAACCACTGTCACTAAACCAGCTCTCCTGCCATGGGGTGAGCAGCACAAAGAAATATAATCAGCACAGGTGAGCTTCAGAACATAAAAAGGGATTTAAACTAATAATGTTGGTTTCAGCTTCTTATTCTAAAGTAATATGTGGAATATTGGACCTGAAGACTGAGTAGAAAGTGGGAGAAATACTTGGCTGGGACAGTTATTGGTGGAGAACACAGAGCCAAAATGGATCTGAGCAGGGAGGGAGAGATGGGAAGAGCAGGAACCTGAAGTGAGGAAGTGGCTGCATGAAGTGGGTGAGAGTTCATGACAGGAATAGCAAGAGTTAAATACCACCAAAAAAAATGATGTGTAAACCCCAGAACCCTAATAGAAACCAGTGAAAGGTAAAAAATACTTGAAAGGTTCCAAGTGAGAAAAGAGGTGGGAATTTTGCTGGGGAACATAACCTACTAACTTGTCTTTTGATCCCTTTAAAGGACAGAGAAGATAAATTCCCAAATCAACAAAACAGCCTAAGATGGAGAGAAGAGAGCTGGAGGGAGGGTGAGACCAGTCGAAAAGGACTCGACACACCTCCCATCCAAGCAAAATCCCAGCTTGGATACCATCCTGTGCATGGGATAAAGAACAAGAAGGTGAGGACAGTGCTTACAAGTTAAAACTGGTGTGACCCATACCCTGAGATAAACTCAGTATCAAACTGTTACTCACCGCCAGCTCCAGGGAGTGGATAACCTCATTGGTCCTTTCCTTCCCTAATTCCCCTGCCTGCCCATGGCACTGCTGTCACTGGTGTTGGACAAAGCACCACCTGGCATCTGGATGGAATATATCGTGAGAAAAGCAGCAATTTGACAGAAATGTTGCAAACATATTCAGTGTGGGAGCTCTTTTGGGGTCTTCAACAATTCCTGCTGTCCATGGCAGAGAGACCCCCCCCAGTGCCATCACAGGTTGGTGTTAGTAGGGGTTAATCCACAAGTCCTCAAGGGAGATCTGTTGTGGGTTATGTTGGATACTTATAAATGTCTTCAGAATTAAATAGCAAGTAACCACACCACCCAAATTTACTTTGCTTTCCCTGCCCTCTGTTAGAATTGCTTTCTTTTCCTCCTACCAGTGTGTATCTGTGGCTGTGCAGTACTCACAGGGTACAGAAATCCTAGGATTTCGTGCTTAGGTCATGTATGCTGCCATCTACATGGTTTGTGCTAAAACTTTCCCAAATTCCCAAAGAATGGGGGAATTGCCACGTTGGTTGAGAACAAGGGTCCATCCAGCTGAGTGACCACAGCTGGACACTCAGGTAATCATGGGCAGGCACATGGGATACTTCTCCCTGCTACTCTCCCAGCTTCCAACCATTTTCTGCTCAGGGGCTTTCCTGAGCTTCCACATGTCACTGTGTCCACATCACCAGCCAAATCCTCTGGCAATTTATATGCTGCAAAACCTCTGGCTACTACAGCACATATAAATCAAGCAGAATTGGAGTCAATGACAATAATTGAGGGGAAAAAAAATCTGTGATTTGGAAGACATATATGAGTTTTGATGTTAATTTGGGCTAAATCTCCTAGGAACATAAATTATCTGTTTGGCTGCCTCTGTTCTCTGCCATCCCTACGGAGCCTCACTGTGCAATGGCATAGTGCAATAAGGATAGATGGAGCTTTGCTCTCAGATCCAGTTTAAGAGCAGAATGACACTTCCACAGTGGAGAGGGATGGGATTTCGGAATGAGAAGCTCCTTTCCAGCAGCCACAGGCATGTGGAGCCAGGCTGATGGGGACAAGAAGCAATTGAAGAAAGATGAGAGCCATGGAAGTGAGGAGGGAAGGAGCTGGACAAGGAGCAGACAGGGGTACAGAGAAGGCTCTAAGGAGAAGTCTTTCATGGGAAAAGATAGAAATTTGAGAGTCAATTTAAATGAAAATGAGAAGAATGAAAAAAAGAATCCAGGGAGAAGAGATTCAAAGTTACAGCTGCTGGGGGAAGCAACACCTTTTCTTTCAGTGTCCTGGACAAGGGAGTAAGGCAGATTGATTAAGGCAAAGAGAAGCACAAGTCTAGTGATCAAAACTGGACTCATGGTCCAAAATATCTTCATGAATGCAGACTGCTACCCAGGGGAGCAGCTGTGCAAGGAATTGTTCCCAACCAGTCTGGGACCCTTGGAATAAGGGTCCATTTTCTTCAGTGTTCTGGACAACGACATGTGAAGCACAAGAAGACCAATTGCCAGTGATGGCCCAGTGTGCAAATATGCTCATTAAAGATATGTATTAATGACATTTTATGACATTACTAGGTAACAAATTTTAATCTGATTTTTGCCTAGTTTCTAAAAAGAGATCTGTACAACATACTTACAAATATTTTGGATGTAGCAAGTGTTACTGAAGTACCATTAGTCACTACCATCATCTTAGATTTAAACTTCAAATCCACTGTGCTTCTTTTCTCCGTACTCTATTAGTGCCCGTTGAAAGAAGTTAGCATTTACACAGATCAAATCTAACCTTAGGAAATCCTTCCTCAAATGAGCAGATGAGACTGATTTCTCAAAACATAATAATCCAAGAAAACTTTATTCTAACCGTCTTCTTGCCAGGATGTACCAAATTTTCCAAGATCCCTCTCCCACCTTACACAGGTAGGTTTCAGCAGGAACACAAAGCACAGTACCATTTGCTCCAAGGAGCTCTGTAGCCTGCAGGATCTTTGCAGAATCCAGCTCGAAGAAATACAGCACTTTGAGAAAACTGAGCTGTCAAACAAGATTTCCTTGGGCTTGCTGCCACACAAAATGGCAAATAAGGGACTTGATCCTGCACGGAAACAATAGGAATTATAGGTGCTCAGCGTTTGTCTCCCCCGGCACAGTTAAGGTTTCTCAGCACTTCCCAAAATCAGCTTATACTTATTCAAAATTATATAGCTAAAAGCTTTGGTATGTAGCCACAGAGCTTTTATTTCAAATTGGCAATAATGTAAGTTCTGCAAAAAGAAAGACTACAATAATGTTAAAAATATCATAAAATGTTATTTATATCAGGATACATTTGTTAGCCCATATGACAATCATTCATATTTCTTGACAGATATAAACCTCCGCTTAACACATTAGTATCATAAATATTACCAGATATAACACTGTAATGTAATACCTACCAAATGTATTTTAAAATATTACTCAATTTAAAACTTTGGATTTTAACCAGATGTGTTTCCAGAAAATGATTCAGGTCAGATGCTTTTTTCTTTCCCCTTTTCTGTGCGCGCGTGTTCAAAGCCGAGCATTACTATGTGATTTATTGTGCCATGACTGTGTGCCCCGAACCTAAAACAGCACCACGATACTTCATCCTTGAGGCTCACACACCTGCAGTCCAAACTAACAAGAGAAAACATCTACATGGCACGGCAGGAGCCTTTGAAATGTCTTTTTGCAGTTGCCTGGACACAGAACAGACTGGTAGAACAGGGAGGCAGCGGAGAAAGGGTGAAGACAGGAACTCCAGCCTCTTTCATCTAGAAAGGGGGGACCATGGAGAGATTAGAGGAAAGGATTTTGATTAGATCACTGGAATGTGAAATGATGCTTCCCAGGATTAAAATCCTATTTTAGAGCTACCAAACCGGTTACGGCGTTAGTCAGAATTCGGAGGCTCGCGCAGCTCCATCCCTGCGGACGCTGTCACTCCACAGCACCCTAAACCCTCTCCCTGCAGCAGGGGGGACCCCGGCCGGGCACCCCACACCTCCCCACCGTCATCCCAGCAAAGAGCTGCCCTCCCTCGAAGCCTGGCACTTCTGGAGGAAAAGGCATTTCCTTCTCCAAAGGCATCCCTGGGTCCAGCCCCACGGCAGCCACGGCTCTTGGATTTCGGTCTCCTTGGGCCCCCAGTCCACATCACCAGGTGGTGGGTGGCATTTTCATAACCAAATGCCATTAGTTTTATTCCCGGTGCAGCCAACTAACAATCCGAAGGTCTGTAGTTGTCAGGCTGATCATTACGTGGAACCCATTAACATAAAACCCGCCATCGCAATTAGTATCTTTGTAAGCAGCAGCCTCAGCAAAAAGTGGAAATGGAGGCTGAACTGATGGTGCTCTTCCAAAGGAGGCCGGCAGCAGATTGGGAAATAATCTGTGGCAATTGCTCTGCCGCTGTGTCTGCTGTAACTTCTCCAAAGACAGACAGAGCCATTTCCAAGCAGTCAGCCCACGGACTTGAGTGAGCACTAAATTCACTCGGTGATCAAATACAATTTGAGAAATAATCTACAATCACTCACTTACGGGGGGAAGATATATTTCCCTTTTACAGATGAAGTGCAAAACAGTGAAAGTAGCTGTATTTGGAAAAATACCGTGCGGCTTATTGATTCCAGAGGGGACAGGTACAGACCGCAGTTTTGCCCATTTCCCAGTAAAAACAAGGAATGCTTTCGCGGGGGGCAAGGTATCTGCAGCCTGGCTGCGTACACTGGTTGGTTTTGTTAGGAGATGAGCCTGCTAAAATGCCCTGCGCTTTTCAGGAAGGGAACAAGGAAAACGTCCGTATTTATAGCAACATTATTGTTTAGAACAAAATAACTTATTTCATCCTTTTAATCTCCGTTTCTATGGATATCCTGCGCGGGGCTGGGATCTGATTTTCCAACCTCCGTGCGAGCCGTCCCCCGTCGGCAGCGGCCGGCGGCACCGGCCCTGGCCGGGAGCGCCTGTCCGCGCCAAAGAAATCCCGTTCCAGGCGCTCTCGGACCGCCCCGGACACCGCGAACCGGCTGCCCCCGATGCACTTTTTCATTGTTGTTTCCCCTAAACTCTCCGCACTTGGCTAATTTTAGCCCCGCAGCTCCCCGAGCGGGCTCACTCCTCCCCCCCGCCCCCCCCGCTGCCGTTTCGGGCACCATTTGCGGGGCGATGCGATGCCCTGAGCCCGCACCGCGCCCGCAGCGGCTCCGCGTCCCCCCGCACCGCCTCGCAACCCCCCGGTCCCGCGCCGCCCGGCTGTCCCCGCATCCCCCCACATCGCCCAGGCCCGCATCCCCCCGCACTGTCCGCATCGCACTGCCCCGCATCCCCCCGCACTGCCCGGCCGGCCCCGCACCGCCCTGCTGTCCCCGCATCCCCCCGCGCTGCTGGCGCTGCCGGCGCCGCCCGGACCCCGCGCCGCCCCCGCGGGACTCGCGCCCGCCCCGCCCGCGGGTCCCCCCGGGTGCGGGGCCGGGGAGGTTTGCGGGGGGGTCGCTGCGAGCGCGCGGGCGCGGCGCCCCTTCACCCCCCCGCGAGCGCGCGGGCTGAGTCCGTGTTCCGGGCGGGCTCCAGGCCGGGATTTGGGCGCTCCCTGCCCGCCTCCCTCCCCCTTGCCCCCCCGCCCCTCCTCCCCCCTCCCGCCGGCTCCCTCCCTCCCTCCCTCCCTCCCCCTCCCTCCCGGCTCCTGAACTCCAGCCCCTCTCTCTCTATCAGCCGCTCACTCTGTCTCAATATGTCTCAAGATGGCGGCCAATGTGGGATCGATGTTTCAATATTGGAAGCGCTTTGATTTACAGCAGCTGCAGGTCAGGCTCCCCCGCTCGCCGCACCGGCCGGGCCGCGCCGCCGGACCCCCCCCCTCCCTCCCTTCTCCGCCTTCCCTCGGGCCCGGCCTCCCCCTCCTCCTCCCGCTGCCGGCCCGCGCCGCCTAAAGGGAACCCCCCGCTCCGCCCGGCCGCGGCGCTCCGCTCCCTCCGCCCCCCCCGCCATCGATCACCGGCCCCATCGGAAATTGATCCTCTTTGTTCAATTCATCGATCAGCCCAAGATGGCGCCGGAGCCGCCGCTGCCGGGGCCGCCGCCGCTTCGCCCGCTCCGTCCCGGGCTGCTCTCCCCCGCTCCGCGCTCCCCCCCGCCGGCGGCGCCGTGCGGGGCTCCGGGCGCGCCGGGACTCCCGGCGGCCGCCGCTCATCCCCCCGCCCGCCTCCTCCCGTCCTTCCCTCCCTCCCTCCCCGCCGCCTTGCCCCGCTTCCCGCCGCCGCGTCCCCCCGCCGCTTTTCCCTCGCCGGGAAGCCGGGGGAAAGTTTACCGAGTGCTGGGACTTTGTGTGTGTGGGGGCGCCGGGCGGGCTGGCGGTGCAGGCGCGGAGCGGCGGGGGCTGGGGGCGCTGTGGTGCCGGCCGGGCGGGCGGGCGCTCCCCGCGGGGTCCGGCCCTCGCTCCGCTCCGCTCCGCCGGGCGCGGGGGGCTCCGGCCGCCGCCCTGCGACCGCCGCGGGCACCGCGCCGGGGACCCCGCCGGGGAGGAGGGAGCGGCGGGGTGGGAAGGGGCGAGCGCCGGGGAGCGGGGGGGACTCGCGGGAGGGCAGCGGCGGCAGCGCCGGGTGCGGGGAGGGGCGTCCCGGCCGGCGGGGCATCGCAGCGCATCTCCCCGCGGCGGCGGGAGGGCACGTTACATAATTCACGGGCTCTCCAGCCTCTCCTGCTGTCCAGGAGCTGACGGATGAGCGGAATATTGATGCTTTCTGCTGGTGCTGCCTCGGAACAGCCCAGAAGTGCCCTTTTCCTCCGGGGGAAAGTCCTGGCGGAGCGGCCTCCCCCCCTGCCCCGGGGGTGCATGCCCCGGGGCCATTGGGGATTTAGGGTTTCACAGAGCTGCCGGGGTGCAGATAAGGCCGGGGCGGGTTATGGGGGGGTGTGGGGGGGGAGGTTGTCAAACGCTGAATTGGTGCTGCTCCCGCCGTGAATGGGATTGCAACACGCGTGTCTCCCAGTTGATTGGCGCAGGAAGGCGCTGCCCTGCCTCTCCAAACCCGCCGCTGCCTCCCGTTTAAATAAATTGGCTCGAAAGCCGGCGGCTGCCCACCGCGGCCCCCGTGGAGGCGGTGGCGGAGCCGGCCGGAGCCTGCGGCGGGCGGAGGGATGGTGCGCTGATGCTGGGCAGAGCCGCATCCCCGCTGCAGGTGAGGGGATGCCCGCGGGGGGCTGCGAGCGGGACACGGGTCCTGCCGCCCTCCCCTTCTCCCCCCCGGGCTTGCGGGAGCGGTGCTAAAAATCCCACCCCGGCAGCCCCCAAAACGGGAAGTGCTGCGTAGGATCTGTGGTAGGAGGCTGGTCCCTTCTGACTTTCAGGTGCATTAGGAGGTGGGGTAAAGTAGCGTTTTGTTTTAGGCTTCTCCGTCGTCTTCCACCCCCTTTCCGTGTTTTATTGTTTCTTTTAAAGGTTTGGGATTAAGGTAGACTTGGCTGAACTTTGCTAACTTGAAAGGGCTCTTAATAGTGACCCAGAATACCTACAGGAATACAGAAAATGAGATCCAGATGTAGAATTGTATAAAATAAAATGGATTAAATTAAGATGTAGTTAAACAAGGTCTGACATCTCTAATTGTGGACTTTTGCTTTTGCCTCTGTGTATGTGTGGTTGTACTTGCTTAGCATAGGAAAATAAATGCTCCAAACATCACTGCCGTGGTGTTACATTTAAGGGTGAACAAGTCTAAATATTGCCTATAAAAATAAAGCCTTCAGAAATGCTTATTGATTAAAACATATTATGCTAAAGTATCTATCATGTAAATTAAATTCTAAAATGTAATGAACGCAGCCAAATGGCATTTTGATAGATTGTTCTCTTCTGTTTTTGGTAAAAAATAGCTCACTTTTATCATAATTTAATTTCTGTGCATACTGTAAAACCTGTTGTGGAGTATCACCGTGCAAACCTTAATCTCGTTTTTGCAGACTAAATGTGACAGTCTGACTTGAACAGCTTGTAGCTTCTCCTTTGAAGCGTTCTGGTAACGCCAGCTTAGAGTTGTTTGAACAATATTCATTACCTGCTTTTGAGGACTGGTGATTATTTATACCCGTTGCGGATTGAGGCTGTTCACCTGTTGGCAGGTTCACCAGGCAATCTGTGCAGCACCGAGTTTATTAACTTTGCGCACGGTCTGTCTGCAGAGTCCTGGAGTGACCAGGGAGGTAGAGAAGTACATTCATCCATATGCAGAATAGTTAATTTGTTTCAAATTAGCTTTTTGGTTTTGTTGTGTTCTTTTTTTTTTCTTACCCACCCATCTGCATGAAGAGGTAGTGTAATATTTACTCCCACTTGCAGATGAAGCAATATGCTATAAAAACTCGTTACTGGGTATGAAGTTCAGTTCCACAGAACTGTCCATGCCTCCCTCCCTGCCTGTCCTTCATTTGTACCAGCGGATTTTGAGCGTGGAATTACAGAAAATAAAAATACTTACGTCTGTGTTTCCACCACTCTATCCCAGGACAAAAGCCCAAAGGATTTATGCTTAACACAGTTCCACCTGAGCCCTGTAAGCTCCAGCTCGTGGAGCTCAGGCTCTAATGGCTTTGAAGCTCTGGTTTTTGTGCATGGGAAAGTTGTGAGGAGCTGGGACTGGGCAGTCCCGGATCGCTGGCACCCGGCAGCTCCCAACTTCCTCTTCCACCTTCTGTTAAAAGGAGACGTTTAACTGTTGATGAGCTTCGACCTGCCTTGTGATATTAAGCAGCAGGTTTCTCAAGATTGTATCAATATTAATTAAAAACAGAGCCAGGAACACTTTAGGGTCTGACTTTTTAAATTATTTATTTCCTTTCACTGAATAACCTCTTGTTTATAGGAAGAGATAATTTCAAGTGTTGGAGACAGGATTAAATAATTCAGAACTTGGACTAAAGAACAAAAAGGGCTGTTCACAAATGGAATATGAGATGCAAAAATGGCAGCTTCCTACAGGTATCAAACGGGGCTCTTCACTTGAGACTGTACCTGCAAGGCACAGAGCTGAACATTAACCCCTTTCTCTAGCAAAGGTTGCCTGCGTTTCCCAAAGAAGTTGTGGAATTGGCACAGCTTTGCCACGTGGGTGAAGATGGCCCCATGTCTGATAACTGATGGGGAGGGAATTGCAGCGCACAGAGAAAACAGATCCTCACAAACAGGGAATATTGTGGCAATAAATGCAAATTAAATCACTGGAGAAATGCTGTTGCCCTCGAGTTAAAGCTGCGTCTCCCGTTTGGAAGCAGTTGTGTGATCGGAATCAGTTCAGCAGTGGGAAGGTAACCTGCTGTTCTGTGGTCCTGTCTTGTTTGTAGTTTTTGGTGTCACCTTCACCAGAAAAACAGCATTTTGCTGGGGAACAGGGAAAGAGCGTCGTGTTCCCATGGGCACAGCGGGCAGCTCTCCTCGGCAGCTTCCTTAATATTTCTGGATATGTGTGGATGTATCAGTGTCAGAGGAGGCAGCTGGGCTCTGTGACCAGCAGCAGCATTGCATGAGTAAGTCCAGCTCGAGTCTCAGATCTGAGCTGGGTCTGCAGGATGACTGGGAGAAGTTAATACCCTTTGAAAACTTACCAAACTATCTGTAGTTATTTTGACAATAAACACAAGTCTCAAAATGTCATTGTAGCTTTTTAGGACAGGCACACACACTGCTAAAAAGTACAGTTTCTTATTGCTTTTGACCAGAACGGCAGAACTTGTTACCATCAAGCTGGGGAGTGAAAATCTAAAGGCAAATCTTGCTCATGTTGTTTGTTTTTTAAAATCTCATCCTGGTATTGCATCATATATGATTAAAGTAAGGATTGAGTATTAGTTCTGTGGCAGCCTGTGACTAATTGTTTAGGGTAAACCATTGATCTTATAAAATCTGTAACAAAATCTTGAAAAACTAAGTAGTAATGAGTAGCTTTTAAATCCTGTAGTGCTTCTCTTACTGAATTAGAAACAGGTGGAGTTGTTGGCATGTTTTAGTTGGGTCTGATGGTACCAGAGCACAAGCTGATTTGGAGTAAGGGAAGGAGCTCACATGCTTCAGCAGAAGTGGAATTAGTGATCAGGTCTTAGTGTTTAATTTTGTTTGTCTGTGCAGGTCACTGTAGAACTTGTTTCTGTCCTAAAAGTAGTCAGTGCTTTTCTATTTATAATGGTAGTTAAATGGGCATCTAGAAAAGAGTCTCCAGCTACTGTGAACATATTTCTGCTCCCCCCCAGCTGATCAGAGTCACGTAGGGAAAGCAGCTTGGTGGTTCTGCAGGAAGATGCAATACAGGGAACTGAGGGATGTAAAAGCCAGGGCACTGCTGCCACTGCACTCCCATAGCAATCCCTGCTTCCCTGCAGCAGGAAAGCTTTGGCATTTTGTGGTGGTCAGGGTGATGCCCCTAGTGACATACTAGAAGAAAGGCCCTTGATGTACTTCTGGCTCAAGAATTTGGCTTTCATAGCATTCCTTGAATCCCGTTCCTTGAGTCTTGTTCCTTGGAAGGAAATTTCTGGCGGCTTTTTTCTCCCTTGCTCCTGTTCCTCCAGTGAAATAATGCCCATCTGAAACGTGGCAGAATCAGTGCATGTTTCAATCACTCTGCTCTAGTGCCAAGTTTGTGGTTAATTGGATAATGTATTGAGAAATGCAGGAGGGAGGATTTGGAGCATGGTCATGGTTGGGAGTTTTTTGGAAAAAAAAAAAAAAAAATTGCACTGCTTGGCTGTGTGTAACAATACCAAATAAGTAATGGGCAAAACATTTGCTAGGGAAGAAATGACATGCAGTCTGAAATTCCAGTGAACAGTTATTCTGTATTTGCAAGCTGATTTGTAATGCAAAAAGTAGATGTAGAAAAATGCATAGTCCAAAGTTTTGGTTTGATCACGGTGAGGCCAAGAATGAAGACAGTTTATTTATTGGGTAGAGAACAAATACATGGATGCTTAGTATTTCTTAAAACACCAAGCAGGTGCTTATTGGCTTGTGGTCCTTTTTATGTAAGCAGGGTACAAAGTTCCCATCTTGTATATCCAGGTTTTTCTTGCACGTGTCCTTTGTGCTTGGTTGTTTCCCATATACTTTGTGGGCAAGGCCTTGAAAATACAATATTCTGTGGATTGAGAATGCAGTGACAGTGTTCCAGCTTTGCATAAAGGAGCGGGGAGGAAGCTGAGAAGCTGAGAAGGGGAAAGCTGCAACGGGATAGTTTGCAGAAGACAGGGAGTTTTAGGATGAAGAAACTTGTGCAGGAGCGCTCACATGTGGGATTGTAGGTGTGGGGTTGAATGTACCAGGAAAGATGGGAGAAACTTAGACCTCACAGTCAACAATAATATCTTTAAATTAGTAAATATGAGATAAATCTTATTTTGTGACACATGTATCTCAGCTTTTTTTTATTTGTTGTTGTCTCTGGTTTCATGAGGCAAATCATTGATTTCTGCTTTTATTGGTAGTAATACTGAAGAAAATACAGGATATTGCATTGGTTGGGTTGTGAGGAGCGTGGAAATGCAGATAGGTTGCTGAATGCTAACAGCATTAAGTTTTTATAAAAGATTAAACACAGTTGGGTGTAGGTTGTTGGATATGACAGTGGGTCTTCCCTGCTGTCCAACAGTACTGGGATTTCTGGGAGAGCAGGAGGCACTAGAGAATTTGTACTAATTCCCCCTCTGTTCCCTGGTCGTGCTTCTGTTTTGACTCTGGCAAGACACAGCAGTTCTTACTTGGTCACTTCTGTGACTTAGCAGAGTTGAACGTTAAGGCTGAATAAATGTAATTTTGGGTCTGAAGGTGCTAAAGGCGGGAGATGCCTGATGGCTCCCTGTGGGTGTGTTACAGCAGGCGCTGGGTTGAAGCTGGAGCCTGTCAGACTAAAGCTGTCTGAGAGCTTTTGCCTCCTTGCCTTGCAATAATTTGATGCCTTCACTGACAGTTGGGGTAATAAGGAAGTTTCTGCGGGGGCTGGGGTTGTGCTGCCTTTCCTGGGGTGCAGGGAGGGGAGCTGGGGTGGTGCTTGTCCTCCTCCCAGCTGGATTCATGGACTGCTCTGGGAAGACAGAGGTAAAGATTACCCGGTCTTTGAAAGGCTCAAAAGCAGATGCACAGAAGTATTTTAAGCTGCTGTATTTAGATGTTTTAAATTCCCTCACATCTTTGTGTTTCTGGCTGGGAGGTTTTTAAGGCAGGGGAGGATGTAGGCCGTGGCTCTCTCGGAGGCTTTTCCAAGGAGTTCTTCCATCAGAGCTGAGCAGATCCTGTGGATGTGTGGAAATGTACCTCAGTGAATAAGGAAGCTTGGACATAGATAGCAACATCTGGTTTTTGTGAATAATATGAAAATTCAGGCTAAATTTCCTAAATTTCAGCTAAACTGGTAAATGGCTGGACAGATTCCACAGTGGAGCTTGACCATTCCTCTTCCTGAATCCAGTGGGCTTGTGTTTGGCTAATGGCCAGGTGAGCCCGGGTGTGCATTGCACATGAGTCTGCAGGGGAGACCAAACTGTGGTGTAATTCCTGCAAACATTGGATTGTATCCCTTGAGCTCTGGAGATGGGATGCTCCTGTGCTGCTGTGTTATCATGTCGCTGTGGGATCGCTTTTATGGGCTTGGGGAGGGTGTGTGCAGGGCACTTGGATCAGTTCTGGTGCTTGCACTGCAGAGATCTTTCCTTGCTGAGGAATGTTGGCTTCTGTCTGTGGCTCACGTGTGACAAGCTGAGGACAGTAATGTTGGAGGGAAGTAAAAATAAATCCTAGTGGAGTGGGGGAAGTGGTACTGCTTAAAGGACTGGATGGGACAGAGGGAAGTGGTGAAGAAAGGAAGGAGTTCAGGAGTGAGCTTAAGCCTGGGACTTGGAAGTGAAACTCATATTGCAGAGCAGTTGGGAGGAGAGCTTATTTTAGCATTTATATAAATATTGGGCAGTGCAGCTGGGCAGGATGGTGGGTCTCCCAACAAATGCCTGGCTGTAGTGTTGCCACCAAATCCAGCTCACCTGCACTCACTGACTGCATGAAGGGATCACCTGGGGTTTGCCACCAGGCTGTCCTTGTGGAAACATCCTGGGAAAATCTGTACATGAGAAACTAGGGTGATGGTATGACTTCAGAGTACACTGACAGATTTTTAATGTTGCCCTGTGACAAACAGGGTTTATGTTCCTGGCAGCTTTTTAACCACCTGGATGGTATTTTCAGGTGTGATGAATAGTAGGAGCGTTCTCATTGTTCTCACTGAAAAAAAAAGGAAGGGGGGCAAAAAAAGGGGAATTTATAACTTTTGACTTTTTGTTTTGTTTTTTTAATGAAGACTCAGACTAGATATATCTTAGATGCCAAAAGGTTTTGTGTGGAAAAGCCCTGGCTTATTCCTGTAGAAACAAAACTACAAAGCCAGAAAGGGGAATGCTGCAGGTGGTGAAGTACAGTGGAAGTTTGATGGGTTAAATCTCACTCCTTCTGCTCTCTTTGGTGCCTTTGCTATGTATTTGAGGTTTCATGGGGTTGCTGATCTAATATTTTAAGGAAAACACAAGATTTCTCTTACCTAGAGGTCACCTGAAGCTGGGATGCATCAGCCCACCCAAAATCTCTGCACTGTGAATGCTCCCTTTGGGCAGTGATACTCAATGGGACTGGCACTGACACCCAGAGCCTTTAGTTGGTTTGGATTTGGTGTGAGCACAGTCAGGAGGTAGCAGTGACTCTGAAATGAGCTGGGAGCCCCAGTCTCACTGTCAGCAGCTGGTGCATCCCCATTCCCAGTGTTGCCGTGGGCTACTCCGACCCCTGAGCGTGTCCAGGGCCTCCGCTGGTTTGTTCTCCATCTGGAAAACACTGATAATGCTCCCAAACTCTCTTTGAGATACCAGGTTGTGAGTTAGCAGTTACTGTTCTTTTGCTACTACTTAATTCTGCTCTGTGCATAAATAAGACTCAGTGGTTACATTCTCTGCTAAAAAATACTTTTTTTAGCAGTATTTTAAATGGGTTAAACAGGGGATGTGCTACTGTTGATTTGTAGGTACTTTTCAGGCTGTTGCTGGAAATAATATCTACAGAAGAGAATGTGAAAAGAGAACTGAGTAGTTGAGTGTCCTGAAAGAATATTATGGATGATTGATAGTAAATCACTGGAAGAAAATGTTTCTTGCAGATGGTTATAAAGTTGTAATCTAGAGTTGCTCATACACAGACACACTCTTACTTTAGAACATACCTCCCTGTTGTTTGGTGTACTGTTTGAGGGCCAGATAGGCAATTTATCAAGTTTCTCTTCAGATTTTGCTGTACATTAAAGGCTGCTTAAAATTTACATTATAGGCAGCCAGTGATATGAATGTTGAATTTAATATTCATCAGGTTGTGGTTGCATCATTTCAAACTGCAGCCAAAGGTCTGAAACATCTCCCTGTTTCAGCAGGACAGGCCAGCCACTGCCAGCTCAGGGGAAGGAGGATCTTCAGCCCCAAGCCATGGACAATAACTGATGGCCAAAGACAGGGAGGGAGATGCTCAGAGCAGGTTTTCTGTGGGGTTTAGACCTGTACCTGAAGGCTGAAATTCATTATTCACCAAACACATATGATGGGGTAGCTCGAAACTTTTTTTACATCAACTTTTATCTTTTATCCAAGTTGTCCAGTGTGAGTATTGATAGCCTGCTCAGGCTGTCAGCAGGGTCAGAGGTGGTGCTTTGGATGTCTGTTTGTGCCATCAGGAGTATTGATCCCCTGCTCATTGCACGTGTGCTCGTGTCCTGCACAGCGATGAGGGTGCGGCTCCGAGCGCTCGGCTCCGGGAACTTGGCAGAGGGGAACCAGCTTGATCCCTGTTCAGCACAGCACACAGCCCTGACCCACTGAGCATTATTGCATGTGCTCCATTTTTAACACATGTGTAGTCACAGTCTGTTGGCTCAGCCTGGGTGGAAGGAGCTGCCCTTTTCCAGCCCAGCCCATGGTTAAGTTGTGAGCAGAGATGAAACCCTCTGTCCTAGTCCAGTGATGTCTCATCCTTTCCTTTATCTCATGTTTCTAATCAACTTTGTTCTTTTTCTTGTTACTTCATTGATGTGACATACAAATGTTGTCACAGTAGCTCAATAAAATTTATACTTGTGTCTTGTCTGTAATTATTTTTCATTTTATTTTTATTGGGTGTTTACACGTTTTATTGCATGTTCCCGTCAAAGTAAATTTGTATCGTGTTGTCACTTGGATGTTTGCTTCATTTTCAACCATAAATAAAATGTACCCTTTGTCTCGGATCTGAAACTTGAGAGTGTTAATTTTGTCAGTGAGCTGCATATCTGTTTTTCTGTTGCAACTTTTGTGGGTGCTGGTTAATATTGACGGTACTCAGCTTTGGTTTGGTATGTCTGGTATGAGCAGAGCTGCTTTTCTAATACTAATTGTGGAGATGGGATAATATTAAACATTTAAAAACAAGGAGCCAGTAGTCTTACAATTGATCTTCTGTGGAGAGACCTCTGTGCAGAGTTGCTTACACAATTGTAACCTTAGTTCCTGTTGTGTGTGAGAAGTATTTCATATTTTTAAAAAATAAAAAGTTGTTAATGCACTGGTTTCTCCTCCCCTCCCTTCTTCTATCTCTGTCCTCTCTTTCAGGAGCTCTAATTTTCTTTTCCTTATGGTCTTCTGTGCATTTTCTTTGGCATGGAGTCTTGCTATCGAAATTCTTGGGATGTTGGAAAAGGGCAGCTTGATAATACCGTGTCTTCAGCTCATCTCTCCTGCTCTTCACAACACCCTGCCTGTTTTTTCAGGCAGACATACTTTATACTCCTAATTACTGCTTGAACTCAGAATATCTTTCTTTTTTTTTCATTCCTTATAAAAGTGAGTCAAGGCTTGCTGGTTTGTAGGGGTGAGCTCAGGGGGTGCTGTGCTCGTGCTTCCCAGGATGCAAGAAGCATTAGGTGTGTGGTGAAGCAGAGTGTGAGGAGGGGAGAACTCTGTAATTTTATTTATTTTGTGTACTTCCCTGATGAGGGGAACTTTTCTGCTGGAGCCTTGATCCTCTGAGACTGTGGGTGCTGTCTGGTCCTTAACCCCTGCAGGACTGGGGATTGATTCCCTGTTTTAGATCAGGGTTTGAGTCAAATTAAACTGTCTTACTAAGCCCTGCTCTCAGTTTTATGTCCACAACATTGGTGTTTCCATGCTTGTGAGAAGGAGCTGATTTCAGGCTTTTTTTTTAATGTGCAGGCAGAGCTTTGGTCAGTCCCATGGTTGGAAGGTTGTATTGTGAAGCTGAGTTCTTCTGTACTACTTGAGATAGACATTTTTCTCTCTGTGAGGCCTTTCCTGTGCTCCAGGCCATCAGCTCAAGAGACTGGAACTATGTGGGATTTGTTCTTGGAGTAGTGATGTGTTAAATACAGCACAAATTATTAAAACAGCACACACACTGTGCTGTGATCAGCTTGGTTTAGATCATAAATTACAATTTGCATCTGAGATGTCCTGGCATATCCTGAGAATAGTTAGTTCTTTAATATGCCAAGCTAAGTAAAACTTGATTAGTGTCACTATCTGGGATTTTCTGTCCTGTAAATAGAACTTGAAGTCTAAAATTGGAACTGTGAAAACCTACTTTAACTGGGATTAGAAGAAGAATTTAGTAGTTCAGATTGATTTCAGGATCTTAGAAAGTGGTCACGGTGTCCCAGAGCTGTTGTATGTGCCATCTTCATAAAAATTAACTTTACTGAAAAGGCAGAAAAGTTACTTTGGGACTGTAGCACGCTCTCCTTGGCCATCCAGCACAGTTTCCCAGTGTTGGAAAAGGTGCTTTTGGTGCTTGGCTGCTCCTTGAGTGCCAAAGGTTGTTGTCTCCAGGCTCCAGGGTTTGCACTCCCGATACCCGGAGGATCCATGCTGGTGAAAGGGGATGGCAGGCAGGAATTCAGGATTAGAGGCTTTCTCCTGGAGCACACAAGGAGATGTGGAAGCTCCTTAAATCAGGAAATGATGGCTCTATGGATTAGTTTTCCTTTTCTAGGTGAGCTTGGATTTTGTGGAGGTGGCTGAGGAGGAAGCTGGGGAGCCAGCAGGAATGGCTGGTGTGGGAAAGCTCCGCGACTGCTCTTGTGCTGGGCATTCAGTGCTCTTGTCCTGCTTCTAGGGATGTCATGGCAAACTGCAGTCACACTTCAGAGTGCTTTACGCCCTATTTATTTGCTGTAATCATTTTAGCAACCAGTTGTGAAGTTAATTTCAGTGGTAAAAAATATTCATTCTATATCTAGTTGTTGTTTTTTTTTTTTAAAGTTGTTGGTTGGCAGCAGCCTCTTTGTACGGTGTCTTGATTGTCAGCTCTTCATTATAAATTTACTTTCTAAATGCTGACTTAAGGCCTGACACTTTGTTTGTTTAACTGTCAGTTACACTACTTGGGAGACCTAATAAAAGCCTCTCAGATCTTCCTATTGAATTAGGCCATCCTTTACCACCCCGGTGACTGAAGTAAAACAACTGTAATAGTCTTTTTCCATATCTATCCCATTTTTTCTGGAACCCTGGTTAGAGTGTTTTCTGATACTGTCCTCACTGTGACAGCCATTCTCTGGCAAAAGGTCGCTGTAATGTTTTAATTGGATTTTTCAGCTGCAAGGAATATAAAAATATAAGTTTATTAATAGAGTGGCTTTGATCTTGAAGGATTCCAAAACATTTGCTGCACTGCACGTACAGGAATGGTTTAGTTTTCCTGCTCGTTCAGGGATAATCAATTTTGTCGTGGAGCATGGGAGCTGGATGTTCTGCCTAGGAGGTCATGGGGAGACAGGGGGAAATCTCTGAAGGCAGAATGTTCTTCCCCAGCTGGAATTTCCCCGGGACGTAGAATCGAACTGCGATGCTGTCGAAGGTGCCAAAGGATCTTTCATGAGTTGTTTTGGTTTTGTTTTTCATCTGAAATCTTTGAAAAAGGTCACGGGCAATAGACAATTAGAGAAACACTTAACTGACCTTGTTAGTGTATTTTTGTGGAGTTATTGTGCTGTACAGCTATTGCTGCTTCACACAGATGGTTATTGCTGGTTTCCATCTGTTCGTTAAGGGAAAGTTAAGACAGAAAACAGCAATTTTGACTGGGTTTTTTACCAGAACCTGTAGGTTTTATTTCTTCTTTGACCATGTCAGGTTAATGTGGTGGGTGCAGTGTGCTGTGGTTTCAAGGAAAAGAGATCAAAGTGGGATCATGTCTGTGCAATATGGGTCACAACAGCAGTTTCCTGTGTTTCGGGGACCCTTTTCTTTGAACACTCCTCAGGTATGTGCTGTGATGTCACCCTGGCAGGGGGCCAGGCCAAGGGAAAGACTGACCAAGACTCACTTTCTGGAAACCATTTAAGCATTTGTGGCCAAAAAGACCCTCGGCTCACGTTGCTGCTTGTTCCCAGTTTAACCTCAGTGCTCTGTATGACCTCAGGGTGCCCCAGTGGAGTTTTCCCTGGTTTTGCTAAAATCTGCTCCCTTAAAGGTTAAAAACTTTAGAGTCTTTCAAGGCTTGAAGGTGTGGGAGCTTCCTCCTGGCACTGATGTAGGTGAGCTGACACCAGTTCTAGTGCTCGTGGCGATCCTCCATGTCTCAATTCCTGAAGAAGGGTGGGAGAGGGAGCCCCAGAGAGGCACAAGCATTATCTGGGTTTTCACCCAATAAAGAACAAAGCACAATGAAAAACTTTTCTTCAAAGTCCCATCATCCTGCTGGTGGCACTCAGAGTTTTTCTTCAGCTCACTCCTTTCTTTGAACTGCTGGATGGTTTATTCTTGCGGGGCTGCTTTCAGAAATTTCAGGTGGGATGGAAAAATGAGCCTGTCTGAAGGGAGAGCTGTTTGCAGGGGTCCTGAGCAGGGAACACAACACTCATTTCTCTGACTCCTTTGCCAGTTGCTCAACCAGATGCCCCCAGTAGTTTGTGCTGTAAGATGTTAAGTAATTAGATCATTCAGATTCTAGTTAAACATAATTAAAGCCCTGTGCAAACTGAGTGAAGCTGACAGGTTTTATAGGTTGGTCATAGCAAAAATATCAGATGATATAGCTCAGCGTTAATACAAAAAGATTTAAGCCTCCCTGCCCTCAAATAAAGAGGTGTTTAGTCTTCAAATTTAATCCTTAATTAGAACTACAATTTATGGAACTTACTAAAAATGCTTTCAGGGTCTTGGAAGCCTCACTTGAAAGTGCTCCCATATAGTGTTTGCTGGTTAAAATTTCTTCTGCTCTCCTGAGTTTGAAATGGAGAACTTACTTAGCAGTTGTGTCAAGTTAAACAGAAAGATAACAGAATTTTGCAATTTTCCCCCTGTAATTTGAGTTAGTGGGTAAGTCGGTTGCAGTGCTGCTCCTGGACTTGAGAAAGGTTTGAACAAGTAGCACCATCTCTGTTTTTTTGTGCTCTGGTTTCCTTTCCCAGCGTGTAGCTGACTTGGATTTTGGGGTCATCTGGCTGTAGCACAGCCTGTGTAAGGTGGTGCCTTGGCTCCCACCAGTGATCCCACTGCAGTTGGGTTCAAAACCATCCCATTTCCTTGGTTATTGTTAAACAGCAGAGCTGCAGAGAGTCGCTGTGGAACGTGGCCGTGTCGGGAGGTATTGCCAAGTGAAAAGTAAACGCAGGATTGTGAGCACAGGGCTGAAACATGAGTTACATGTTCCAGCCTTTGATTATTGTTGTTTTATTACAACACTTTGAAGCTAATCTTGATTATTTCTCTCCCTCGTTTTACAGATATGACACGTTATTTTGTTGTTTGTTTGCTGGCAGGCGAAACATATTTTCTGAAGGAAAGTGTTAACAGATCCGCTGATAAAATGTCTGTCTTCTAAAAACTGTCTGAAGACAAATTGAGTATTTGTCTACATGTGCTGTTCACACTGTTGTACCAAACAAATTAACAAGATGATTCTTGTCTTTTCTACGATGTAAACTTTCTTTTCCAATGTTGTAAGAGCCCAGGATTGTGAGTTGGACTCAGGGTGATCCTTGTTCTGCCGAGTGCTCTGAAAGCTGATTGTCGCTTTATTGGAGTCAATAACCAAAAATTAGGTACAGAAGATTCACAGGAAAGTTACATTAGAAAATTCAGATTTTAGTAGTAAAAGGGATTTTGCAGTTAGACATAGTTAAAGCAGAAAAATCAGAAGGAAGAAATCTGCAGTTATTTCTTGGCAATCCTAAATGAAGAAGTTGCCTTCGCCGGTACTGAAAACAGCTCCTTTGCATGCGCTGCAGAGTTATTTGATGCAATAACTTCCCACGTCCCCTCCAGCCTCTCCCCACCATGCTTAGTTATGTCACTGTGTGATGCTCCGAGCCTTGCTGTCCTGGCTGGAATCTCGAGACTGTTTCCAAGCTTGTATTTCTCACTTGGCAGCACACGCTGCGGCTGGTGGGCAATCTGCCGGATCCCTTTTTTGTCAAACATCCGAGTTGGTGTCTGACACTGAATCCGGGAATAAGAGCAGGGAGAGTGAAATGTACAGTGGGACTGAAGATATCTGCTGGGTGTCTTTGTGCATTTTTCTGTGCTTATTGCTTGTGATTGATTCTCAGCTCTTGTGGTGATAGAATGACAGATTTCGCTCTTTCCTTTCGTGTTTTAAGGGATTTGCATGACCTGGTAAGAGGCAAATTTTCAGCTACTCCTTTTTAATCAAGTGCTATCTGCTTACAGGTGAAAAACTCAGTTTCAGGAAAATCCCCTTAAGTTCTATAGAAACAAAACAGTTTTATAAAGGTGTGTGTACGTGTGTGTGTATGTTTGTGTAAACACACAAGCTCGCACAAGCACAATCTCCTTTCTGGATCAGCTCCCACCATGCAAAATACAAACCTGAAAGGGCTATAATTGATTATGTGCAATAGGAGACAAACAACCAAGATTTTGGGAGAGGGCAGGGTGTGGTCCAGATCTGGCAAAACATTTAAGAACTGAACATTATTTTTTCAAAGGTAGGGAAACTTTAAAACATTGGTCCAAGAGTTAAGACTGGTTGGGAGAAGGAAAAGAGTACAGTAAACTGAGACATCCCTTTGGAGGGGGAGGTGTTGGGGGAGGAATTGGGAAGAAAGAACACGCAAGTTTAGGTTAGTACATGTTCGTGTTCTTCTGGTTTTTTAACTTCATTTGTTTCCCTGGCAGATGTCCCATGGCTTTGAGGCCTTTGTCTGTGTGAGAGAGAACATGAAGGAGGGCTTGGCAGGACGCTTGGGGTTGTGTGGAATAGCTGGTAGTCGTATTTATAGTCAGTGTTGTCTCTTGGCTTATGCAACTTTGATAACCGGCAATCGTTCTGTAAAGTTACATGTCGTGTTGGCAAGTCGGCTTTGCCCGAGTTCCCTCCACTGATTCTGTAGGTACAGCTCAGGGACAAATTTTTGTAAGGTCTTGTCACATCCACAGACTTATTGTCACAGAGTACTTTAATTTTTGTAGGTGACCCCCATATTAGACTCCCTCTTTTAAAACATCTCCATTCATTACATGCAACCCTGTTTAACTGAGTTGAGAAACAGCTTTTTAAAAGAGATCTCTCAGTCCTCAAGTGATAAGATTTTTCTGAGCTTTGTAGCCTATATATATGTATATGTTAAATATATATATACTGCATCCTCCTTTAAAGGCACTTCATTCATTTTTTAATGAGTGTTGTACCTCAGTGTTTTATTTTGTCTTCTTTTGACTTGCTAAAATCCACAGGGTCGTCAGTCCTGCAGCCTCGCTGGTCTGCAGGGGAAGAGGAACAATATTTGGTGGTTGTGAGGGTTTGAACCTCCTGGTCGCCTTTTACTTTCTCTGTGGCTCTAAATGGATTTATAACTCTGTAGCTTTATGCCTTTAAAACACCTGCTGTAATTGCTTAGAAATATCCTCCATGTCAGCCTTTATTGCTTACTGTGATTATGCTTCTGTAACCAGCCTTTTCGTCAGACTCATAAAATAAGTTTCTCATAACAGGATTCTGAACAGAGCTAAACAATATGCAGAGTTCAAAGTGCAAATGTGTTTTTGTGGGGAAAGGAGATTATTCTGCTGTTCTTCAATACTTTTAATTTGAGACTTCCAGGTACTCTGCGTTGAGTACATGCATAAGTTTAAAAAAGTCATGTTCTACCCATTTCATTGATGGGAGTTATGTGAGAGCCTTTTTATGGCAGGTCTAGAGGTAACAGGAATGTGCAGACACGTTCTTGAACTTCTGTATGCTGTTTTTTATCCATTAGCAGAGTTTGCACATGAACTGTACAAAAGGTTGAAAAAATGCTGCTTAATGTTGCTGATTTAGCACCTAAACTGTGTGAATGCTGAAAAATGTGTCATGAGAGATTTTGTACCTTCAACTTAGGGCTGGTCTTGTGCTTCGCAGCAAAGCGAGGGTCCTGTGAGGCTGGAGGGGTGAGGGCTGAGCTCTCAGTATGTTTGGATGGGGAAATATGTCATATTTGATAATTCTGCTTAAAGAAACATATCACTGAGCTGTGTATTCTCACGACAGTGAAGGCAGAGAGGATACAAGATCCTCAGACAGTTGAACTCTGTGTTGTACTCCCTTGATCTTGATGTCTCCCCTGGCATCCTCCAGGTGGACATCAGAGGGTTGGGAAATTGTGGTTTAACATTGCAAATCAACTCAGTATATTAGTTCTTGTAAACTGTTTCTGGAGATTGCAGGATTGAGGAGGTGTTATTTATCATCACTTTTAGCTAAAGAGTTCCACCCATGCAAAATTCTTAACGCTGTGAGAGTTACACTTTTTGGTAGGCGGGTTGTTCTCAAAATCTCGAGCAGAGGAAAAGGTGGTGAATAGTTATTTTCAGGCCCTTTTAAAATATGAAAATAGAATTATTGAGGTTAGTTGGTATTTCTGCTGTGGAAATTTGGGCTGGACTTCGAAGGATAGGTGGAATTTTTTGGGAGAAATGAGGTGCTGTAGGTTGATGGAGACTGGAGTCAGAGAAGACAAAGTTAAATGAGTGTGGGTCTCTCAGTGTGCCTCAAATGAAGGAAGCCAAGCCTTGTCCCGCTCTGAAGCACCAGAAGGATGTGTATGAGCATCAGAAAATGCTGCTGAGTGTTCAGTTTGTGGTGCAGTTGCCTCTGCCCTGTGTGCTGTGGGGTTTTGGTGGGCTTGAATACAGCTGTGGACTTCTGTGGGGCACAGACCTGGTTCCACCTTGTGCAGGTGCTTCGTGCTGCCCTGCAGAACCTGCCCGGGTGGGTTGAACCATTTCCCTGCGGGACAGGGACAACGAGAGGCTGAATTTCTTTTTCAGGCGTAGACTGTATCATGGAGCATAAAATCAAATACCGTGGGATGGCAAATACTGTTTTCTAAACTAGTTGGCTTGTTGTAGCTGTGATAATCTGTGTTGATCAACCCTTTTGGTGTTTGCTACAAAATTTATTCTAAAAGGCATGGTAGCTTCTTCTCCTTGGTGGCGATCCAAATCGGCTCTGCTGCCAAACTTGGCACTGGTGCCAGTGGTTTGCTTTAGCTGATCTAAGAATATAATACAGATGGTTTGATAGTCAGCACAGATATATACAGATGGCTTGAAACTTTCGGATTTCTTCGTTTCATTCCATTGTTTCTTCTCGGTATATCAAGTATCTCCAGAGATATATAAATATATATATATATATATATATATGAGTGCTATTCTTAAAACAATCTGATCTGTATTTGTTTCAGCTTGTGCCTGTTGTTGCTATAAGATTTTGTCAGCAAAGGCTGGTGTTTCATGCAAGCTCCATGTGTCGGGACAGGCGTGCTTGTTTATCAGGCATGAGAATACTCCTGTCAGGCTGTTTGACCACCACACCTGTAGATACTCTCCAGTTACATGGGATGGAGAAGGCACATCCCATAGAGAGAGTCTGTAGCTCCAATAATCCAAAGCTTGTGGTTGCCCACACTGGCTCTGTTCACTGTTGCTGACGCCTTTTCGCGTTGGAAGCAGTGAGGTTTTAGCCTCGTGTAACAGTTCAGGCAGATCAGGGAGCTCTGGCTGAAGGCTGGATAGTTTGCTTTCAATACTCATTACAGCCTGTTGATCTCCTGCCAGCTGAAGTTCCTAGGTTGGCAGTTGGTTTCTGCTGGATACAGGTGTGTGACATCAGTTGCCTGCTGGCAGGACGGGGCATAAATAGAATCATGACATCATAACTTCAGTGCTCTCCCCGTTTCTTCCTGCATACAATGTATTGATGCTGACCCAGAGCATTGCCTGGGCAGAGGGTACAAATAGCCTCTGCTTTTATTTGCTTCTGATCTGCTCATGTGTAGGAGATCCTCATTCTGCAGGTCGGGGTTATTGACAGCTCTGTCCTGTGCATGGAACTTGGAGGTGGTTGTATAGACTTACTTTTGAGCAGTGATTTACTTAGCTGCCTTCATAAGGCTGTTCAAGTGCTTAACAACGCAATTAATGTAATTTAAGGACAGTTAAAAGCACTAGTGGTTCTTTTCAACTTAATTTTAAATGCTGAGACAGATTAAGCAGTTTGAACAACGACACAATTCTGGTCTATAGCCACTGAACGTTTAAATAAAACATATAAAAACCACTTGGGATTTTGAATCCAAAACTTATGGACCACTGAAGTGAATGATTATGGATATACTGCCTTGTTTTGGGATCATCAGGCGTCTGACAGGTTAAGCATGATCAGTGCAAATCAGTATTTAGGTGGGAGACCTGTAATGAATATTTCAATGCTATAGGAAGTACTGCTGGAGACTTCACCACATTGTATATCTCTTGAGTTCATTTCAGTTCCACTGCAGATACTGGCATGATGATAATTCCTGAGATGAGACATGAAAGAGATTTATGCATCTCTGAATGCATCATATTCCATGTGCATGGAGGCATTTTATCTAAATAGCTGGGTAGGTTTTTTTTGGTGTAAATAGTTTATATTTTGCAGGTTCTTTTCCCCTTAAGTTTCATTAATGCTTCAGTTGGTATTCTTAATACACTTCGTATTTTAATACAGAGACGTTAACAGGTTACCAAACAGGAAGGAAAATTGCCTAAGAGTATCCTTATGATGAAGCTGCCAGCCAGGTCCATCAACCCAGCTCTGGCATGAGGCAGTGGAACTCTATTCCCTTGGGTACAAGAGGCCCACCCTGTTCTGTGGCTTTGTGGAGCAGGGCAGTTCCACCTTTGTTGATGAGGAGAGAGATGTTGGCTGTTCGTGTTGGCAATCACAGCAAGAGTAAAATGGTACATAACTGTCCTTTGGTCAAATAAAAGCACTAAGGGCAGGGAGGACGCTGTGGAAAGCAATGTTTTATGGGGAATGCAGTGGCTTATGCCTTGAGCACTGAGCTTGCTGGAGGTATGTGTAGATTAAAGGGAAACATGAATCCAAAATGGAGCGTGACTGTGTAAAAGCTTTGGTCAGAGACAGTGGAAACAGAGACACCTCAGTTGTAGGTGGATGATGCAGGGCCATTAGCTGGCTTCAGAGTGCAGTCCTTGAAGTTAATGGTCCTGGGGCAGTCAGCTGAGGTGATCTGACACCAGAAGTCAGATCAGTTGAGAACAAACAATGTGTTTGGTAAAACTGGCCTTGGCTTATGGGCTGTTAAAGCGTTCAAGTTAGTTTTGAAGAGGTAGTTTGTCTTTGAAAAACCAGGTGCTCATGTGATAAGTTTATTTAAACAGTCCTTTTCTACCAACCTCGAGAACTTTGGTTCTGCTTCAGCCTTATTGAAGACAAAGTAGTTCTTAAAATTTATCTTCTTCCTTGCTCAGTAAGGATAGAGCCCAAATGGGGTGTTTCCCAGAGAGCTGGTTTCGGAGTGACTGACTGGTGATGATGAGTGACAGAATTAGCATAAATTCAGAGATACAGTTGGCTGGTGCCAATTGGCTCTGTGGGTATAAGAGTGGCTCTTGGGAGCGATGAGAGAGCCTGATTTTTATCCCTCCCACCCCCCATCTTTCCACCTCCCATCTTCCCACCCAGCGTGCTGAATATCCGACTGGTTGTTAAATACTTGAAAATCAACCTACTTTAGCAGCCTGGATCAGACTCTGGGGAGGAGGGTTGAAAAGGGAGGGCTTGTTTGGGGTAGGTTTGTACATGGGGGGCTGGCCAGGGGCTGCCACAGAGAAGCAGCTGCGTGTCGGGGTGTCCAGCACTGAGGGGATGCCAGCAGAGGTGTCTGTCCGTGCTGGGATGTCTGGGATGTGTCTCCCTGCACCCTGAGCTCTCGGCATTACGCGATTCCTCGGTGAGCATTGTTGTTGGTGGCACAGGGCCAGCTTGTCATGTCAGTGTTGAAAATTCTGCTGCACTTCTCCAAACGCTCCCAACCTGTCCCGATCTGCCCGGTAACCTCGGTGTCTCTGGGAGCTCCACACGCCAGGAAGGGCTGCTCGGAGTCCTGGCCACGTCTGACCCGCTCCTTGTGGCCTGGGATCAGCCAGTGGAAAGCCCAGGGTGTGGTGGAGGAGAAAGGAGCTGTGTATGTGGCCAGCCTGGTTACATCTTTTAGAACATCTTTGAGACAGGTTAAAGACTTATTTTGAAAGTTTTCTCTTTCTCTTTGTGGAAGAACAACCACCTCTAAAGCATCTCGTGGTGGGCCAACCCAGGGGTAGAAGTTCTCTCTCCCATTCTCTTCAGGTCTCACCGTAAATCAGGCAGATTTTAAGATGACTTCAAGACTACTTAAACACCTTGAGTTTTTCAGCTTTGCAGACTCATTAAGACCTCTCAAACCCAAGGCATACAGAGCCCTGTCCAACCTGACCTTGAATGTTTGCAGGGATGGGGCATGTACCACCTCCCTGGTCAACATGTACCAGTGTTTCACCAACCTCATCATAAAAATTGTTTTCCTGCTGTCCAGGCCGAGGTCTGAGGGTTTTATCCCACACTGGGCAGGGCAGTGGATCCCCACCTGCCTGTTCTGGCTTGGGAGTGCTCCAAGTTTTTCAGCCCTGGCCTGGGAGAAGTGGTGGCACGGACAAGGAGATGGTGTGGTGGGGGCACTGAGTGCCAGGAAGGGGCTTCCCTGGAGCTGTGGTTGTTTCTTGGCTCTGGGGCTGCTGCAGAGCAAGAGGGGACCTGCCCCTTGTCCCCAGGCTTGGAGGTGACAGATCACAGACACCTTCCTCCTTTCTGTCCCCTTCAGGGTGCTGCCTACCAGATCTTCTTTGATACCCGTGCTTTTAAAAATAAAATAAAATAGCGATCAGGTGCACCACTTCATGGTGTGGGAGGTCACCAGCAGAGCAGAGGTTTGGCTTTTTAGGAAGCACCATTCTGTATTTTTCTGTCCGATTACATTTGGTACCCTCTGTGTTGGAATCCTCCCTGGTGACCCCTGTATAGTGAAATAAGATGGAAGATGGTCAGTTGTGGATTCCTGGATCTGGGCAGCATTGGGAAGAGTCTCCCAAGCGCACGTGTGCTAAACACACACCCTGAGAGCAGCACTGCCTTGTTCCCCACACGTGCTTAATCAACGGGATAAATAGAGGAGCTGTTCAAATGGGGCTACTGAAAAGCACCTGCAAAATCTGTAGTCATGCTGAAACCCCAGTCCCTGTATGCTGATTAGGCTCTTGTTTTTTAAAAACTTGCAGTGAATATGTTTAAATTCTGCAATGAAGATATTTTCCCTAATTATTCTCTTTTAAAACACACTTTTAAGATTGGTTGCTCTGACGCTGAAGAATACTTAATGCTTCTTCCCTCTTATTGGTGTATAAATGCAATCCTGAAACATTGTCAATTTTCCTGATATTATTTGTAATATTATTATTGGATATATTTCTTCCTCCCCCCCCCCTTTTTTTTTGAGCTTACCAATGAATTATGTGACTACTTTTGAGAATAAAAGACTTGGTAGTATTTCTATTAAAATATGTTTTTCTAGTTGCTTAGAATTAATATCCTGTTTGTTTAGCATAGCTGTACTGGGCTTTGAAGGTAGATTTATCATGGAATTTCACAGGTATTGTGTTGTTTGAGTTGTCTTCTGTTCCCCACCACACACACACAGAGTACAGGTCGGTTCATGCAGGTTCTGTGCTCTGTTACTGCTTCGGTTGTTTGGGTGAGATAAAAACTTGCTGAACTACTAAAGTGGACAGAGTTTAAAATTACAGACACATTACTTTCGTTTGCAGCCATAATATGTTTGTTTTGGCAGGCTGTCTCTTCACTGGAACATGGAACAGTTCCTTTTTTTGCAATTATTCACTGTTTTCAGTCATACAGCACCAAGTATTATTCATGGCCCTGGAAAAAGTTACTCCTTCACTAAACAAAAGCATAGGAAGTGCTCTGAGCTACCTCATTTTCATAATTGACAGGTATTAATGATGTGTGGGTACCCAGTGCAGGAACAATGTGTTTTAAAATTAGCAAATGGCACAGGGTGTTTATGGCTCAGGAGCCACAGGAGCCTTCCCTGGGTCTCCGGGGGCTTTGGATGTCTTGGCGTGGGATCCCTGCGAGGATGATGCTCTGTGGATCCACCAGGAGCAAACCCTGTGTTCACCTGGGCTAGTGCTAAGCTTCTCCCACATGGTGGAGCTTTTACCCTCGACTTGACCACAAAAAGACATTTATAAAGTGCAGAGAGGCAGCTCGGGGAAGGAGAGCTCTGCTCGCCTCTTCTTTGATCCATAAAATTTTTGTGTCTGGGATAATGCAGCGTTTGCCCTGCTCAGACATGAACACCACAACGCCTGCAAATCGATTGGCATTAGGCAGGAGCCAGGATTCTTGGATGCCTCCACGATCATGTGGCAATTCCTGATGGCGTGGAGCTGCAATGCCATCAAACGTGCAGCTGCCGAAAATCCCGCAGCTAAAAAAGACTAATCAGGTTTGCATCACGTCCAACAGGTACCTGCCCTGTTCTCCCACCTGGGTTTTTCCGTTTCCAGCTGCCTTATTTGGAAGCATCTCGCTGTTTTTCTTCATCACACAGGAATAGTGTTAATAATTAGGATTAATGATTCTTGCAGCAAAGCACGTTTGAAAGAAGTATTGAATAATCTGGGGGGTTGTGGGATTTGAACCATACTTGGGAACCAAAAAAAAAAAAAAAAGTCTGCTGGTGAGAACAACTGCCTGCTCTGCAGAAATCAGCTATTTCTTTCTCATTACTTGATTATAGTATTGTGATGCTGTGCAGCCTTTTAAAGGTGTTCTTTGCTTATTCGGTCCAGCTGTAACTCATTTTAAGGCTTATCTGTTTTCTAATAACACTTAGCACAAGAAGTGCCCTTTCCTTTTTTTTTTCTCAGGGAAAAGGATGCAGTGTCTTCTTCTTTTCTTTTGCCCCTTTAAGTAAGGAAAATCCCATTTCCTCCAGTGGAAATGAGTAATGGTGATGCAGGTCAATTTAGACTTTTATGTGGCCGCTTGTTTACATAAAAGTGATCTGTTCTTCTGAAAATCTGTAATTTTCATGGGAACTCTGCATTAATTTTAAACTCACCCTGTTCAGAGCACAGGAACATATTTTCCCCTTATTTTTCTTGTGGTTGGAAATCACAGTTGTTTTTTCTGCTATCCCTCTGTCTGCTAGAAAATTGGTTTTGCTGCTGGGGTCCTTCAATGCCCATGTGGCTGCTGCATGGCATGTTCTGCCACCTGGCCCCTTCTCCCTGCCAAACTTTTGACTTCTTTGGTCTTGCTCTTTGCTATTTCTGAAGAAAATCCCTGAAACATTTTTTTTCCCAGTCTTCCTCTGCCTTGCTATTTTTTTTCCTTTCATAAAAATAAATTGTGGTTCTGATCTAGCTGTTGCATGTCTGCCCAACTGCTCATATTCTCCCATACCAGGGAATAAAATTCCTATCCCTTCGTGCCTGTTCTTACGGGCTGCATGCTTGGATTTTTCATTGTAGGGCTCTTTTGTACCAGATTTACATGGTTTTATCAAGTGATGAGTGAGTGAAGTTCTGTGTTTTGCAGTGCAGGAATAAATGTTTTCAAATGGTGGCATCTTGTAGTGAATACAATGATGATCCCAATCATTGGATGGTTCTTTGCCAGCGGGAGGCTTGGATTTGTTAGTCAATATTTTCTAGGTAAGAGTAAGTAATGACTTCTTCCCATAAACTCAGTAATATTTTAATTTTGGTGATTCAGTCTTTAATATAAATACAGTAAAGTGACAGGCTTCATGCTCTTAATATTTAGGGCTTTTAGTCATCATTAGAATTAATTTGGGTTTCGGCTGAAGCATTTATTATTAAAGAAAACACAGACTCAGATATTTAATGACTTGGTTTTCTTTTTTTAACAGATTTTAGGAACATCTGTGGATCCTAATAAAGTCAGTGAGACTCCCAGCCTCGAAAAACTGCCTAAATTTTTACAGTAACATGGGAGGAGGGGAAGGATCAGGGTGGAGGGCAGGGTACTGTGAAGATGCCTGGCATGTATTTTCAGACAACTTACTGTATTTTTAGCTAGTGGGTATGTTTAGTGTCATTCATTTTAGGGAGTCAGACCATCCATTTGTTCTAGACTGCTCAAATTTCTGGTTTTTCTGTAAAATGCAGTGGAGTTTTCTTGTGGGGATGGTTCAGAGTTGGATGATTCTCAGCTGTGAAAGAAATACTTATGTCGATTATCTTTGCCTCACTGTTTTCTTTAGATTTGAAGAGGTTGTGCTTAACATTTCAAAATTAGTTAGAGGACTCATTTCAGACTGCTAAATTATCCCTACCAGAGGGCTGCAGAGCGAGCTCTGCGTGCCTGCCTCGACTTAGCTGCTCTTGATGGCACTGCAAATAAATTATATATGTAAGCAAATTATTTTGAAAGCAGTAGTTTTTAAATTGGGACAGGGCTCCTCTGTGTGCTCTTACATCTCGTGCTGTAGCTGGTTAACAGATGAATTTGAACAGGATTTGGTGTCAAATACAAGCGCAAAGCGCAAATTCTCCTTTCTGCCCCCTATAAAGAGGAAGGAAAGATAAAAAACCCCTAAATCTATTTCAGTACTTTCTCAGAAGTTTGCTTGTATAAATTTCTCTTTTTCTGTGAAACTATAATTTAAGATTCTTGAGGACTGCTAGAATAATTTTGCTTTTTAATGAAATGTAATGACTAATGAGAAGAATCTGTCTGGACTCTTACAAAACACTAATTTTTAGTACAATATGTAACAAATAGTGGCTCAAAATTTTGAGTAATTTTAATATATTTTTTAATTAACATAGAATTAGCAGATGCTTTTGCCTATTTATGCAGGGACCAGTGTGTGCTGCTGGCATTTGTGGTGATATCAGTGAAGCTTTTACCTCACACTCAGCTCTCAAATGTCTGTCCCGAGCTGAGAGCCCGGCTCTGTTTCACATGACGAGCGCAGACATCCCCTGCTTTAAGAGTTGTGCCTTCTAAGTCAGTTCTTTTGTTCTTTGTGGTCTTGTAATTACATTTTCTTCGGTGCAGTTCTCTGCACTGTTGTGGTACGGAGGGGTTTGAAGGCAGGGAGCTGTGCGTGTGCAGGAGCTCCTGAATGGCTGGAGCACGTAAGCTGAGAGGAGAAGAATGTCTCTTATCTTTTTCCGTTATCTCTCCTTACCTCACTTTTTTGGGGGGTTGGTTTCCACCTTAAGAACACGTTGCTGCCAAATGAATCTGATGAAAATCATAGAAATAGTGCTTGAGGCTTCAGGGTGCCTCGTTTCACTTGTGAATGAAAATACCCTGCTGTACTCTTGAGATCCTATTTTGTTCCAGGTAAATCAGCACATGGTGTCAAATTAACTCCATTGTTCTTAGAGTGCACTTTATTACAGGTATTCTGACTTGGGTGTGTTTTTACAGGTTTTGCAGCATTTTGGTAAATTAGGGATTGCCTTGTGTGGATTTAAAATAATCCAAAGCGAGCGTTTGCCTCTGTTGGTGCTCAGGGAGCGGAGGGGCTGCGAGTTCTTGTGTGTTCAGATCCCCTGAGAGCAAGTCTAATAAACTGGTAAGAAACCTGCTAATGGGGCTTGTGTTTTACTCCCCTAGATGAGCAGCAAGGTGGCTGCCCTTGAGTCATGGCCTGAACGTCGTGGGCCTAATCTAAGTGGCATTCTGGAGAGTTCTGCTGTAGCATTCAAAGGCAGCGGCACAAACTGATGTGACTGATGGTATTTGTGGATTATATCAACATCAGTGGATTATCTGCAGCAGGAGGAGGAGGAGGACTGGAAACAAGGATGAATAATATACTAAACAATTAACTAAAAGTGGCTCATGAACAGGAAAGGAGGAGAGTTACAGACTGTAGGGTTTACAGTTGTTGTAGACTTGACGTCCTTTTGGTAATTTTTGTAAGACTGGAAAAATAATGGAGGGGTGGCAGCAAAATTAGGCAATTTTCTGAAGAACAGGAGTTGTCCTGAGCAGGGAGTTGAAATATTTGCTGTGTTTTAACTTAACAGAAGGTGAGTCGTGTTTGGTGACATAAGGCACAGCTGTTCATATCTTGCAAATGGAGAATTTCTGAGTAATGTAATTTGTTTCAGCAAGAACTGGTTTGCTCAAGAGATTTACTGGTGGCCAAAGGGAGCGAATATTTACAGGAAAAAAAGGGGGGAGGAGGAATTTTATTCCTATAATCAAACCCCACCACTGTATTAAAAACTAGTGTGCTTAAGGGTGGCATTACTGGACAGCATTGCAGCAAGCTTGAGGTTTTGACTCAAAATAGGTTTGGCAGCACTGAGTAAGAGCCTCATGTGTGTGTTTGTCTGCCAAACGTGGTATTTAATCGATGGTAGGGTGTTTCTTTGTCATTTAGCCCTCTTGTAGAGAGCAGAAGAACCAAAAATTACAAGTCATTCTGATCCAGAAACTTCTCACAGCAGCTAAATTGTTGTCTTGCTGTTCATATCTAATGATATCCTTGGTATCTAGAAATAAGAATCCTAAATGACTTGAGTATCCTGAATACATGTTTTTGATGGCTTAGGTAGAAGGTGTCATTCCACGAGTAGTTTCTTCCTAAATAAAAAAATAATTCTGTAACTTTCATGTGTGCACTGTTTCTGGGTGTATTTATCATAGGCCTAAATTATTTAAGCCATAAAGCAGCATCTTGCAAGAAATTCCTATTCCTATGGTTTTTTTTTTAAACATATAAATATTTCAAGTCTATGCAAAAGACAAACCTTGTATAAAAATACTATATCACCCATGAGTAAGAGAAGTTATTAAAGGTAGGCACAGGCTGAGTAATGAAATGGGGACATCAGGTTCCTCAGAATAGCCTGTTACTAAGGGATGCTGAATCCAAGGTAAAAAAACTCCTGTTTCTTCTCATTTCTAGATTTTTCAGACCTGTTTAATCTGATGTTGATGATGGCAGTTGCTTTGGATAATGATCAGCTGTTGCAGCAAAAGGATTCACTCAGATTTTTAATTTAGGAAGCAGAATGCTGATTTTTTTTTTTTTATAAACTTGGCCAGCAAACCAAGATGATGGTAGTCTTGGATGTTGTTTTAGTCTTCTACTTTCTCAGGAATCAGCAATAGTACCTGGAGATTTGACTGGTTTGGTCAGCATTACCTTTTTCAGCCTTAATATTTCCATAATAGTTCATAAACCTGCAAATAATGTTCTGCTCCGAGCTCAGCCAAAACTGAGTAATTTCCCTTTTTCTTCACAGTACTTCAGAACTAGTCCATAAGATTCTCCCCAATGGAAGAATGAGACACATAATATACTGGAACCAGGGCCCATAAGAGAACCAAACTTAAATTAAAATAGTCCTAAGAACTCTGGTTTTGCTTTGCATGTATAAAGTTGTCCCTTCATCCTTCATCTGCCTGGTTGCCATTTTATTAAGTTTTTAGGTGTTTATTAGAAAGTGTGCCATTAACTTGCATCTGCTCCACTCCAGAAAATTGGCTGTTAATGTCAGTTTTCTTCCCAAAATATTGGCAATTCCCTGTATGAAACTTTACCTCCTTAAATAAGGTATTAAATATGGTGTTGACGGTAGGCAGAGTCGTCTTATGCCTGTTCTGTTTTCCTGCTGTTGCTGCAAACAAATGTGAAGAATCTTTCCAAAAAAGAAAAATCCTCAAGGATCCTTCATTAGGTGTACTCCTGGGAATTGGTAATAGACACTTGAATGTCATTCATTTTAGGAACAAGATTTTGATGCCTATTAAAATCAAGGTGCACGCTAAATATTTACTCTGTTTGTTTTGAAATGTGTGTTCCTTCTGAAGCAGCTTCTGGTGCATCTGCAGAGTAAATGCACAACTCACCAGAGCACTGAGTGATGGTTCCCAGGGATATCAGGGTTTCCACGGAATGGAACCTGAATTTCCCAATTCCCAAATGATGCTGAGCAGGCCTTTGGCTGGCCTTGAGCAGGAGCAGATGGTACAGCGAGAAGAGCTCGCAAGTTCTGTGGGCCGAGGTTTGCAAGAAGCAGAAAGAAAAAAAAAAGGAAATGTTAATATAGAAACTTGAAAAATCCCCAGATAAAGAGAAGGGAGAAATGCCAAAGGGAAGAAACAATAGTGTGACTCTTAAAAGTGGTGTTCTAAGCTCAAACATAAAACTGAAGCTGTCCTGATCTCATCTGTGCAGGGTCTATAAAACCCAATTACTCTGATATCTGGAATTTAAATAACTAGAAACTGTATGTCTAGTCTTGTCTTGCTTTTAGCTTCCTTTACAGTGGGGGAAAAAAACTGTCCAAGTCAGTGATAAGGAACCATTTTATTTGGGGAGGAGTTTTAAGCAACACCCAAGGATGATGTCATTCCTGACACTGTTCATATCCTGATTGGAAATCTGCGATGGTGAAAGAAAGAAGCGTGTATTAGGAATGCTGGATCGTTACAAACCTATTAGACATTGTTTGAGATGTTTTAAAACAAGTCTTGGCATATAGAGCAGCTTACTGGGTTTAGAGAAGACTGATCTACTTTTTAACTGCAAAAAAAAAAAACATTACTCAGAGCATCTGATAAAGTGATAGTGTATAGATTTTAGGCTGCAGTGTCGGGGTTTTAAAATGTGTTTAAAGTGGAAAAGGTACCGAGGGTTTTGCAGGTAAAATACTACGCCGTGCTTTAAAACATTAAAGGAGAAAAGACTTGGAAGCATCTGAAAAGGAAGTGGATTGTTAGAGTTGCTTGAGAATTTCTTTTGCTGTCTGTTTAGGTAATCATAATTAAAAAATGCCTGAATGATCTTAATAACACATGATTCAACTGACAAGCACTAATTGCTCTCTATCAGGCCAAGAGAAGATGAATGTTGTCAAGAAAACCACAAGTCAGACAAGCTGATTCTCTTCTAGTCTGACACCATGTTCCCATGTACAAACCAGTTTTTACTGGAGCCTTTCCAACATCAAAAGAAAATCCTTGCCTTCCCATTAATTTTCGTTGCTGGCAGGCTTGAGCTGTTTGTGACGAGTTACTTTCGTTACTATTGCTGGGCTGCTCAGGCAGAGGGTTGTGCAAAGGCAAAAATGTAAACAGGTTTCTCAACTTCTCTTTATCTTTGTAGTTAAACTGAGCACATTCTTACACTGAAATACAAAGCGTTAGGTAGAAAAAAACTCCCCCTTTTTTTTTTGTTGTCATCGTTTAATTGTCGCAGCGATCATTTTATTTTTTCTCTCTCTGCCCTGCAATGTGCAGTGCACTGGGCCAGGTAGGATAACATTCTTTTTCTTCAAAGATTTTTTTTTTTAAGCCAATCTATGCAAATGATGTCGTTGCAGTGAAAAATCCCAGTTTTATGTAGCAGATGCTATCTGGCAGGATTTCCTGCAAGGTGATGTGTATCTAGTGCCATTTTTTTCCTCTTCCTTTTGTTTTAAAGATGCCTTTTTTGTCTGTGCTCTAGTCAAATTAAAAACTTGTCCTTATTTGCTTGACTTTACTGTATTCCTTGAGTCAGATACAAGTAGTAGGAGATGCTCCACATTCTTTCCTACTCTCCATTTATATTTGGGCGTTGGTTGCTACGTGGTGTTGGAATGGTTTGGGAAGGGTATGGGTCACTTGGGCAACCATCTACCCAGATAAATCTGAGGACCTTTCTTGTAAACAGGGTTTAAAAAATAACTCCTGCTTTGAACTAAGTAAATTCTAACTTAGTCACTCCAGTGTTAATTATGAAGGGGGATCATGTTATGTTTTAATGTAGGTTTGGGACTCTTAATTTAAAAAAAAACAAAACAAAACAAACAAAAACCCCAAGAAACCCATGGATCTTTCTGTAAACAAAATACCTTCTTTAACCAGATATTTTAAGTTGGATCATTAAACCTCTCCCCAGAGCTCAGTAGTGCCAATTGGTCTTTTAATTAGTTTTTCTGAGGAAGAGGGGTATTGACTTGCTTGTGAATGCACTCTGGAAGGACTTTAACTCAATCCACTTGATGGTTTTACAGAGAAGACCGAAACCAGTTCCCTAAAACTTCACCATAATTCTCAAACTTCAGTTCTGAAACAGCATGTGAGTTACCAATCTCCATAATATTTCCCTGCCAAATTTAATACTGTTTTAACTACTTGATGCCCACCTTTAGCATGTCTGGAGACAGGGTATCTTTAAAAGGACTGGTTTTTGTGTGCAAATTGAAACTTTGAATTCTCTCTCAAATTTGGCATCTAAAACAGAGACCCCTGTCATTATCTTGATGTGCTAAAACTGGTTTTGAGCCAGAGTAGTAATGAATTAATTTTATTTACCCGTTTCCTTTGCTGGTAACAAAAAACCCCCTTGCTGAAGGGGAATGTGGAGGTGCAGAGGGAAGGATGGGTGGAAAACATGCGAAGAGAGCATTGAGCATTTCTGACTTGCTTTCCAGCAGGATTTCCAGCATTTCCCAGTCTCTCCATTTACAGGGTCACCCTTACAGATATTGTTCCCCAGTTCTTGGCTCCCTGGCAGTAGGAGTAAGTAAATAAATCAGAGTAGATAAGCAAGACCGTGAACTGACAGTGGGTTGATTTGTCATTTCAAATCTCCCGAAAACAAAAAAAGTACCTGTGTTTCTGTGTCAAAACTATTATCAAATCTATCTGAAATTATAATAATCTGTGACAGTTTAACAACATCACAGGTTATAAAAAGCATCATGATAAGTTCCTTTTCTCAATTTTTGCATGTGATGGGGGGAACAGCAAATTCCCTCTCTCCTCAAACGGTCCTTGGTGCTGCTGCTGGTCCACAGCCAGGGATGAGGGGACCTGCTAAAACGGGAGGGCAGAGCACTGTGCTGTCAGCCAGAGCTGAGATCCTTTTGGGGCAGCAACAGGAGAGGATTTGTTTGTTCCTACTTCAGAGTTTTCTGTAGAAAATAATGAGAACCCTAGAGCCTGTCCTGAAATCACAAAATCCTTTTGCTTCTGTAGAAATGTGAACAACTATTAAAAAAAAAAAAGAGAAGGAGGGGAGAAGGAGGGATTAGCATGGAGACTGTGAGTGTATTACCTGAAAGGCACCAGCCAGTCCTGGGGTATTCTGAAAACAGCCATGATCAATTATGGTTTAATTCTTTGACAGTGATTTAGATACGATAGTTCTGGCGTGTATTTGAGTAAAAAAATATATAAAAAAAAATTACTCAAGTTCTTTGGTAGGTACAGAACAGAGCACTGTTGGGGTATGTCTAATATTAGAGGTTTCTGAGTTGTTTTTTTGGTGGTGGTATTTTTTTTAGTGAATTATTTAAAAAATTAGTTTGGGAGTTTATTCATTGACTTTCCAGAGCAAGACATTCCCTTTGGTGTGCGTGTCTAAGCACAGATATGAACCTGCTGTTCAGGAGCAGATCCCTCCACTTGGCCGTGGTGGGCTGAGTGATGGTTGTCCCCAGTGCCACATGTGTGTGTGGAAGGTGATGGCAGCCCGGGGATGTGTCAGTGAGGGGGTGTCCCTGCCTGGGGGCTGCTCCTCTGTCCCTCTTCCCGGTGTGGAGGGACACAGCAGCCCTGCAGGTCCTGTGCTCCCATGCAGGGCTGAGGTGTCAGTGTCTACCTTCAGTGTCTAATCTGTGATATGATGAGGATGTTCTTTGGCACAGCTCCTGCAGCTGGGCGGGGAACGTGCCAAGGAGTGATAAGCAGTGCCATCTAGGGTTGAGCCTGGCCTAGGATTTCATCCTGAGAGCCCAGTCTGAGCAGTCAGCCACAGCCCAGCAGTGGAAGGCTTCCAAGGGCAGAGCATGTCATTACTCACGGAGAAATATGGTTTTCTTTAGATGATAATATGTATTTTAAAAGGACTGAATGGTACGCCCTGAATCTTAGCAAGAACTTTTAATCCTTGTGTTACATCAGAAACACGTACCTGTGCCAGGGAGACTGCAGGATATTTTTGCTGGGTCTGTGATGTTATGTGGAGTCTGGGATGGTGTGTAGGGGCTGAAGCATTTGGGCTGTTCTTTAGAATCAGAGGATGTTTCCTTCTGGCTGCTGCTGCATGTGGGAGAACTTCTGCTTGAGGAAAAGTTACTGCATTTATTTGAATGGGGATAATATAATTTGATCATATGGTTGAGCAAACCTACCCAAGCCAGATGAGTTGCCCAGAAGTAACTGGGTATCCTGTCTGGATCTTGATGTCACTGCAAACCTTATTTTTTTCAGAGGAGGGAGCTGAATTAAAAATTTCATCCTTTCCATGGGGCAACATGTTTGAAGTTCTGAATAGCAGAATCCTCTGACAGCACATTCATGTTTATGCCATGTATCTCCATTCCTTCTGGTTTGCAGCTGAGGCATCCCTCAGGGGCAAAGTCTGGGGAAGACTCAACTCTAGAACTGACCCAGAAGGAGAAAAAAATTTGTTTTACAGATTTATCTGAGGTTTGTGTGTAGCTTTGGGGGAACTCGTTAAACTTGACAGCAGATGCTCTGGTCTTGTCAGTACCATGCAGAAAGGCCTTGTGGTTTAGGCTTTGGATTACAGTTTTCCACAAACACCCACATCATTTTAGGGTAAGTAATTGAAGAAGGTGCCAGCGCTGAAGTTCTGTCATATCTTTCTGTGCCCAAATTGCCCAGTCTGGGGCCCACACTCCAGTTATGGTGCTTGCTGGGGACACTTAAACACAGCCTTCTGTGTGGGGCAAACCAAGCCCCAGCCCCGGTCCCACCAATCCCCCCGTCCATCCCCGTGCTCTTGGCACGCACAGAAACGCTTCAGGCAAACTCAGGAGCCAATTCCCAACTGCTGGTGGGTGCCTGTGGGCAGGCGTGGGTTTGCATTAATTTTCACTAATGTTTAAGTTCAAATGGCTATAACTTATAATAGCAAAATCATACTTTAGTGAGCAGAAACAATTTATTCCCCAGAGTGCCGGGCAGTCGATGCCGCCTTCTGTTGCCAAATTATAGCAGGATGTACATTGGTCTGTGGATTTTATTTTTTTTTTGTCAATTAGGTGATTTTCCTGGGTGGAAAACCTTCACTGTGTTGAAGGAATGTAGTTTGGGTTTGTGTGAGGAGAGGGAGCTGCAGGAATGGAGTCATATCTGTCAAGTGCAGCTTTTGCTCAGCGGTTCTTCTGAGCTCTGTGGGCTTGAAGGGCCCCTTCTGACCCACGTACCAAACCTTTGTTCAGCTTTCAGTTCTTCTTTAAAATTATTCATTTTCCAAGGAATTTACTTACCTTTTGGTTGTGTGTTTTAGCCAGGGGGGTTGACTGTAAGCTCAAGCTACTTAAAGGGTAGTTATTTTGAAGATGTCCTCCACCCCACCCCAAAGCAGCAAGAGTGGTTTGCCTTGGCATTCCAGATCCCTGCTTCTTCCTCTTGGAATTTCTCTATCTGCTCGCTTCGGGCTTGCTGTTTTCCTAATTTTATTTCATTTTTTTTAACCCTTTTTTTCCTCCTCTGGAAAGAACTGGTGAAAAACTTCTTCAGCGTGTTCTTTCTTGGCTCTCCTGGTTGAATGACTAAAGGCTGGAGTGGGAAGAATGTCTGGCCTTCAAGTGTGTGATCTGCTGATTCATAGATAAATATCCTATAAAATACATAGTTGTGCTGCTCTAAGTTTAGGGCTGAATATTCTTTCATGATCTGTTTGGGAAAGCAGCCACAACTTGACTCAGACTTTCCAGTTCAGTGTGTCTTGGTTCCAGAATGATGAAGTTCATCAGCCTGACTTAAAGGGAAGTCCTGGTTCTTGCTCCCATGTGTTGAACTCATCCGTGTGCTCTTACACCCTATGGAAAGCCAGGTGAGCTAGTCTTGATATTCCCTCTTACAAAGCTGCATTTGTGGGCCTCAAATAGAAATATTTGTGATGCTGGAGCATTTGAAACTCATCTTTTGCAGGGGCCCAATTAATTAAAGATAAACCTACATTCAGAGGATTAAAAAGAAAAATCCAATAAGACGGCTCCCATCTACCAAACTGCTTAAGAGTGTGGGCAGAGAAAAGCCCAAAAGCTCTTTTTCTCCCTCTTTCCTCCCACCCCCAAAAGGGAAGTTCAGAGTGGAACTGGTCTATTTAAGTGTTTAGTTTTCTGTGGTGAGGAAAAGAAATGTTTTTGTAAAATTTGTACTTGTGGGGAGAGAGGGAAAAGAGAAGAATGAAGATGAGGCCTGAATGGAGTGATACGTAGTCCCTACTTGGTTTTCTGTGGGGAAAAAAAAAATCATGTAGCAAAATAAATTATGTACAATCTGAAAAGCACTTGTTTTCTTTCTTGATCTTGTTAAAGCATTTCTTAACACAATGGCTTTTTTTCTCAAGTATTAGCATTAATTACTGAAAATGTTAATAGGTTTTGTGGATTGTACAAGTGGGAAGACTAGCAACAACCTGATATTTCAAAAGAAAATAATATTCCATCCTCTAGATTCAAAGATAACTCAGAAAAGTAATAAAAGCTTGTGAAATCATATGGAAGAAAGCTTTATGTCACTGCACTCCTTCATCAGATAGAAAGCAAATACCTCATTTCATTGGCCAAAACTTTGTGTCTTGGAAATGACCCTGTAATTTTTTATTTTGCAAGCCCCTGACTTTCATAAATTTCAATATTCTTTTCCCTCCCCTCCTGGAGCAGTAATTTTTACACCCTCCAACGTCTCGGGGCGTTCTGGCACTGGAGGTTGCTGCATGTGCTTCCTGCAGTCAGCGGGCACCAGCCCTCACTCTGTAAATCAAACAGGGCAAGGTTTCATTAAAAATTTGGAGAACCATCTTATGACTGGGCTGATGATCTCATTTTATCCATACGTGGTACTTATTAAATAAATACCTTTGAAGCATAGGAAACCGTCTGGGAACCGACTTGTGTTTCTTCCTCTGCTGTGTTATCTTAATTTGACTGGTAGGACAGAAGTCCTGAAAATATTTTTTGAGGGAAATATACATTGGAAATAAAGCAGTGCTATTCTTGGGTCTCTTTGCAAACTGCCTACTTTTTTTTTTTTCCCCTTTCCTTATTTTTTTCTTTGGGACTTTGCTGTTCTTCAGGTGCTTTAACTTTGCATTTACCCCGAATTCCCTGGAGGGGAGGACTCGGTGAAGCACTGAGCACGTTTTCAGCCCTGACTCCAAGGCAACAGGAGGTTTTCCAAGAACTAATTCTGGCCGTTTCTATGAGAATCCTTGTCAGCACATTTTTTTGCTGTAATGAAACGGTGAATAAAGCAGGGTATTTTTGGTAACAGTGGTACACCACACCTCTGTGGGGCCTGTCCTTTGAGGATGTGTGTGCTTTGGAGGCTCGGGAATTACACATCTCGTGCATGTTTCTGCTTTAGTTATGAGGAAGTATTTACGCCGACAGGCCGGGACAGAAGCTCTCGGGAGTGATCACTTACTGTTTCACCATGAATAATATTCAGCCTCTCACCTTCTGTGGTTATTAACTGTTTAGTTGGAAGTTGGAGCCTTGTAGAAATGTGTCACCTCTCTAGATTTGGTCTCCTTTGGAGGCATCCAAAGGAGAGAACTCAGCATCGTGGACATGTTGGATGGGAGGAACCTCCAGCGTTTCTAGCTTGATGTCCTGCTTGAAAGGGACTGTCACCCACACTAGGTCAGCTCTGCTGTGGCTTTGTCCTAGCAGAGCACTGGGATTCCCCACAGATGGAGATCCCCCTGTCATGCCCTGTCAGTGCTGTACCACCTTTGCAATGAAAATGTCCCTTCTGAGCATCCCAAAGAATGATTTGCGCTGTTGCTCCTCAATTCAGACTGTGTCACTCCTTGCTTTAGGACTGTTGCTTACAGCATGAAGTGATCTCTTCTGAGTTGTCAGGGCTTGCAGAAGGCTCCTGTGTTAGGAAAGACACAAATGCTTTTGAAAGAAGGTGTAGCTGTTCATCTGAGCCTTAATTTCTACGTATCGGTGTTGTTGCCTTTGCAAAGCCAACTTCTGTGTTTGATAGAGAGCAGCAGTCAGGAAGCTCCTGATGAAGAGGAGGAGGAACCCACCACCCAGCATTTAGCCCAATATTGTATTCTGGACTTTCCAAATTGGATTGAACGTTTTGATTGAAAAGATTGTCAGCACTATGCAAATGAGAGAGAGAAGTGAAAGTGCATCTCATGCAAGTAATTCCTATGTAGATAATTTGCCATAAAAATTTATATTGCAGTCCTTAAAACCTTCAGAGATTTATTCTGTCTAGGGAAAGGTGATTTATATGGTATTAAAACACTTTTTATGTTCCAGTCCTTTAGATTTAATGTTTATTGCCTATAAAAATGAAATCTTCCTGTGGATATTTAAAAGTTTTGGTACTGTGTGAAATATATATTCGGCTTAGAATCTGAAATGCTTTAGAGATGCAGTAAATAAGTGATGGAGTGTTACCTCAGGTTCACCAGCCTCTCCAGTCCAGCTTTACTCCAGGGCTGAATCCATTATGTAGGTACATTCTACTTACCTTAGACATATGGAAAAGGAGAACGTGTAATGACAAAAGTAATGTGTAATTTTGTCATTCTGTTTTGGCTGGATATTTAGGGCACTTGCTATAAAGGCTTTTTTGGACTGATGTGTGTAGTCAGTATTAAAATGCAGCAGTAGGCTTATTCCTTACCCACAAAGGGCTGGATTAAAGCACAAGATTAGGACACACTGCAGGAGTGTCAGAAGGAGGAAAGGCATTCTGCATCATTTCTCTAAACAGCCTCTATCCATGGAACGAAGGGAGCAGTGCAGGGCTGCTGCAGTGCTTGTGAGGAGATGGGCAAGGAGGAGTCTTTGTTGTTTAACTATTGGTGATTTTTGCTACCCTTATTATAATTTGGGCAGAAACACGGGAGAAACCTCTTCCAAAGCATAATTCCTGACCTGGTGCTGTAGGTCCCTCTCCCCTTTTATCGTAGACAGTTTTCTAGAGCGTAATTTTATCTGTCTAGAAATGTATAAAATACAAAGCTTGAAGCACAGAGCAACAGATCAAGTGAGGTTTTACACAAAAATAGGGAAGTGTGTGTAGGTGGTTGTTTTGCCTTGTAGCTTCTTTAATGCTGGTGCCCTGAAGAGGTAACTGAGGTAACACGCTTTGCTTTTTCCCAAACATTTCCCAACGTTTCGGAGTCCATCCCACAGCAAACCTGCGCCAGTTAAACCCTTAAGTGTGTCCTACTGAGTGCTGAGGAAAGGTTGGCAAGTCCTTTGGGGGTTTTTCATCTGCAGAGCCCCCGGGTGTCGCTGCACAGGGAGCACAAAGATTAAAGATTGATTTACAGTCACGTAACTCATACAACCGGAGCCGTTGTGGGGAATAGTGCTGAGGGCTTACTGACAACACTTAATTTGCACTGGTGCATCGAACAGCAGCTAGAAATCCCTTCCCAAATTAGTCTCTTCTAACAGGAGTCTAACATTCCCGGGAGTGCCTGGATGGATTCCCCTGGAGCCTGAGGTACCGTGGTCGCAGGAGTTCTCACAGAGCTGCGGCTCTGCCTCCTCCCCGTGTGGGAAGAGATGAGGTGCAACTGGGATGTTGCAACGTCAGGCAGCCGAGGGAATGGCACCAGTTCAAGAGGAGCACTGGTGAAACTTCCCAGGGTTGTAACTGTCTGTGCCCTGGCACGTGAAAGCCAAGGAAGTGCCGGAGTGTTGCAGCAGGAGTAGCCAGGGCTGCCTTAGCGAGTGTAGCGCTTGATGCCGTGCGTTGAGCAAAGGTGGCTCGTTTGGTGTTCAAGCAGCAAAGCCAACCAGTTGATCTAAAGACTGAGACAGACAACAAAATGTACCAAAAAAGTATCAGGATAAAACTTCTATTAAAAAATAAACAAACAAGCAAAACCCCTCCCGACAAAACCAGACACCCCTCCTCTATTTTTATATTGGTCTGCGTAAGAACTTTGGAAACCAGGATCGTATTCTAAATGTCTTTTTCCTGGGTGATGGGAAAGAAGGGCTTATAGAAGGGGATTGTAGAAACGTGATTTAGCTGAAGTTAAGTGAAAAACGATGGCTGAAAAAGTAATCAGGCTTTTGGTGGTCTTGGTTCCCTTATTGTGCAGGTAAACATCTGTAACGTGAGGTGAAAGCTGCATTTGAGGCTTTCTCCTCCTCTGGTGCTGGTTCTGTGGATCCAGAGAATTTTCTGCCAGGTGTTCTCAGTGATCTGCTTCGGATGCAAAAATTAAACTCCAGTTTTTTCCTTCTACTGAAATCTGAAAAGGCTTAAGAGGTTTTAGGCTCTCTGGGATGCTGCTGTGGAAGCAGATGTCTGCAGATGTCTTTGTGCAGAAAAAAATTATTGTTTTATTTAGATTATCCTTTGTACTTATCACCCAGATACGCTGCCAAAGCCCAGCTCTGGTGGTCTGATAATTCCATGGTTTTGTGGGACTTCGTATTTGTCCACTTGCTGCTTCTGCAATAAGCTTAGTAGTTACATGAAATGGGTTTTCTTTTAAATACGTAGATGTTCTTTAACTGCAACTTTTTTCTTCTTGTCTAATCATGAAGGATCTAAACTGAGAAAGAACATCAGTCTCAAAGTGAAACCTCTATTGTTTGATATAATGTGTAGCATGTTTTGTCATCTCAAAAGAGGCGTTTTTGGATCAGACTTCCATACTGTCAGGCCTAGGGCTTTCTCATATTCCATTGGTTTTCTCAACAGAAGTGTTTGCTGGCATTTGGATGAGGGTGTCCAAGCTCTCATTTGCATACGTGAAAGCTAATATTTGGCTTCTCTTCAAGAGTGTCTAGATAAAGGATGGGGATCCTAGAGGCAGTGAATCTGAGAGGGTGGCTCAGAGGTAATCCAGCTGTTTATTTGTGGTTTGTTGGAAAAGCACATGGGGATGAAGAATGCTGACAGCAACTTCAGACTGTTGACTAAAAACCTGCAGTTTGCTGCTTTAGATTCCAAAATTCAGTGCTGGTTTGGGTTCAAAAATGTGATTCTGATTAAATACATGATACAGATAGGGAGTTATTCACGAGGACCTGGCTTTTGTTCCTAAAGGACTTGGATGATCCTACAATCATAGAATGGTTTTGGTTGGAAGGGACCTAAAATATCATCTACTTGGTTTCAGCCACAGCAAAAGAGAGGGGAGGTAGTTGTGCTGTATCAGAAAGTGGTGCTCTTTATTTCAGTTTTCATACAGGAGAGAGATATATGTGTGTATTTATATATATGGACTGAAAATCACTGCATGACAGAGTGCCTGGAAAGATAAAAACAAATGATTTCTTGGTAATGAGATCACTTGTGTCCCTGGTACATCATCTACCTCCCCAAATTGCTGGGAAGCAAAAATTACTGTATTGTAGATAAGTGTATTTGTAGTTTCTTTCTGAGCGTGGGGAGGGAATGAAGTAATCTGTTCCATCAGCTTGTAAAACTGAGCTAATTAACAGACAATCAGCACTGATTGAGACAGCTGCATTCTTTACTGCGGGATTGTAAACACAGAGTCTTCACAGAATTGTTTTTACTGCCCTAAAGTGCAAGAAATTGAAATTGTATTTGATAGCCAAAATTAAGGACTTTTTAGTGCCAGTGTATCGTAGCGAGGTTGACAGTGCCACTGCAGCTAAATCTGTTGTTTTCAGTTTAGGGTGATTTGCCATAGTGAATAGTGGAGGAATCCTGTGAATTATCACTGAAGAGGGTTTTTTTGTGGTTAAAAAAGTGTTTTAGCTGCCCTGTCTACCTTAGTTGGGTCCGTGGAGCAAGCAGACATCAGCTGTCCGTGGTTTGGTGCTCGTCCTGGGAGGCACCTACTGATTGGAAATGCCAGATTTGCAGGGTTTAGAAGCCATTTCATGTATGCCTTTCTTAAAGCAGCATTTCTAGAAGGTCTGTAGGTAATTCCTGATGGGCATTTTAGGGTTTGCTGCCAGAAATGTTGATTTTTAAAAATGGTCAGTCCATGTTAAAAATAACAGAGAATAGTCCTCGTGGTTCTGAAACCAGCTTGCACCATTATTAACGTGAAGCACGTTAGTTTTTGTGATGTGCAGTTCTGTGTGCTGTCAGCTCCAAGCCTCCTTGTGACTGTGCATCAGCTAATTTTGCTTCATGAGTCAATTCTGCTATTTTCCTTTTCATGTCACAGAAAATGAGCTTAACTAAGTACTGCAATATGTTGTTGGGAAACACCTAGAAAAGGCATTCTGCATTCCACCGCCTCTGCCTCTCGATTTCAGTTCAGCTGGGAAGTGTGGTTGATATTTGTTTCTGCTGGATTGTAATCATCCAGATTAAATACAAAAACCTGTAAAAAAACCCTGAAAGGCTTCAAAATCTCGCCTTCTGTTTAATTGTCCAAGGTATGTCATGCTTGCTGTTGGCATTAAACACCGAGTACACGTTTCTCCCCTCTTGTGTTGTCCTGCCAAACTGAGTCACTGCTTGGGATTTAGATCAGAAAGAAAGCTGAGACGCCTAAATGGGACTTCAGTAGTAGGAAAAACCTAAATAAAGAAAACATTGCTTTCTTGTTTCCTATTTATATCTGTAATTTTTTAGAAAACATCCACCAATTGCACTCGCAGGCAACTTCTCAGAAAAGCTTTATTTTTCCCATCATGGGAAACTTGCCTAAACCTTCCAGCGTGCCCAGAAAGTCAACAAACTCGGACCAAGGGAGGAAGCCCGTTAGTCAGGAGTCAAGGACCGTTCTCTGAAAACCCTCTGCCAAATACTCTTCCTGCTTAAAGTGTTTATCAAACAGCAATTTCATCTGCCAGTAATGTTCTTCTGATCTTGTTTTTGTTACTACTTATTTCTTAATACAAGTTCCCCATCCAGCTTCCTCTGCCAGGCGCCGCCGTCCCTGTCCTGTGCCCGTGGAGCGGCTCTTCCACAGGGAAGAAGGGCCACCAGTGAAGGAGCAACATCAGCATTTAAACATGTCCCTGGACCAGCAGTAAAAGGCCCCCTCGAAGGGGGCCACTGGACAGCATTTTCAATCTATATTTTATAGGTTTTCCCCAGTGCACATGCATGTGGTGAGGGATTTTAAACTAATAACCAGAAATTCCAAGTTATTCCTAGCCCCATCTTTCCAAACCATATTTGTCATGGTAGGATAGTTTATTCATCCATTATCTCATTTCTGCAATGCTCAAAAAACATGAGAAGAGAGCGAACCATGAGGTGGTTAGTTCAAGTCCATGGTAATTTTTTCCTATCCCTTAAGGAATTTGTTGAAATGTGGTTTTGAAAGTATTTTTAGGTTGTTTTTTTAGTGTGTATTTATACTTTTGTTGGTAAATATTTTATATCCCAATGTTAGGAAACAGCTTAAGTAGCTTTGGGATTGGAAATTGCATTTGGAGACTGAAGGATTATTGAGTGGTGGCTGTGATGGACTTGGGACAGACATTTGTCTGTCTGTCCTGGTTAACCTTGTTAAAAAAAACCTAAAAATAAAACTAATAACATGTGTCATCAAAGAAAAAATTAATTGTGAATTTTTGTTCTAAAAGGCAGCATAATTAGGAGTTGGGTGAAGTTAAATAAAACCTGAGCAACAAGTTTGTTTTTATTTAGGAGTTTATTTTGAGTAACTCACACTGAAACAAACCTGTGTGTGTATATATATTATTGATTTATTGGTGGTGACCTGTTTAGCAAGTTATAAATCCTGGCCTGTGTTACAGTTTTTGTCTCGCTTAAAGCTTGGTCATGGTTCATTTACCAGCAAGGCTTAGGCTGGGAAGGGGGTAACTCAATACTTTGAATGATGTAACAGAGCTTAGTTAAAGGGTTGGACTTTCTGTTATTTAAACCAGTCTTTTAGAATTACGTTTTACTTTGATCTGCGGTCAAAAGAATTATTTAATGTAACTCATGAATTGGATCTTCCTTGGAAGCAGAAATTAGCTGAAGTCAGTGGTGGTGTGTAATTACAAAATGGCACCTGAGCACAGTGGCTGCTTGAATCAAACGAGAAGGGTAGTGCATCAACTAGATTGTAATTAGTCATCAGTTAATTTCCTTTTTTTTTATATATTTTTGTTTCATTTAAGGGCCAAAGCGCCTTTAATGATGGTCTACAAAAAATGTGGTTTATGGATCATGGATTCTGTGCTCCTCCTGGCTGGAACCTCTTTGGGATCAGAAATATGCCTAAGCTGTATTTTTTTCCCTTGCTGTCCTTCCCATGTGCAGCTGTTCCGGTCCCTGTTGCCCGTGTGAGGGGAGGGCTGAGAATGGGACTGGGGAGATTCCTCTGCCCTGAAGGGGAGGGGAGGGAAGGGCAGCCTCAGTGTGCTGTGATCTCCATAGTGTGGTTGTTGTGTTCTCTGTGGCCATTTAAAAGAAGGGCTAATTTGTCTGCTGTGGTGTGGTCAGAGCTCTGCTGAGCACAGCTGCTGGCCTTGCATCTTGGTCAGCTTTTGATCACCCAAGGAGATAGGAGGTCCAGCAGATGCAGTTTACGTTGTATCTTGCCTAGGCAAGGTCTTTGCAAGCAGCAGTGGGTTTCCTTTGGTTTCCCATAATTTATTTTATTTGGCAGAAGAAGATGTAGTTTGAACTGCCCTGAAAGTCACCAATATTAAGCTGAAGCATCTTTTTTGCTTCTTTCAAAGTAATTAACCAGCACGTATGTGATTAACTAAGTTAATTTTGTATGTAGAAAGCCATCAGCTGCATAGGGCAGTTGAACAGGAGTTCACAGGGTTGTATTGTGACTTATTCCATGATCAGTTGATGAGGGGTGAGGAGGTTGCTCCAAGCTGGAGCAGCTCCCTCTGTCCCCTTACTATCCATCTGAAATCCTACCTTCTGGGAAGCCTCACTGCAGCAACACTTAAATTAACTCATTGCTTTTTGGCCTTTTCTGTTGTAGCTATTGAAGCAATTAGTTTGAACTTTTACTTTTAAGTGGAAGAGTGTGAAAATCAACGTGGGTGAAGTTGCAGGCGGTTCCCCGCGGGATGGGATCCGCAGCTGGCTGGCTGGGGACGTGCTGTGTTTGCAGAATGAAGGGAGCCCTCTCCCCAGCAAACACTTGCATTTACTTTTTGGGAGATTTATGTCCTTTAAAAGTGTGATGAACTGCAATGCAAAACCGAGCAGAGTGTTAAGTAACTGCTGGAGGAGGTTTGCTGACAGTTCCTTTGCCGGGTGTTGAACCCAAGCTGCAGGTCTTTGGGTGAGGTAATGGAAGCTGGTGGTTTCACACCATCGTGGTGAGGGCAGGGGAGCTTCTGTGAGGGAGCAGCTTTGGAGAAGGCTTGGAGATGCAAAGAGCAGGGAGTGCTGCTGGGGTCTGATAAAAAACACCTTCCAGCTGGTTTTTATCTTGCCCAATGCTCAAGGTGGTTGTCGCTGTGCAGTAGGAATGAAGTGAGGGTAGACAGACCTGGTGGGAACAAAGAGATGACTTGACAGTCTGGGGTAGAAGCTGAGGAACAAGAGGAGTAGAGAAGCTTTGGGGTGAAGATTGAGGGTGCTGTGAGTGAAGCAGGAGCCTCATTTCTGTAGAGAAGGCAGCAGATCACCCACGTGGTGCCACTGTCACCAGTGATGGAGACACAGCCCAGGAGCTGCTTCTTGGACCTGGGACATGCACAGACATCCTTCAGCCCCAAATGCACCTTGGTTTGAGGAGGATGGAAAGAGGGAATAAGTAATGCCAGGAGACAAACCCTTTTGAAACAAATAGGCAACGTTTCATTATTTTGCTGAGCGAGAGCAGAGGCTTGTTCAATACAGACCTTTGGCGTTAAGATCTTTATAGCTCTGGACAGTCTCCAATTCTTTGCATTTTCTAAAAAGGTTTGAATTGGAGGTGTAGAAGAACAGACAGGCACAATCCTGTTGGCTCTGGCACTGGCAGGCTTTTCCCCTCACAGTGCATTTGTTCCTGGTACTTGTGAGGCTGCTTTATGCTGATAGGAGCTCCTGTAGAAAAGCCAGTACAAGCTTTCCCCTCTTGCAAGATTGTTTGATAGGCTTTGCCTCCATTTGTGGTGGTGGCTGGTGTTCTTGTGAACAGACAAAGCCACAACACCCATTTTTTTATGTTTTCCTTTTGCTTGTTTTTTTTTAGTAGTCTGTTAGTTAAGGTATTTTATTGATGGCTCCATCAGCACCTCTGTTCTTGTTCTCTTTGCTCTATGCAGTGGCCACCACACACATTGACTCCCTGTCCAAAAGCATTGTTCCAGATTGTTCCAGTCAAAGCTTGTTTAAAACTTACTTGGAGTCAAATTACTTCAGTACGCGGAAATAAAACCTGTTTATTGAAATTTCCTGACTAATTCTGCGTGTGAAGGGTAGTTGCATCAGTTTACCAAGTGGCAAAATGCTTCTTAAGAAACATGTTTTAACACTGATGGGTTTTTTAGTTTCTTTTTTATTTTCCTCTGGGAGTGCAAAGTGCAGGTATTCTGGTGTTTGCTTTATTTGTTCATCAGTCACTGTTGATTTGTGAGGCCGAGGATGGTGGTTCTTGAGTTGCACTTGTGTTGGACTCTCTGATCTTTCCTTGTGCTTGTGTTAAGAAGGAGCTTTACAGCGAGGCCGACGCAAACTGCGCTTACAGAATTCTTGCAGTGTTTTACCTTTCTGAGCTTTCAGCTTGGAATTGGGGCCTGGTTTTACAGTCAAAACAGGCATAAATAAAAATTCCCAGTGTCAGCTCTGTGGTCACTCCCATGGTCATAATCAGGAGCTTTATCAGGTGAACGCACCTCTTTGTTTTTCCAGAGGAACACAACGAGCCGGCAAAGCGGTTTATGGTGTCTGAAATATTTCTGAAATACTTATGTAATCGGGACGTGGGCTCCTGAGCAGGTGAGAGCGATGAGGTTTGAAGATTGAAGGGTGGATTGCCTAATGTATCAGTTAGGGAAATGTAAAATCTCCCCAAGACAAGTAGGCTGTGCGTGTGCGGAGTTGTGCCAGACGCTTCCACACTGGTGTCATCCTTGCACCGGGAAATTCGCCTTTAATGGGAAATTAAAAATTGCAAAAAGCTACATTGAGAGCTTTGATAGCTGTGACAAATGCAATCCTGCGAGAGGATGAAAACAGAAATGAGACTACTGAAAACTCCTTTCAGTGGCAGATTATCACGTAGACTGGGGGGCTGATTGAAATGATGATAAAGGGAAATACCTTGAATGCACAGAAACAAGATTTTGGGGGAAGTGGTTACTGCTACATTTACTGGCAGAAAATTCCTAACCTACATGAAGTTGTGATTTGTGTCTGTCCTTGTAATAAGGAAAATGAGGTTTATGGTGAATCATAGAATCATTAACGTTGGAAAAGACCTCCAAGGTCATGAAGTCCAACCTCTGATCAAACACCACCTCCTCAGCCAGACCAGAGCACTGAGTGCCACATCCAGTTGTTTCTTGAACACCTCCAGGGATGGTGACTCCACCACCTCCCTGGGCAGCCCCTTCCAATGCCTGACCATCCTTTCAGTGAGGAAATTCTTCCTGATGTCCTGCTAACCCCTGCAGCCACGTGTAAGGCTTTAGAAGGCACAGCCTGGGCATTGTGCCCTGACTAGAAGCCTATCAGAAAAGAATCAGTTTGTCCCAAGGTTGTGATGTGTGTTTCTTGCTCCAGTGAAAGAGCTTTGTGGTAAATGCAGCAGGGATTAAACATTTTAATATGGGAGAATTACAAAATTTTAGGATACAGTTACATCACAGTACTTACAGGTGATTATTACAGCTTTTTAAAACTTTTTCCATGTGAAACATGAGAATACTGGTTCTTAGCAGAGACTGAGAACTAGTTATGATTATGGGGGGAACAGGGATGCTGAAGTGTGTTGGTTCCTTTGGTTGTGAAATGCCCATGTCAGGGCAGTGGCCAGTAGCTGTTAAAAGTGGGTGGGGGAACAGAAGCTTCATAAATATCCACGAAAGCCCAATTTCTTTTTAGAATCATTTTCTCAAGTGAGTAGTTTTTGGGACTGAGCTTTGAGAGCTGCCAGCCAGCCACTGGCAGGTCCTGGGCATGGAAGGACTGGCTTAAAGCTTCCTGTTATGGAAGGGGAAGGACTTGTGCTGAACTGGTCAGTGGTGGGGACCTGCTGGCTGGGTGATTATCAAGGAATGCATCTGGCAGGGAAAGACATATAAGCTGTGAAAGAAACAACCTTGAAACTGCCTGCAGTGAGCCTGGAGTTTCATAATTACTTGGGGTCAACCTAATTGCAGGTTGGAAAAGGGGGATTCCACCAGCCCCCTCGTTCCAGCTGTGTTTTCCCACCTCTCTGTTGCAATGGTACAGCTCCTTGTAGGCGCAGATGGGGCCTAGAGGGAGCTGATTCAGTGCAACAGAAATCAGGAGGGGAAGGACAGGGTGTTTTTGGCAGGCTCACTGCTGTGGTGGATCCCATGCAGCCACACCATTGCTGTGGCACAGGGGCGACAGAGGTGGGAGGCTCCTGGGGATCCTAACAGAGGCTGGAAGTACTTGCATTAAAAGAAGACAGATTCGCTTCAAGGTGATTGTTGTTACAGGGGATAGCAGATTGACCCTCCCAGTTTTAGGGTTTTTATTTCTGCACTGCATGAAAGAAACCTTTTAATGTTTGTTTTCTGGGGATTGCTTCTAATGACTCCCGCACTCAGGAGCGTAAGACTTTCTTGTCTCCTCTCCTCCCACTGCCTCCCTCCCACCCCCAATAAATTGGTTGAAATGGGTCAAAGCAGAAACCCTGGAGAGAGTTCTTTAGTTATCCATGAACTGTCTCTGCCCTAAATCGATGGGACTTTGGGGCAGGGGAAGGATAATGGTCTTGCTTGTTCTCTCTCAAAATGCACTCGAAGCAGTGACTCCCTTTCTGCAGGGGTGATTGAATGGGGGCTATTTTGGGCCAGAAACTTTATTAGCCACTGTTGAATCAGTGGAACTAAAGCTTCCAGGCTTTGAATCCTTTCCGTAGCCAGGTCACTGCTGCAACACCTTTGAGCCCTGGTTTCTCTTTGCTTTTCATTGGAACCTTTTTGATTTCAAAGGTGTGGAGAGTGATACTGAGCCATGGGTTCCTGTTTTTTTTGCACTCTAAAGGACTCTCCGACACACAGAATTACATCTCCTTTCACTTGATATCTACTTAGAGAGTGGTTGCAAGGCTTGGAAAGCCGGGATACCTCTGAGTGATACAAAGTGCTCAGGTTTGTAATACCAAATTTACTTCTGCTTGCTCCTTAATACGTGCTTGCTTGCAGAAATAATGCATTGGCCACGTTGAATTTTTACAAAAATTGGGCTATCTCATGAGATTAAGTCAGAAAAGTATGAAAAATCTGCCATTAATGCTTGTGGTTTGTAATCCTGTAGCTGTTACTAGGTTTAAATAAATGAAACATGCATTGTACACGGTTCAAATCAAGTAAGGAGGAAAAGATTAGTGATTTTCCAAATAGTTTTGATTTGGGGCTTATTAACTATGACACAGCTGGGAGATTTAATATCTTATTTTGCATCAGATCATGTGTACAGTGTTGGATTTCTGCTGTCCCTCAGCTGGAATTTTATCTCACACTATCAGTTGCTCATCAGTTCTCGGCAAGACCTTGAGCTCGTGGGCTTCAGCCCCCAGTGTCAGAGACAGTTCAGTGCAGTTCTGTGCTGGCAGTTCTCCTTGGCAGTGTCTCTGCCTGATATGACACATAAGGAAATGTTTTGTGGTGAGAAATTATCAGACCTGTCCCAGAAGGAGTTCTGAAAGTTAATGGGAAGGCGCCCGGAGTGAGCGCGCTGTGGCACTGGGATCAGTCAAGCAGCGGGGATGAAGAAGTTGTTTTTCATTTGCTGCCTGACTCTTCTCTTCATTACAGCACGAAATATGAAATATTACTTATTTTTCAATCAGTTCCTTTTCATTCCTGTCTCTAAACTTGGAAGCACAGATCTTTAAAAGGCTCCTTTTCCATTGGTAGGGTTGGTTGCCAGCGCTCCGTATCGTGAACCGAAGCGTTTGGTTCCTTGCTCTGCTGAAATTCCCTCTTGCTTCATGACTTGTGTTTTCTTTGCTTGGCTTCAAATGTGTGCTTCCTTTTTAAATATAGTTTTCCAAGTTTCTGGCCGTACCAGATTGTTTATATTTTTTAAAAGCCTTCTGCTTAGCCGTTATATTGCTCTTTATAGTTCTGCTTAACCACATTGGTTTCTGTTGCTCTTTTTTCTTGCATAAACTTAGCTGGGATGAATTTCAAATGTGGTTTATCCAACTGTTAAGTATTTCCCACTTTTCTGCAATAGATTTCACATATGTTACAGAATTCCAAACCAAGGTCTGGTGGACATATTGCCCTGTTTCTTTACTCGAAGTCAGATATGGAAGGTTTTTTAAGCATTTCAGTGACAATATTTAGGTCACTGGCTCCAACATTGCTGCCTGGCTTCAAATCCACTTGTCATATTGAGCTTGTTTCTAAGGATTAAGATAACTGTGGTTCATATATTTATTAGGGGAAAAAAGGATTTTAATTTTGTGCTTATAAACCTAAAGGGAGGGGAGGGGAAGTATTGATCCTTTTGAGTTGGAAACTACAGAAGGCTTTTTGTTTTCCGTCCAGAGTTCAAACTGTAGTCACATAAAAGCCACGTCCATCCATCCAGTCATTTAAAGTTGCAGGATTTACCCATTAAAAATGTATCTAATATTTGAAATTAGGCTTTTTCAGAGTATTTAGAAACCAGTATCTGTATCTAGCATCAGTCAACAGCTTTAGCACCTATTTGGGATCTGGTCTCAGATGTGACAGGAGGTCCCAGGCCTGTGGGTTTGGTCCATTACAGGTGGTTGAGTTCCAAACAAATGCCAGAGGTGTGGCAGGTTTTTTGGTGGAGAATATTGGAGTTTTTGCATGAAGGTTGGAGGCATTTTGGCAGAGGCATGAGTTGAAGATAGTCTTGGTGTAGTAAGTTGTTCTCACTTTTCATGAACTTCTTTCTCATAGCCAGGTTTTTCTCCTTTGGAATTAATAAGGGGGGAAAACAGTGCAAAATTCCTTTTATAAATTCTTGGTTCTCCAGGTGACTTGGAGAATGCTGTACTTAGCTGAGTGGAGGGTTTTGCCTTTATTTTTTCATGTTACGTGGAAATACTGCAGAAGAGGCATAAACTGCCACAGAAGATTGAGTATTGTTGGTTTGTGTGCTGATAAGTGACCCGTTCAATCTATTATGGTGACATTTGGAAGCACAGGACTGAGTGCGGAAACTGGGATGGGGATAACACTGGGAGGAAGCTGTGAAAAGCTGGAGCCTGTGCTCCAGCCTGGTAGAAACTGTTGGAAGATAATCTGGCATTCATCAGGTGCTTAAAAATGATATGTTTTGGAGAGGAAATGGAGGTCCCTGCTAATAATTTTAGAGGAATAGATTCCAATAATAGGAAAAGATAATTTTGTATTCAAATAAGGAACAGCTTAAATGGAAAAGAGCACTGCAGTGGCAGTATGGAATTATATACAGTATATTATAGGAAATTAAGAGTGACTGAAGCGTAACCAGTGTAAGGTTAACCAACATTGGAGTTAATAATATTTCTTTTTCATACAGTAACTCAAAAAGGGGAAAACCAGTATGTTTAAAAAGCAGGCGGGTGAAAATAAACCTGGTTTGAATACGTCCATAGTCCGTAATCTTCCCTGGATTTGGGAATTATTATTAGGATGTGTGTATTGTCACTGCTGCTGTCCTGTGTAATGCTGGGGTGAAGCCATGGATGCTTTTATGGAAAATGGTGATATTTTGGTTGCGGGATGGAATCAGGAAGGGGGTAAATTTCTGGCAGGTTGGTGCTTTGTCCTGTACTGCTCCATGGTCCGGCTGCCTGAATATTCCCAATGCGTGTATGAGGGCTTTTTATTTCTGTGACAAACACAGCTCTGACTATATTTCCCTTCTTCTTTTTTTCTTGTTTTATGTTTTGTTTTTCTCAGAGAGAGCTCGATACCACAGCAACAATATTGGCAAACCGGCAAGATGAAAGTGAGCAGTCCAGGAAAAAACTTATCGAGCAAAGTCGTGAGTTCAAGAAAAACACTCCAGAGGTAAGAGGAGAAGCTGTTCCAGTCTCCTTCAGTGGTATATGATTTTAGGCCTGTGGAAGTGATGATTTTTTTCTTAATGGTTTATTTCTATGATTTACTTGTGCATATTTCCAAGTCAATCACCTTACCTAAGGCTGTTTGTCTTCGATGGCTTTCTCATCAGGCAGCTTTTGCTTTCTGTAAATAAAGAAATATGGATCGATGCTTTTAGAGGAAGTATCAACACTGGCCTTCAAACAGGCTTGCTCTAAATTTTATAATAACGTAAACCTGGAGAATTGCAAGAAAGTTCTTCGCTAATCCAAACTCTCTGAGCACTTGGATGTAGGAAGTGACATTTCGCTGCCTAAATAAATCTCTGTCAAGGGCGTAACTTCCACCATGCTCATTTTTCCATCAAAAATCGAATTAAGTTTCGCTGTTGATTTCACTGGAAGTGCAACAAGGTCAGTGCTGAGCCAAACTGCCCCTCGGAGGATGCACATAGAACACAGCAGGTGTGGTGTGAAAGATGTAAAAGGGGCAGGGGCTGATGCTGGGGAAACCTGGGAGAGGTGAATATCACCTGTGGGAAGCTGGGAGTGTTTAAACTCTTCCATGCCATGCAGGCATTGCAGTGTGTGTGTGTACACCTGTGCATAGTTACACCCAAAATACAAATAATCTCATTTTGTTACCTCCTGAATGTGTGGCAATGTGTAGGCCTGGCTGGATCCTTTGTTTGTTTTGTGGTTTTTGGGTTTTTTTTCCCCCTGATGGTTGCCAGCAATCTGTTCATCCAGGAATGTTGTAGGGTTTCAAAGCCAGTTCCAGATAACTGAGATGCCAGTATTGGTTCCTTCCAAATGCCTTCCTGGGAGGGAAGCAGCAGGCAGCTTTCCTAACCTTTATTCCTGATTCTCAAGGAGCAGATGCTGCTTTGCTTCCTGTTGGTGCAGGGGGAGAGATGCTGACCCCAGAGAGGGGAAAGGGAACGTTGGAGCAGGAGTGGCTTGTGGGGAAGGGGCAATGTTTAACTGATGCCATGGGAGGATTTGTGGGGCAGAAAGCAGTTCCCTTTGAAGAAGAGAAAATTTGGGGACTGCAGCTTTGAAGGAACAGAACTTTATAAAAGGAGCAGAAGAATTTGAGGAGTGAATTCAGTAGCTGTGAGAGGGTGGGTTGATTCTCTTTGCGGGAGAGAGCAAACTCCTGGGAAGAGAAGGAGGAAGGAGAGAAGGGAACGAATATGGATGGTATGGGAAACTGTGCAAAATCTAGAAAATAAGCAGAATTCTGGGGCCACATTTTCAATTGTTTGCTAGAAGCTTAAGATCATTCTACAGCACTTGAGTTTCCTGCTGCCTTCCTTTTTTTTTCCTATAAGGAAAATGACAGGTTCTTCGGAATGTGGCTGTACCTGCCAGCTCCTGGTTGAGAGCATGTTACACATGGATTGCAGGAGGATTTCTTTTTTACTTTTATTTTTATGGAGCAGAAGGTTACAGTGGGGAGAAAAAAGCAAAAAACCCCAACCAACACTGCACTTCTGATGTGCATTGTGAGAGCATCTTGGTAACTCGGGGAAAGGAGTGTCCAGAGGAAAATTACATCCTCTGTGGAGTTACTTTAAGGGATATAGTGGGAAATGATATGCAATTAGTTCTTTCCAGTAAGGAGGATGAGAAAGTTAAATCATTTGATGGGAGGGTTTTAAATATTATTTTACAAGAGATAATTCTGTAGCCTCTGTTCTCTTCCAAAATACTACGTGGAAGGAGTTTCATTCATTCAGGGACTGCATTCAAAACAACAGCTCTGAACATCCCTGGTGTTGGGGAAATTGGGATCTCTGCTGGATTCTACATCCTCATCTCTTGTCCTACAAATCCTATGGAACCACATTCCTTAAAAACTTGCATGGATTTTTTAGGTCCTTCCTTTGTCTGCCTTCTCTGCTGTGATGCTCTTTCTGCAGCTTTGTTTCTGAGCAGCAACACAGTCCAACTCCTCTTCTGCTTTCTCTGACGGAGTTAAAAAATGAAAACGGGATCAAAGAATTAGGAGAAAGTATCAGAACTGTAGGAATAGGCAGCTGTAGCAAAATTTAGATGTGATTTTTGCTCCCAGAGGCGTGGAGGGAGTAGCTCAGCTGTGGAAGGTCTGACAGGGGCACCCTCTCCTGTCCAAGGGGTTTGGTGTGGTAGGTGTGGGTGTCCAGAAATCCCTGCTGGAAAACTGCACTGATATTTATTCCACTTCACACAAAAGCCTAATTTTGTGTGCCTTCAGCTGTTTTCTGAACTCCCAAATAGAAGAGAGGTCTGTGAACACCTCTCAATACTTAGTTTTGGAAGCCAGTTGAAAATGAGAAGACAAGAGGAATAATTCCTTACCTTGAGTTTTTTCCCAAACCGCAACTTTGTCTGAAAACCTCCCCAGTAAGGAGAAACATCCTTGAGGTGGACAGAGAACACACAGTGAGTCACTGGCATTTCCAAACTGATACATTTACGTTCCTAAAACATCCAACTTGCTCTTTTTCATAACAAAAGAGTTCTGTAGTAGAAAACCAGCTTGCATGTGGAATGTTCTTCAGATAGATAAATAACCCAGTGCACAGCTTAATTTAAATTTCCGCGACGAAGTAACAACTTTATTGGTATTTAAAAAAAAAAAAAAAGGGAACAACCCCACAAAGATGGAATTGTTAAATGTAACAATCTGTTTCAGAATTCTACTTTCCATTTTCTGTTTCACTCTGCCTGCATCCCTGTCAGTGCAGCCCTGGGTTAGCCTGTGCCAGCATCTCTTTTCCTCTGCTGTTGCCAATCTCACCATAAATCAGGAGATGAGTGTCCATTGCCTTGACTTTCCTATCCATTGCTGCCTGGGATGTCCTCTAGACTTTCCATAATATCTCCTGTGTAGCAGAAAAGGATTCCAAAAATTACTGATGAAGTTGAGGATACTTCTGTTTCTTTTTACTTTAAAAATTGTGACGGATCTATTTGGGTCATTTCTGCCTTCCCTGCAAATTATCAAATTGCTGCAAAAGCAATACAATATTTTCATGTTTAGAGGAATGTCTCTAGGGCTTTTGGTATTTAAAAATGTTAAAATACTATTTCTGTCTTGGCATACTGGGAGATGACTCTGGGAAGAAGTATCACATGTTTGGGAACCTTATGTGAACAGAAAAATTCAGTGGTGGTTGTTACATGCAGAAACTTTAGAAAGGGTTCTTAACCTGTTATAGCAAAAATACTTTTTACCTCATCACACCTTTTAGGGGGTGAGAACCTGCTTCTTATAGCTCTTTTGGGGTATTTTCAGTCTCACTTTGTTTCACTCTGAGCAGCTCCTGTGGAAGGCTGAGACTGGGCAGGAGATGACTTGAAACATCAATTTTACATGACTGTTACTTGGAAGACATCTCAAAATACATCATGTGAATTGCCAGCCTGCATCAGATGATTATGTTCTTACAGTGACAATTCCTGAACTGTTGTGACCAAGTGTGATTTTTGGGGGGGTATTTTAACCTTTGTGGAATTCTTGGTTTAATTAATCCTGTCCTGATATGCCAGTTCTGGTGTGAATGTTTGAAGGACTGTCTTTGAGAGTTGTTTTTTTTTTTAATCTCTAAATAATTTCTGCTGAACAGGATAATAATTTTTGGCACAAAGTATAGGCAGTTCCTAATGCTGATAACTTCGCCTTTTTTCTACCCAGATTCTTAGTTCAGTAACTACTTTTTGCTTAACTTTTTCTGTTTTCAACAGTGAAAACCTTATCTAATGCTTCCACTTTTAAGCCTGTGTAACCTCTGGCTCTCCACTGCTTTCCTCTGTGATTTGGGCCTGTAAGCCAGGTGATGTTGAGCTCTGTGGGTTGTTACCAGGCTCACCTGGACCAGTCATTAAACTGAGCACAGGACAAAAGACCAGCCTAGGAGGAGGCCTGGGCCAGCTGCTCTTGGGCAATAAAATTAGTCACTAGTTTTCTAATTTGAGAGCAGATGTGAGGCACCTGCATAAAGCCCAGACTTGGAGACAGGAGCTTCTCGTGTAACTGTGTCCCTGGTTTTTATCCTGATGGTGAGTTGGATGGGTGATTCCTCACTGTTGTTGCCCTTTGTGGTTTCTGGGTTGTAAAATGTACTCGGTTGGGAAGGTCAAGATTGCCTTTAAAGGCCCAAATAGGCATTGGAATTCTGTAAAGCAGGTTAAAGATTGGGTGGGCAGAGCTATGGAAGGACATGGGAGAACCTGTAAGCACAGTGTGTTCTCAAATGAAGGGCTTTAAAATGCTTTGGAAAATGGAATATTAGAAGGTGCTAGAAAATAAAATGATATCTTAACACAGCCTGCTGGCCCCAAATCCCTGGTTAATCTCCAATGAATGATATTTACCTGCCTGCATCAAACCTGGTTTCCATCAGTGCTCTTGTTACCCCAACTATCACCGTCATCCCCATCCTGCTCTGTCATGGCTCTGCCCCAAAGAGAAAGAAAGAAACCTGTAAAATATTTTGTTAATGAAGTAATAGTTTTATTCATAATGTTGCATGTCAGGGTGATGCATATCTTTAGGATCCGTAGGATTTTTTTTTTTTTAAATTTATCATTATAATTGCAAGTCATAGGGAACTAAAGGAAATGGAGACAGTCATTATGGAAGGGCTCCATTTTTTAGAAGGTAAAATTCTTAATTTTTTGTTTCCAGTTTTTCTGGAGTATTCTATTGAATTATCCAGTCTCTACAGCAAAAGATAATCAAATTAAGGGTAAACAAAAAAAAAAATTATTGCAGCTGCTTGAATTAGTTCTTGAAATGAGAGCAGGATCTTCCAAATTGTTAGTAGTAAATTGTGTTGATTCCTGATGACTTTGCACAGTCAACTTTGGTCTGGTCTATGTGACAAAGTGAAAATAATAACAAAACCTACTGAAAACACACGATCTGTCTGTAGGTAATTGATGTTCTCAGTGTCTGTGTACAGAGGGGTGAATATTGATTTGCTGCCATCTACAGCTGGGTTGTTCCACTCCTTTTATTGTTTTCTGGTTTTGTCTTTGTTTTTCTTTCCCCCCCTCTTTTTTTCCTATTTCCCCTTTTGCCCTTTTTTCCTTTTCCTCCTTTTCTTCCCTTTTCCTCTTTTTTCCCTTTTTCTCTTTTCCCTTTCTTTTCCCCTTTTCCCTTTCCTTCCGTCTTTTCTCTCTTTTTTTTCTTTATCTTAGTTGAATACTTCTCCTTTAGGATAATGATATTTAGATGCCATATCCTCCCTTCCCATGTTTTTATTTCTGGTTTGTTTGCCAGATAAATGATGTTTATGACAATTTGTACTATGTGGGCTTGGTATTTCAAAACCTAAATGAAAAAGTGTCTTTTTCAGAAAAGTAATATAATCAAGCTCCCTGTCTTTAAATGTGATCTAAACACCAGTCTTGTGGAGTCAGAGGGGTTAAATCAGGTCTGACCTCATCCTGGATGGCCCTTATTCGTGGTTCTCAATAATTTTGTTGTCATTATTTAATACATATTTGACTTCAGCATATTCTAATCGTTAATGGGAAACCCATCAGTGTTTCTAAGGTGTTCCTCTATATTATGGTCTCTTGCTGCCTTTTTATTGGAAGTAAGAGAACATTAAAACAATTCTCATACACAGCTGTATTTTTATAGCATTCTCCCAAAACTGACCTCCCTTGACTATTCCCACCACTATAATCACTAGACTTTATTAGATTTTTTTTTTGAAATAATTGTCTTTATCACACAGTGCTTGCAGTGGTTCTTGCTGTAGCTCCAGGAGTGAGGGAGCAGCAGATCCACACCAGGATCAAACCTTACACACACCTGGCGTTCCTGCCAAATTTGTCTGTGTGTTGTGAATATTCCCCCTACCCCCAAGCACTGGGGCAGTTTGTTGGTTGGATTGGCATCCCAGGTTCAGGAAATTGTCAGTTCTGGTTTGTTTTCCAAACCCAACCCTCTGGCTGTTCTCAGGGTGATGGTGGAGGTGGTGGGTGGGCAGCAGGTTCTTGGGTTGCCACAGGATCCGTGCCATTTATTGAGGGATAACAGGGCTTGAGGAGGTCCTTTTACCAAATGAGGCCATATTTGGGGGATTATTGCTCTGCAGGATTTCATGGATAACTGTGTAGCTGTACAACAGCAATTGTAAAGGTCTGAAATCCCGGGAAATAATTCCCTTGACCTGCAGGAGTCATGATCATGTGTTGCGTGTTACTAGGCAGAGAAGTTTAATTTAAAGCATTTTTCTGAAACCACATGATCTAGACACTTTGAATTGCTGTTTCTATCTCCATTTGCTTTCAAAATATCCCTAAATCAATTTTCTACAACACAATTTACCTCAAAAGTCTTTTTGTAAATCTGAAAATACACAGGCAATTTACTTTATTCAAGAGTTCCAAAAATATTCAAGAGGGAGACACATCTGCTTCAACTGAACACGTTAGAGTAGTTGAAGAAATTAATTGCTCTGAAGTTACCTGCTCTTAGTAATTTAGATTTATTTCATTTAAGCATCTTTCTGGTTAAGCACACTTGACAATTGAAGAATGCACTTTTCTTCTAACAGCATCAGCTGCAGGTATTGGATTTCAGCAGTGCCAAGGGTGCTGTATTTTCCACTGCAGAAAAGGAGAAAAGGGGGTATTTTGGGTATTACAGTGGTTTACAAAGGGATGTACTTGTAAGCAAATATTTACAGGTTAATCTCTTGTTAAACCTTGGATGCTGCAGCGAATTTCTCCTGTCAGTGACACTGAAACAATGCAAAGCAAACAGTTTGTTTTTCTCCAGTTGGACTTGCCTTGGCTTGACCCTTGCAGGGCTGACCCACTTGGAAAGTGGCCAGAGCAGGCAGGGGAAGGTTGGGGGTGAGGACTGAAAGAGGAGAACGTTTTCAAGGCCAGAATTCCAAGGAAAAAAAATCTCACAGGGCGTTTGTCATCCTCCTACAGGAGGGTTGTACTTTATGTAACTGTGCATTAAGATATAACGTGATTTACAGGGTGCTTTTTGAGGGAAAATATTATCATTTATTTAGCTGAATTAGTGGAGATTTTTCTTACTGTGGTACCAACAATTACCAGCCATTCTCATAGTCTGTGTTAAATTACTTATAAAGGTAAGTATAAAACTTTTGAGTTTATTCTAGATCACTCCAAGACTGAGAGCTCTCAAAGCAAGGCTGAAGTTCAGTTCCTAAACTTGCCCCGAGCCATTTGAACTATAGTTTGACTTATTTTCAGGATTCAGCTTATAAAAATAACAGGCAGGCAAGATCCCTGCTCTTCCTTCCTTTGTGTATTTACCGAAAGAAGAAATAATTAAACATCTTCAATTAGTATTTTTCCTTTTTTTGCTTTGTGAACAAATGTGCTGTAAAACCCTGGGCTCATCTGCTGGACCACCTCAAAGGCATTCAGGTGTAATTAAAGGAACATGTTGTTCTCATTAAAATTATTATGTTGTCATGAATAACTCTTTTAATAGTAGTTGCCAGTTACGAGAGATTCTTGTCGTGGCTCTGACAGTGGATAAGTGAATAGTTGGATCTGCTTGAAAGAGGAGCAGAAACTATTAATATGTTGAGTAAAAATACTCACAGACCAAATGCCTGGGTTATAAATGATAGATGTAAGCTTTTATATTAAAAACCCCCACCCAAATACCCCAACTTTCTGCAGGGCTGCTCTGTTATGGTCACCTTTGATGAAATCTTGGTTTGTAGGGGGGAGAAAGGTTTGTAAAATGCTCTTAAAACCTATTTTCTTCCAGGAATTTTTAGTATGTTTTGCTTGCTTGAAACAAAAAAATTCTTCCTGGTAACGATTTTAAAGTAAATTAAATGACAGATGAGAATTAGAGCAGTTGAGAGTCATTTTTATTTTGGAATTCTTTTTGCATTAACACATCTGCAGTGTTGATGAATATATGGAAAAATGAAATTGTGCTTCTATCCTGCCGTGTCTCCAGTGTGACAATAAATCACCTTTTTTTCCTTTTAAAATGTCTGGCCCTGTAATTTATGTTTGCATAACCCATTACTAAATTCATAGTAGGTGTTTTAGTTGGCAGGCACAATTCCAGGGATTCAGTGGACCTATTTTAATACTGAGCTTTTGTTACTGTTCATAATTATGTGTAGAAATATATGTATTTTCTTAATTATAAAAAACTAGCTTGATTGAGCTTTGGATCTCCTCTTACTTCCTCCACACAAACAGTGCTTTGAAGCTTTGAAAGAATTAGTGCCTTTTAGACTTGAAAAAAAAAAATGGATTTACCAGGTTGAGGGGTGGTTTTTTTTTTCCATTTTTGAAAAAACAAAACACCAAAAAAAGTAATAAAGTACAAAAAGCAAAGTTGTGATGCGTCCCTGGTGCTGTTTAGAATTTTTGAGGATTCTGTTTTGTTTTATAGTCCAGCTGTAAATATTTAGGGCAGCATCAAGACAGTATGCAAATAAAAGAAGTTTTATTAATAACCATTATCTGGCCCCTGGTAATAAATATGTATGACTCACATAGGAATAAACCCACCCAATAAATATAAAAGCCATACAAAACCATTAACAATTTTTAATGGACTTGCAGATGGAATAATTTAATGCAAGTGTAGTTACTCAGGTTCCAGATCCTGTAACTATTTCTCATCTGCTTGAAAGCTTTCATCTGAAATACATTGCCACCATTCAGGGTTCCACCTTGTCTCTGCTTAAAACCATAAAACTGTGGTTTCACAATTTTTGAAGCACTAATGCTTATTTATGGCCACAGTTCTGCACTTTTTAAGTACAGAGGTGGTTATTTATCTGTTGAACATACACTGGCTTTTTTTTGAAAGGGAGTTTTTGTCGGAAGCAGCAGCTCTAGGCCAGTGTTGAGCAGGAAGGATGGGGCTGAGTGATCCCTGGAGTTGGGAATGAGCTTCATGTGTTCACTGTGCTGCTCTCAGGGGTTACCCTGACACAGGACTTACTTGCCAATGTCTGCAGCAAATTGCACAGTCCTGTGTGTTTGGACATCAGGTCATTGATTATTGTTGCCCAGGGATGTTGAGGTTGTTGTTTCCCAGTCCCTGGAAGTGTCCCAGACCGGGTTGGATGGGGCTTGGAACAACCTGATCTAGTGGAAGGTGTCCCTGCCCATGGCAGGGGGTGGAATGAGATGATCCTTGAGGTCCCTTCCAATCATTTTGTGATTCCGTGATTATTACTTATTAAGATTGAAGCTGTTAAGGACCTGTGTGTGAGGCACTCCTGCCCCAAAATGGTTTTGTGTCATTTCTTGTGATTCTCTGAAACAGGGAAAGCAATGAAAAATGTCACCTGCTCAGTTCATAAATAGAAACCATCTGGTTTGTGGGATTGGATGAGGTAGATACAGCGTCATCACGTCTCGTAAAAAGCCTGTGCTGTGTATTTCTCTATGTTTTGTTTCCTACTGGTAAATCACGGTAATTTAAAGTGTTGTGAAGTGTTTGTCGGTTTGTCCAAGGGTAGGGAGGGACATCAAGGACCTTTTCGTAACATATCACAAAAGAAACTCGTGTGTCTGGGGTGAATGCTGATAGATGTGAGGAGAGGCACTTGTAAACATTCTGGAGTTTTAAAGCTCATTTTAATCCGAAGCTTTCATTTAGTGCTGGGAGTGCTTTTAAAAATGCCCGAATGTGTTAAGACTTCTCAGTCCTGTTTGTCAGAAGTGATTTGAGCACTGAAGAGCTGAACTCTTAAGCACTTTCAGTGCACTTTAGGGCATGTCTACACCTGCAGTGGAGCTTTGCTAAGGCTGCTGGAATGACCATGGGTTTCAAATGCAGCTTTAATGCGTTCCTTGGCTGGCGAGAGCGAGCGGTGCCTTTCAAGCTGCCTGGGCCTGGCTCCGGGGACTGTGCTGTGCCACAAGTTCCAAATGCCAAATCTCCCAAGCCTTAATCAGGCAAATTAACCTGTTGCTGATTATCCCCTTCGCCTTTAAGTCCTGCTGATGGGCAGCTGAAGAACTGGAATGGGTAAAACAAGCAGCGCTCGGTTTGCGGTGAAAACAAGAAGCCAGAAGTGGGTTTGGGGCTCCAGTCACCTGCAGCACCTTGGCAGGAGCCAGGTTAGTGTCACCTCGGTGCTGTCAGAATGCCTGAATCACTTGACTATCTGGAAACTCTATCCTTTGCTCCCTGGGAAACACTATCCTTTGCTCCCTGGGAAACTCTACCCACTGCTCCCTGCACAAGGTTTTCAGAGCTTCCCTAGGCTGGGCAGTGCCCAGCTGGAGGAACTGGGATCAGACCTGCAGATCCACTCTTGCTTTGTAGCAAAAATCAGCCAAACAGTTGGTTCCATGAGTGGCTGAAGGCGTTGGTGACGGGCAGTGTGTGGGGGCAGTTCTGTGAGATGGGATGGAAGAAAATCACTCAGGTTCTTGAAATGCATTTCACTTCCATATTAGAGATGCAGACAAAACACATTTCTAGCTTGAAAGGAAGAACTGACAACAGCAAGAGTTAATCCTGTTAATCTCCCTGCAGTTCTGCCCCTCTTGTGACCTCTGGGGATGTTTTACCTGTGAGCAAGGCCCATCCCCAGCCTGAGTGCAGACAGGACAGGAGGGGTTGCTGATGAGAACAGTCATCTTATCAATCATGTGAATGCTGAAACTCAGCTTAAAATCAGGATTTGGATGTGGGCACAGCCATGCAGTGCTCCCTGTGTGTGATACACCTTTAAACCGTGGCATCTTACTGCAAAGTGGTACTGCCTACAGGACACTTGGTTCATCCATGCAGCTGAAATAAGGGCAGCAATAAGGAAATGAAGTACTGCTTTGTTAGGAAAGGGAAGATATTATTAGTCTAATAAAACTTTCAAACAAAATCAGGTACCTGGTTGAAGTAGTTCTTCAATTAATGCTTGGAAAAGCAATAAGTTTAAAATGTTCTTTCAGTCAGTCACAGGAAAAGGCATATATTAAGCTCACCTGTTGAGAGGATTATCTCTGCTAAACACACTCATTTTACTTGAGACCAAAATAGATCCTTAAAAAATTAATACTGAAATAGGTTTACGGGCGATAGAGAGATTTCCTTCAGACCTGTTTTGTGGTATGCTCATCTGCTTTTTCAGGAATTTTAAGCATTGAAGGAATGAAGTCAAAGCTGCTGCTTGTCTTTGAAACGGATGCCTTTTTGATAAGCCTCTGATCTCTGTACCCGGAGTTGTAGTAGCAGATTCAAACACTGATTGTAAAATTGGGAGACTTAAAAATGTAGCCACGACAGACAGCTTCAAACACTCTGTCTCTCTGTCAGATTCAATGCACAGGACATTGCCAGGAGTTAAAACGATGCAAAATTAAAGTAGCCTACTAAATTTACCTGCCATGGAGAATCCACAAAAGAGCTGCCACTTCTAATCCTCCGATTCGTTTCAAATTATTATTTTTTTCAAATTGGACTCCCTGATCTCTTCAGCTCAAGCTGTTGTACAGATTTGAAAAGCTGTCTCTTCTTGTCAGATCACTGGTTTAATAATAATAATATCTTACGTTTATATAGTCCTTTTCATCCCACAGCTTCCCAAAGTGCTTTACAAGCTTTATATGTACAAAATTGTGCAACCACCTCTTGGGTGGCTGGTGCTCATCAGCTGGGGAAGTGTCTGGCAGCTTGTTACCCTCGCCTTCCTCGCTCACTTGAAAGCATCAGGGAGGACTAAAAGACATGGAGATGATCCTGGTTCATCCCAAGTGGATTGTGCCTTCATCTCCTGCACCTGGGAGACAGAACCAGTGCTGGGATGTTCTGTCCACCCCAAAAACTGGGGGCACAGTAAAGGAAAACCATCTCTGTGGTTTTGTAACCCCAGTGCTAATTGTTTTGTGGTGATTTTTTTTATCTCAGTGTACTCATAGTCCGAAAAAATCCCTCAGTCTCTGGAATTTGGGGGAGCACGGGGAGTAACTTTGCACAAGTCCTTTCAAAAATGCACATGGGAAAGTGCAGGTATCTTGAATATAAAGCAGTTATTTAAATTAAAAAAAAAAGGTCCAAACCTCTATCCAGATGTTTTTACTCATCTGTTTTTGTTGGAGACCAATGGAGAGCTGTTCTGACCTGTCAGCAAGTTTGTTCCACGGTTCCTTTAAACCTCCCGGACCTGGGGATGATGGTGCAGAACAGGTTTTTGTGAAATTAGTTCTAACTCTTGAGGTGATGATTCCTGGGAGAAGAGAGGCACTGGAGTGGCATGTGGCTGCTCATTAGTGGAGGAGGCACAAAATGAGGGGAGCCACTCTGCACTGGGTTTGGAAGGGAAAAAGGGCAGGAACACACTGATGGAGGTTTAGACACCATTAATATAATGAGCCCAGTTTTCTGTCATGATTGATCTTGCTTGTTTTTTTTATTTCCGTTAGTACTTTGTTTGGCTTCAAGTGTATCCCTTCCAAGATTGCTGATGCTGAAAGGCAGCTATGTTAAAAAAATCAGGGAAAACTAAAGAGCCACTGACACATCTGTAGAACATCCTGCTGGGCTGTGCTCATCTGAATTTGGATCATGTCCAACCTCATAACTTTTTAAAACTATCCTGAATTCTGTGTTCTAGATACCATTAGAGACCGTTTACTGTGTCCAGAATGACTTCAAATAATCTTGCCTTCTTCCTTACCCGCTGTTAGGGGTGGAGGAAATGCTAAAGAGGAAGGCTCATCTTCTGCCTGGAGGGAAGGGATTTGACTTCAATGGTTTAGAGCCAGGAAGAGGGAAAGACGGAGGCCCAGACGTGGTCTCAGAGGCCTTAAAAATGTGGAAAAAAAGAAAGTGTACATCCATTGACACTAATGCTAATGGACACTTATCCTGTCTCTGGCTGTAAATTATTGAGATCCTGCTTCTATCTGGTAATGCAACTTAATCAGAATCGGTTTTACTGCTCTGACCCCATAGGGAACCTTCTGATTTCATTTTATTTTACATTTTGTCTAGTCACTGTACTAGGAAGCTTTGTATCCGGTCTCCTGGTGACATTTTGAAGAGACATGCCATTATATTTACCTAAAAAAAGCTGGTAACAGAAGGCTACAGTTCAAGGCTGTAGGTTTTTTGCTGTGGTCCTTCAGTTGATGGTCAGTTGAGAGGACACAACATGCCCAGCAGTTTGCAGTCCTGCTCTCTGTTCAGGAGTGGAGTGATTAAAAGCATCCCTGTGCTGTGATTTCCCAAACAGAATTCCTGAAGGCAGCCTGCTGCTGGGGGCTGTCCTGTGCAGAGAACCTCTCTCTCTACAGCTGCTGCATCTTGAACAGAACTTTTACCTTGACACAACACGGGTGACAGGGGGAGGTGTTTCCACGTCGAGGCTGAAGGGTTGGCGCTGCTGCAGGTTGACATCCTTTCTGCTTCTGAAGTAAAGGACACAATGTCTGTGTGTAGTTTCCAAGGAGATCATTCCATGGTCATGTTTAAATTCAGTGTTGGCAGGAGCTGGTGTGCAGCCTCATGCCAGTGGTGATGCCTGAGAAGACGGGCACTGAGGCGTGTCCATCACCCACCTCGCCCATGAGGCGAGCAGGGCTCGTACACCCTTCAGTTCAATAACTACCATATTTTTATTCTCTTAGCCTAGTCTGCAGGTTTCTTAAAGGGATTACACTCCCAAGCCTGGGATTTAAAGCTGGGTTTAATGAGTTTGATGAGCCTGTGTAGCAGACTTGCACAGAAGCCTGTCTGCCTAAATAGCATTTTTAATAGCGATTCCCCCTGCTCGGGAGATTAGCAAGATTAGTGCACTCAGGGCTTCTTCCCCATGGATGGTGGCACAGAAAGATGAGCTCTACTGAGCAGTAATAGTGTTTGCCAAAAAATGAGTATCTTTAGACTTTAAATTGTGGTCCTGTAGTGTTAGAACTCCTTGTCCTTGGTCAGCGCTGAGTGTGAAGAGTTGAGCGTGGAAGTGCTGTTGGATGCTCAGCTGCATCTCTACAGGCTTTTACCCTCACTGTTGTGGAGGCTACTGATGTCCCAGAAGTGATAATTTGCTCTAAAAACCCCCAAACTCAGCTTTCAAGATTGCTTATTAAAGAAAATAATTTGAGAATTCATAGTTTACTTTAATTTCTGTTGAAATTCTTAAAGTGTGAGCTGACAGAAAGGCACTCAGGTGCCCTGTCTGTGTATATTTGTGTATATATATTTCTGTAAATGTACACAAATAAAAGTAGTTCTACTTGGAGATTAAACTGGTAATGGTGGTTTAGAGCAAGTGGACTATGATATTTCTTCAATGGACTTGCTTTTCCAGTGAATTCTGTGTCTCAACAATAGTGTTAGCACGTTTTCAGATGTGTAACAATAGTGTTAGCACATTTTAGACATGTAAATAAGTCTTAGAAAATAGCATCTGATAGGGACTGTTTTGTGTGAGCAATAACTGGGTAAAATAAGTAAGAGTAGATGGCATGTTTTGTAGGGTATTGACTCTTGAAACCTGTTGTGGTCCAAAATTAAATATTGCTGTTCTGTTTTCCAAATCAGTGTAATTATGGAGCAAGGAAATATGATTTCTCCATTCCTCTTTTTTTTTGTTTTTTGATAAAAGACAAAAGATAACATGTTTTGCTTGTGAGCTTTTGAAATATCAGAAGTGTTCTGGGGAGGCAGATTAGTTGGCAGAGTGTGTGTTGCTGAACTGCTGTTCAGAAACAAAAGCAGCTTTTTTTGGTGGGTGTGAGGATTTTGATAAATCTGATCACACACTCATTTTTGTGACCTTTAAACAGGGATTGTCTAATCACAAACTTAAGGATGAAAGACTTGGATAACTTTTCCAAAAGCCCCTCTTGCTACTGCAGTGATCTCACTAAGTTCTTAGGCACATTTCACTTTCTTTTTTGTTTTAGATAATACAGGTGAGAGGGGGCATTGATATTTTGGGGGTTCACTGTCTGTTTTCTGCACTTATTGCTATAAATTACACAATCCTTTTAGGAGGTAACCTTTTAAAATACACCACAACTTTATACCTGTACATACGACCCTATGGAATGGGGGTGGGGGGAGAAGAACTTGAAAAAATATAAGATAAAACTTAAACACTTAAAAATTGTCTTTTCTCAGTAATAGTCCTTTGATGGTTTGTGTTATTTTCAGTTCTATAAAAGAGGGTGACAAAGTGGGGATTTTCCCCTGTTGATACCAGTAAATGAGAAATGCTTAGATATGGCATCATCTGCAGCATTTAAGGATAAGCTGATACTTAAGTGCTCAGAGCATCTCCAGCTTTCTTTCTCCTTTCACTGATGATCTGAAGGAAGAGAACAAGGCTCACAAGTCCTGACTTGCTGCTGCCAAATAGGAAAGTCTATAATTGAAACTTTGGCATTAACTGCATGTCCCTTTCATAACTATTTGCTTTTTACCTTGCAGGATTTAAAAAAAAAATTTGGAAGTGAAATAACCATCAGGTGTAAATGATGTTATAGAAAATCTTATTGCCAAATCTCTGCTGTTTTTTTATTGAGACGAATAATTTAATTTTACCAATGTACTGCCTGTTTCTTGCTCTCGGAGTAGGAAAATTGGCAATTAGTATTCCAATAACAGAGTCTTGTGGAAAGATTTGCCTGTTGTTAGATATGTTATAATTTATATATGATATAAATCTTAGTGTGTTCCACGCTTTAATATTGTTCCATCTGATCTTTTAAAAATCTCTGCCAGGAATCAGAATTTAATGTTGGAATTGGAGTTCAGAACGTCCAACAGCTACATTTGTTGACTGCAGAAGATAATGAAGGGATCACAAGTAAATATGTTGTGCTTGAAAACAGCCTGGGTTTTAATTCAATCATTTAAGACCCTTGGACACAACATTGAAGTGTCTATTAGTAAAACTTGCACGTTTTCCCCTGTGTTGACAGTTTCTAAAAGCTGAAAGATTGGCTTCAAAATGTCAGTGAAACACGGGGTCCAAATGGCAAGGAGATGTATTTGTAGCTACTCCCCTTCACCCCCCCCTTCTTATTTAGGAATAAATCCCATGTTTGTAGTATGGATTTTATCCAGTGATATGCAGTCACTGTGGTGCCAACAGCAGGATGGTATTTATTTAATAAAGGACTGAGTAAAAAAGAACCTTGGTGTTTGGTCTCCAGTGCAGTCGCTTTATGAGCTTCACATTCTGGAGCCAAAAGGAGAGAAAGGTATTTGAGTCGATGAAATAGAGCTGTTTCTGAGAATTCTGGTGACTATTCTTAACCTTAATATCATTGGGTGGGTTAAAAAGAAAAAAAAAAGATGATTAGCAGATAAAAATAATGAAATTTATCTTTTTAAAAACAGGGTCTTGCAGGTTGGGATTTTTAGTTGGAGACTTTCCAAAGCTGGATGACTAAGTAAGAAAAGACAACTCCCAAAGCTACTGGGTGGAGTTCCTAGACTGGTACCAGCAAATTCCCAGAAAGAAAAACAATTGGTCTTTAATTGGAATTCTTTAACCCAAAGATTATTCACCTATCAATACTCTAAAAATATCTTAAATAGCTTCCCAGAATTCTTATGAATAGTAGTTGTTTTAACTGGGGCAGGTACATTATGCTCCTGCAGTGGTGGTAGATGTGCCATAGGATGCTTTTATATGATTTTTTTAGTATTTAAGAGAAAATTAAATGAGGAGTAGTATAACATGGACTGCTTCCTACAAGGGAAGACTGAGAAAAGTCAATCTAAATATTTAATTTAATTTTTTTTTGTGGGAAAGTGTGTATTTTCCTAATACTTTCCTTTTTTTGTATTTCTGTTCAGTGTAAAAAGTGCATTTTGTGTCATATTGAAACAACAAACTGCCACGTTTTTCAGTATGAGTAACTTGACTTTTCCCAGTAACTCCTGTGGAGTGTTGTGTGTTCTGCTGAAGTGGGGGGTGGATGCCAAATTTTTATATACAACGTGACGCAGTGAGTGAGTGTGAAGGAGAAGCAGCAGTGTAGGTATTGCTTTAATATTTGTAAAATGCTTTGGAGATAAACACTTTCCAGATAGAACAGATTGTTGGAAATGTGTGGTCTTGCCACCAGTAAATCTTCGTGCTTTTAAAATTTCAACTACACCTTTCTGTTGTGTTTCTCATGCATGAGCTAATTAGGAGGCGGTTCATGGGAAAGTTGATGAGAACAGTAAAAATCACATTGTTCTCCTCAAAACCTCAGTTACTTTCTTCAGAACTTGGAGTTTACAAAAAATACTAAGTTTAGAAATCCTTTTCAATGTTAAAAACATCTTAGTTACTTTGAGGAAACTTCCAGTTGTATAAATTCGGTATTTTGTTGTACAAAATTTGCTGGTTTGTTGTTTGCTTTGCATTGACTGTTAAGTTTTTATATTAAAGGTGGATGTTAGATTCTTACCCACTCACCTTGATTTGTTTCAAGTCTATCTTCAAATATTTGCTGCCCCATATCCTTTGGCACCCTCTTTTGGAGAAGGAAATCACTGAATCTGTGTCATGAAAGTCTTGTTTGGACTTCCAGGGAAAATTCTTCTCCTGGGACTTCTGAACACTGTGAACACTTTATTCTGGTGCTTAGGTCAGACCTGATAATACAGGAAACCAAGCCAGAGGCTGGAATTCCCAAAGAAACATCCCTGTCAGTGGCAAAGAGAAATGTTTAGCAGGACCTGGAGCTTTGTGATTATTGAGCAGGGGGATGAGATGGCAGTGGGATCAACAGGGAACTTTCCACGTGGAAGAGTTCCATGGGACAATTCTGTGCCAGGGAGGTGTCTGCCAGGCACGGCAGCAAAATGTTGCATTGTGTTGAAAGCATTGTCTGTGTTTACTGTCTTAACAGAATTATTATAAGCTAAAATTTCACATGTTTAGTTCTGGCCTCTGGCACTTGGAGAAACTAGTGGCTCTCGGTCCAACTTGTGTGGAGGCACCTTTTGTTCTGCTCTTTTTCGTTGCTTCAGGAGCAGGGAAAGCCTCAAACGGGGCTTTCTGAGAACCCGCCTGCAAGTGGCTGTCATTGCAGATATAGACTGTAAAATGCCTGTGGGATAAAGCTTCCATTTTTATTTGCTGACCATCAAGTGGTAATTAACCCTTAACCTGGCAGGGACTGGAGCTCTCTGCGTTATCGATCCGGCCGCAGCGCCAAGCGCCGTGTAACCCAGCGGCGTTTCAGAAGGCAGGAATTTCATGTACAAGGACGTGTGGTTTTCCATGGCTTGCAGGACGAGATAACACCTTCTGTTTTAGGAATGGTGAGCGAGATTGAGGAGTGTTTTGAGTACCCAATGGACACATAAGATCTGTTTCTCAGGGAATTGGAGCCTTTCCTCTTGGCCTGAACTCTCCTCACTTGGCCATCTCTTTCCTCAACTCTGGTGTCATGGTTATGACTAATCAGATTAATATCATCATGAGTCTCCTATGGGTCTGTCTCTTACCAGCGATTTAACAGCTCAGGCTTTTTTCTCTTTTTTCTTTTTTTTCTTTCTTTTTTTTTTTTTTTGGACAAGATTAACGATGGTGTTTTCTTTCCGTGGAGATGGTTAAAATTTCAGTATTTTTTCTGTCAGGTTGATAGTCTGAGTAATTTTGGTGGCTTATTTATACAAGAAGTTTATATGCTCCAGCTTGTACTTATTCTGGCTGGTTCTCTTAAATCCATGTAAAATAGCACAGTAGAAGTGCACAGTAGAGAAAAAGCTGGAAAGACAAAGCTCTGGGTAGAATCTCTGTGCTGGTTTAAGCAGATCCAGCTGCGGTGCTGCTAAAGGAGATGGTCTCATCCTGCACTGCCCATGTGTTATTAGCCCCTTCCTTGTAGGTAGTTTTTAATTGATCCAATTTTATATCTGTTTTTGCTTAAAAGTTAGTTATTTATTTAAAGACTGGCAAACCCATCAGTAATCCTTACATGGCTTTATTTGCACATGCTTGTGTAACATATTTCTGAAGACTTGGATCTTGCAGGATAAAACTCCCTATAAAAGTTTAACAAAAGCACTTTGAGTAGAGTTCCTGTGATGGTTTCTCCCCTTGTGCAAGAGCACAGTCAGTCTGTTGTCCCTTCCTTTTTTGTTTTTCTTTTCACCTGGGGAGTCTGATTCTCTGTGGGTTGCACTGAAAAACCCAACAAAGCTCAAAGCTTCTCCTTTCCCCTGATTTGACCCCAACTACAGAAAGTTGCCTGAAGTTCTTGCTTTTCTCATTGACTGAAGTGAGCAGGTCCAAACAGGACTCCTCAATTTCCCCAACTGCCTTGTGCTGGGTTTGCTCCATCTTATCGTGTGCGAGCCTGTCGTTGCCCTCCAAGCTGGAAGTGCAGTATTCCCCAAGCACAGGTATTTGGGAAAGTTTCTCATAAAAGAATTGTCTTGAAGTGCCAGTTGATCAAACCAGGCTTTTCATGGGAAGATGTTTTGATAAAAGTTTTAACTGGGAATGGTTGCACCCAGACAGCTCATCCCACAGTCAGGCAAATTACCTGAGATGAGGTCTGGGTTGAGGATCTGAATGTTTGGCTGTAATGGGGGATTTGGGTCAGGATCCCTTTGCTGAAGTGATTCCGTGGAATTAAACAAGAGCTGCCCGTGCCCTGCATGAAGGGTTTAACACTGATCTACTGAGGCAGTTTCCATTGTGAAAGTTTTTCTACTTGCAGTGCAAGGAGAGGTTATGGCTTTAGGATGAACGGCTTCTTCTCTTGAACATGTTGAAAAGCCTTTTTTTGGATTTTTTTTCAGAAAGGATTTGCGATTAAGGCCGTCCCTTTTGGTTTGTGGGAGCGACAAAACAGCCATTACCTTCCACCTCTCCTTCCTTGTACTTTACCCAGTTTTGGATGGCTGGGGAGAGGGTTGGCCATTTCCTTTTTATTTTTATTGTTTCCTTTTTAATACTGAAAGGTTTTGTGGGAAGGGGGAACTGCCACCCATCTCTGCCCCACTGCTGCAGTAATGCTTTTCAGGAAATGGAGGATATGTACAAGTGGTACCTGATGGTCTCCTCTTGCCCTCTGTCCCTGGCAAACACCACAGAGGGATGTGTTTGAGGGTCCTGGCCCCCCCACCTTGTCTGGGATTCGTGGAGCAGATAACCCTGCATGCAGAATCTTTTGAATCAAAGAACAGGAACAAAGATGAAGAAATTCCAGAGCAATTAACTTGTTGTGCAATATTTAAATTATTTTTAATCATAGTTTTACCTCAAATTATAATTTAAGATATATCATGTAATCACTAGTAATACAAAATGAAAATGGAAAGGGCATGTTCTTTCTTCTGAACGTTCTCCATATAATAATCAGCTAATAACTCTGTCTGCTTTAATTCAAAAGTTCCACTTGCTCAGTTTTTTAAGTTGGCAGGCTGCTTTTTAATTCTTCTCTTCTAATTTGTTGTAACATGTATGAAGTGCATGGGTTAATTTGAGTAAATACAGTGAAGTTAATCAAAGGAAATGATTACAGAAGGAACCCAAGAGGGGGAGCAAGGTATTGCGTTGTGTAGTTCTGCCAAATTAATTAAATACTACTAGTTAAAATCAAAGGTTAGCGATAAGAATCTTGTTGGCTTTGGGATACAAGTGGCTTTTTTTAATGGCTGAAACGATGACCCTTTGGTCGAAGGGATTCCTTTTGTTTCCACGTAACAGGTTGTGTATCCTTGTCAATCCTACCCTGAATTTCCACATGGATTTCCCTTACCAGGCTGAGCAGGAGGGTTCTCTTGCCTCTCACATAATTCAAGGTTTCTCCACCGGAGGCCTCAGAGCCCGTGGTGTCTCTGCGTCACCGCCAAGTGTCCCCGCTCCCTCCAGAGCTATAATTAACTCACAAGGCTCTAGTCAGGATCCGGCAAAGTGCCAGGAAATCAACCCCAATTACTATATTCACGTTGTCACTAATGCCACTTCACAGTTCCTACTAATTTGAAATGGCAAGTCCCAACTTCCCATAGCAAAATCACCGTTTTTTTGCGCTGTTCTTCTGTTTTCTGCTCCGCGTTCCGTTGTTCCGGCTCCGTGGAGTTGCTGTTGTAGAGGGAGTTATGGATCGTCTCAGAAAATTCCCATCAGATAGCTGCAGTGGTACCATATAAGTAGGACAGATCCAGAGTTGAACAGCTTGTTTTTAATACAGTTTAACACAGGTCAAAGTGGGGCAAAACCCAGGAAGATGGTATTTAGATTGATCACTTAAAAGAAGATTCTTGTTGGGGGAGTCAGGTCAGTGCTGCAACTAAAAATACCTTCAGAAACCTGGCTTTTTCTTCTTTTCCATCACTTGGCATGTATGACCTTTCAGACTGTTGCATTTGCTGTCCTGTCAATAGCTAGTTTTGTATTTAATGAATTAATTACCTTTTTTTTTTTGGCTTCTCTCGGATGAGTTTTCTCAGACATTGCATAACCAAATTCAAACGTTTCAGGGAGTCAGGACAAGAAATGATTGAGTGAATCTACATGACAGAATAGTGCATTTCAAAGTGTTTTTCAGCTTTCAGTGTTGTGGTGTGGGGGCAGAGGCATAACCTTGTGTAACCTGCAGCATTTTCCCATCCAGAGGATGGGATCTGTAGATGTTGGATGTGCCCTGGGACACCTCGAGTGGGATGAGGGCTCTGACAGAGGAGGTATTTCTATCATCTGGGCTTCTGAGATCCTGCCAGGCCAATCTGATCCAACTTTTATCCTTGAGTATTCAACTAATGTGATTATCTCTGTAGACTTGTTTCACTCCCATAATGAGTTCCTGGTTTGTCACCTATTAATAATCTGATACGGAGAACTGAATTAATATGTTTCCCTGTATTTCTCTACACATGAGCTTCAGGGCCAGACCACTGGGTGTTTTAATTCAGTGGCTTCATGTTCCCTGGTAGATAGTGGTTTTGACAAGAAGATTGGTTATGGTGATAGTTCGTTGAAACACGTTCACTGATGGGTTTTTATCATCCTTAGGATTAATACTTTGGTTTAATTCCAAAAAATAAATTATATACTTTGATTATGACTTGAAACTATTGCCAGTGAAACTGCCATAACTACTGTAATTCCCACGTTTTTTCCACGCTGTCCTCAGCCAGAGTTGATGAATTCCGTGGGCATGAAATGCAAAAATTCTTACTCTGCAACAAAGTTTCCAAAATTAAAATATTTCACTTTTCTTGATTGGCACAACAGCAATACCTCAAAAAGAAATAGTTTTTATATATATATATATATATAAGCGCTTATATATATATTTATATACACACCCCCTTTACACCTCCTCCTTTTTGCATCTGGCCCATGCCCAAACAGGCAACAGTGTGGCACCAGGATGTTTTTCTGGTAAGTGGCATTCTGCAAGTTTTGCCTTCCTTGACTCAGTAATTTCTTGTTGTAGAGACCCAGTTCCTTCCAAGCAAATTTAGACCAGTGCTCTTAAAAGATCTGTTTTTAAACAGGATTACAGTACTGGGGTTGATTAGCCTCAGTAAATCTAAATTAGCCCAAACTGGCCTTGGCCACTGGGACGTTTATTGTCATTTGGAGTACATCATTAAAAACAAAGATCATTCTGCAGTGAGTATTCTCAAGTAATATTTCCACATCCCTCTGTCTTTAAATGCAGTAACTGTGTTTTCTCCAAGCATTTTTGTCTTTGGCTATTAATACAATTTACCAATATCTTCATAATTCTATCCTCATTGACCAGATTCACCTTTCTCACCGATAAGGCAAGGAATAAAGAGAATATCACCAAACTTTCAGAATATACATGTATTTATTTATACATGTCTTAGCCTCTGGAGCTTCATGAATCTACCAGGTCCTGAGATGACCTATTGAGAAGATGATTTTTCCCAACTGCAGTTGCCTTTAGGGAAGTCATTTGCTTATTTGGTTTGAAAGGTTGGAACACCGGTGATTGAGCTCCTGCAGAGGAGTATCAGCTGCTCCCTGCTGAGCAGTGTCCTGAGAACAGCAGAGAATGTCACACACTCCCTAAAAACAGAGCAGCACTATTTCATGCTGCCTTGGCTGCTGAAAGGGGCAGGGTTGAAAATGGGGAATAACTTTGAAAGTGCTAGTTCTCTGCACTGTTCTCTTTTTGACCTCATTTTTTAAATGATGTTCAAGGATGGCTGGCTTTTATTCCAAAGGAAGTTTTCCAGTAGAAATATAGCAAACTGTAGAAACAATAGAAAGGATATGTCAAATGCAGAGGTGGTTTTAGGGCAGATGAAGGTGGTGTTTTGGATATTAATGAGTGTTGTAGATAAATAACATTGGAGTGGAGAGGTTGTGGAGTTTCCCTCACTGGAGATATTCCAGAACTGTCTGGACACAATCCTGTGCTGTGTGCTCTGGGTTGACCCTGCTGGAGCTGGGATGTTGGACCACATGACCTTCCAACCTGGTCTATTCTGTTATTCTGTGGGGGCAGGAATAACTTCTTTGATTTTAGTAGCTCTTGAATAATGATCATAATCAGTATTTCATGCCACCTTCCCTCCAGATCCTTTTAAACTCCATTATAGTTGTATCCCATTGGAAAAAAAAATTATTTACGTGCAAGTTCAGAGGTCTGCTGAGGTCCTGGCAGTAGCTTGGTGACAATGAAGAGCAGGACTTGGTTTCCCTCCTGTTTTTATCCTGATGTTTAAAACAACTGTTTAAAACCCCATGTGTGAGGGGTGTCACAGGGGGGTGGGTGATTGCAGGGTGTGAAGCAGTTCCTCCTCCAACTGCTAAAACAAAGTGGGGTTTGTAGGTTCAGCAATGTGACTTGTTTCTCTGTCCTGTGCCCTGGTTTAAACAGCCTCATACACCAGCTGGGCACCAGGACAGCTCCAGAAAAGTAATGCCAGGGTGGGAACTGCCCGTGAGTCAGCAGGGGATGGAGCCCGGGGTGTTCACACTGATAATTGTGAGCGAGCAGAATTGAGAAACAGGGGATTAATGTTGACTCTGATGCTCAGAGTTGGGCTGTAGGTGTGCTGTGCTGTGTGCAAGGACAGCTTGGTTTCATCTGAGTTTGGAGGAGAGGAGTGTGATGGTCTGGGCTCAAGGGAGGGGACCGTGGCTCTGTGGGGCAGTTCTGGAGTGGAAGTTGTTACAAATGGGTGGAAATGCAGAGAAGCTGCACTTGGTATTTTGGTAATGTGCCTTTCACTCCTGAGTTGGTTTGATGGTGGGAAATTTTAAGTTGTTTTCTCTTCCCTGGTTGTGGTTTATTCAGAAAGTGAGTTTGGGTAGCTGTGAGTGATTATGAGTGTCGTTAAAACCAGTCATATTTTTCAGGATCCTGAAGATCCTGAAACATTTGCATTGCAAATGTTACTTTTGATAGTAAGTAATGTAGTTTTCCCCCACTTTTGGCCAGGTTGGACGGGGCTTGGAGCAACCTGGGCTAGTGGAAGGTGTCCCTGCCCAGGGCAGGGGGCTGGAACAAGATGAGTTTTAAGGTCCCTTCAAACCCAAACTATTCTGGGATTCTGTGATTTTACTGCTCACAACAAATCTTGCTTTACTTTTCAAAACAGGAAAGGTTGTTGGGGTGGTGTTGTTGTTGTTGTTGTTTTGGTTTTTGTTTTTCCCTGCCCAAAAGTGGATTTTTTCAGAGCCAAAACCAAACTGCCAGAAGAGCATCACCAAGACTCATTCAATACTGGGACCAGAGCTAAGATTAGATACTGGTGTGTCAACTTTATCCCAGCTCCTTCCATCTGGAGCTGCAGTGATTGCTGTAATCACTGCTTTTAGCAAGTAAGAGATGAACAGCATCTACCTGGTTTTTACCACAGTCCATAAAATGGACCTTAAATAACTCAAATGGATTTTTATCCACTCAGTTGTGGTTCTGTTCTGTCTTTGAGCAGAGCTGGGTGAAGGCTACGCCCCAAAGCCCCCCCTGGAGAGGGACTGTCCTTCTCCTGGCCATGCTGGTCCTCTGCTGGGAAGGGTTTTGAATCCTTCTAATAATAAAATCAGACAGAAGAGATATTTGTGTCTGGAGAAATCATGGTAGTGTGCAACAAGGAATAAAGTCTTGTTCTTTCCTCTGAGGCTGATTATGAGGAGGGTGGAGTTGGTTGCAGTTAATTTTATTGTGTTTTTACAAGTCGTACTGTTTTTTCCCTTCCCTGTTTGTTCTTACTTGATTTTTGGGAGGATTCAGTTTTTACTGTTTAATTAGTAGGGCAAATATCCTTCTTTCTAGTCTTGCATCATGTGTTAGACCCATGTTCTGACATGGTGGAGCTTGTGGACCCTTTTAAGTATGGCTTCATTATTTATAAGGCATTAATCAGATTAATTTCGTAATAGTTTCCTGCTAATCCTGCCATTGTTCCTTAACTCAGAACTAACAAAAGCACAATTTTAATAACCCTTTTAGTTGCTACAACATCCTTCTGTTATTGGTTATATTTTTATTAGAGGGTAGTTTCAAACAGTTTCCTAAAATCTTAAAATGATTGAGCAACGTCTTAAAATTACAGCACTTTTACTGCTGATAAAAGGACAATTTCTCTAGCAAATCCCCTTTTTATTAAAATCATGTTTCTTTGTCAGTTGAAATTTGTAGGAGTTTTCCTCTGTCTGTATAATCCCAGTCCTTGTGCCAGCCAGATCTTTTTTTAGCAGTGATATTGAGGCTCACTTAAAACATGTTTCATTTGTGGAAAAGATCCTTTTAGTGAGCCTGAGAGCATTTACAGTGGAAGTATTTAACATACTGATGTGCAGCAATAAACACCAAAATCCCAATTACTTATATATTGTTTTGTTATTATTGAAGAAACCTGTGTTTGAACATCTCTTCCTTTTTCAGTTTGCAAGGGGCCTCTTTTCTGAGATCTTTTAATAAGATTAATGTTTTTTTCTGGTATCTTTTTCAGTTCTGTTTTATGAAGTACTTTTCTTATCTGATATTGAACTATGCTATGCAGGAAATTTTGTGACATAAAGTAGCTTAGAACGGAAACTTCACCTAGTGGTAGTGTTATATATGTATATTAAAAAAAAAAATCAACCCTGAAAGTTAAAAAAAGAAATCTTAAAAAAGGCTAAATCTGATTACCTGCATAGATAACCATATTGATTTCATTCTCTTTTAACTGCTGTTCATCTCATCTTCAATAGCATTTTAAAGACTCCAGTAAAAATGTATATATAATTACAAAAAGGCTTTTATAATCAAAATCTAAAGGTCATCAAGCAGATTTTGGAATTGATGTACCTAAAAAGTACATTATTTTCAATGATGATGAAAACTTATTCTTTCTGTACCAAAAGGGGTGATGGGAACTGCTTGCACACAGCTGAGGAACAGACTTTTCCTCAATAGCTCACCATGATAAGGTCATTGAGGTGTCAATTACATATTTTATATTTATAGAGCACTTTTTGTTCAGGAAAGATTCCTGAGCATCTCCCGGGTCCTTCCACACGCACAGGAGAAGATTAATGTATTATTTTTCCCTTTGAAATCAGAGTGGTTCAGAAATAGTAGGTATGTCCTGTTAAATGAATAGTATTTTCATAAAAAGGCTGACTGAGATAGAAGGGGGTTGGAGGAATTGCCTGGAGTCGTCACATGAGGTTTTTCCCCGGACTAAATAGACTGGGATAATTTTCTTTCTGGGCAGGGGCTTCCCTGAAGCAGAGACCACACTTCTGATTTCACTTATTCTTGTGATCAGTGAGAGAACGAAAGTTTGAAAAGCACTCACAGCTCATTTCATCCTTAGCTTATCTCCTTTTAGAAATTGTATCAATAATCTGCTTTGAAGCACCAAACAAAACATCGTTTGCAATCCCACCCCGTGTGGTGCCTAAATTAGGGGAGGTTTAATTGCTTTGAAAGAACTCCACAAAAAAGTATGTGATACAAAGGAAGTATTTTCTTCTGATTTTGGGGATAGACTCATTATGTCAGCAATAGTTACTGATCTGTTAGAGTTTGTTTTATGTGAAAAACCTACAGTAGAAGTGCTGATTTCTTGGAGTCATGCGAGTTTTCAGTGCCTGTGGTGAACAGAAGTTGAGAAGACAATGCTCAGACACGTGATTTGTTGTGGGGTTCTTTTCTTTTTTTTTTTTTTGGAGCTTTTGCTTTCTAGAGTCTGGCTTTGAATTTTACAGGTGAATGAACCTTTGGTGTCTCCCCTTGGGAATTAATTCCTTGCCTAAAAAAAGTTTCTTGCATGTTGTATTTTACGCAGTCCAAAAGTGTTGGAGTTGCCCCTGTGCACTCACAGATGCTCTTGTTAAAGGGTGGTTGTGTTATGCTGGCAAGTAAAGCATTTCTCTGCACACATGGAAAATGCATCTATTAATATTCTGTAAACCAGTTTTTTTTGTTCTTCAGGATCAAAGCTACTATGTTAGCAAAAACTTCAAATTCCTGTCTTTTAACTTGCTGGTTAGTTTGTAGATATATATATTCCTTCCTGCTTTATTGCAGCGAGCTACATGTATCTCTCATGCTCATTTTAAGATCACAAAGCAACCGTTGTTATTTTGGCATTTAAAAGCAACTTGGAATGAAGGCAAAAGGCAGGTAAATTAGTTTTCTCCACAGCAACATTAGCAGTACCACTGGAGGTGTTAAACAAGGTCCTGGAAATGTGGAAAACCCTGGTAGTTCTGGGATAACCGTAATTAGGGCAGATTTTTATAAATATTTTTGTGTTGCTAAAAATGCCAGCGTGTATTATCTCAGTCAGTCATGACAATAACCAGCAGCAGGGGAGAGAGGAAGGGGAAGTGGAGGGAATTGATATACAGAGCAGTAATGTGGCCATTCCTCTTTTCAGAAGAGCTGCTCCGGGATGAGCAGCTTAACCAGAGAGCAATAAAGATCACAGCCTCTCTTTTGCCTGCAAGTGAGAAGCTGGTAGGAAATTACAGTTTCATACAGGAAGCTTCCAAAAGCCACGATGTCCTCAGATTTTCATGTTAAATCATGCTCCGAATTTTACAGTTTGGAGCAAGTTCTTGTGCCAGAATCCCCAAATGCTTCGTTGTGAAAGCAGCTTTGCAAAGTGAGGGAGAAACACGGTCCCAGGTTCATTATGAGCCTGTTGCAAGGAGCTGCTTTGTTTTTATGGCTTCGTGTGCTTTGGCTCCAAATGTAGAAATCAAACAAGAGCTTCTTCTTATTATTATACAGGTGCATGAGTCAGCTTCTTGTTTAGTTTTTCAAAGCCTCTCAATTGTGCAATAAAATCATGTCGAAATGCATTTTGGTACTAAACATGTTTTTTCTCTAAAAGCTTCACTTCGGTTGTCTCTAAAATTATTCAGTTTTCTGTCCTCACTGTGACAATTGTCCACAGAAGGGGTTTATAGGCTTGTCACTCAGATTTGCCAAAGCAGGACACAAGGTGAATTCTGACTGTGCAGCTTCAGGTCAGACCGTGCTAATGAAAACAAAAAGTGACCAGAGGAGCCCTTTGTGTGCAAATATTGTTGTTCCTAATGCTGGTCCCAGGAGATAGGAACACTTACTGGAAAGGTTAGGAGCAAAGGAAAATGAGGTTCTTGCTGTTTAGGATGTCCACAAACTCCACGAGGAAATGCATTATCCACACTGGAGTGGAAAACCATGTTTTATGTAGTGTAGAAGATATGAGTTTTTTTTCTTCTACTGCTTTAAAACAACAACAACAACAACAAAAAACCCACCTTTAAAATAGACCTTGTATGGTTTTCGTCTTTTTTTTTAAAAAAGGCTTTCTTTTTGCTTTTAATGGAATATTCTAGAAAACGTGCCTATAATTCTATAAACAACTGTATTACTCTTGATTTTCTTCTTGTGTGACTGAAGTGATTGTTTCAACTTTAATTCAGGTTTATTAAATGTAGAAAGTATCAAAGAAAAGTGAAGCTTCCCACTCCTTAATGGCCTTGATTCCTGCCAAAATATTCTTCCACTGCATCTTCCCTGTACGTGACTGCAGGTCCAAGTCCAAATTATTTGTTGCTTAGCTGAGAGCAAATAGGCTCAGGGAGTTTTCCCTGCCAGATTCAAAACACTGATGCTTTCAAAACAAATAAATTCGTTTTTCTTCCAATTAAAGAAAGAAGTCGTTCCTGTTTGAGCAAGGCATGAGAAATTGCAACCCTCATGGTGATGAATTTTAGAATATGGAGCCTTCCTCCAAGCAGTGTGATAGGCTTTAAAGAGCAGCATTTTGGAGAAAATAAATGAGCTTCATAATGTGCTTGAGGAATTAACTTTCAGTTTAGTGGTGGGGATCGGAAACACCAATACAGGGAGTAAGTAGAGGAAAGAGGACACGGCTCCACACTTTTAGGTGTTTAGGCATTCATGCTCCTGTTGGACTTTTCTGCAAAGTTTATTAGCAAAGTCCTTAAAAAGTCTCTTTACAAGTTCTGGGCTGCTTGTTTTCGTGTTCCTGTGGGATGATCTGCTCAGGGATGTTCAGTGTGTGCAGAACACGTTGCTTTGGGGTGGAGCAGAGGGGGAACTGGCACTTTGAATTACGAAACGTGATAACTGGGGGGTTACCTTGAGTTGTTGGAGAAAAGCCAGGCTGGACAGAACTCAGGGGATTATCTGGTCCCTGGGCTGCCCCAGTCAAGCTCAGCTATACCTGACAGATGTTTGTTTAACCTCCTCTTAAATCCCAGCCTTGGTGGAGGATCACAGGCAGTGGTTTCTGATGCTTTTATTTTCCATTCCAGAACAGCCCTGATAATTAGCCTTAATGATGAACTTTGAGTTCCTTTCTCCATGTTCTGTCCATAACAGGGAGAACATGTTGCCACCTGCCTCTTTGGAGCAATGTTTTACATTTTGAAAGACCATTTTCCCCCTCTTTCCCAGACCAGCAATTCTTCTGGTGATTTTAGGCTGGGATTATCTTGAAGCATCCCGTGCTTTGTTATCCAGTTCCTCCTTCATGGCAGAGTTGCCCTCACCCCTTCCTTGCCCAGCTTTGCTCATGCCTTAGCAGGGACTCTGGTTTCATTTTCATGATTCCTGAACAGGCTGAACTGCCCTCATGCCTTGCCTTGCCTGCAGATGATGTTTCCTGGGCCTCTCTCTGATCATTTCCACTGCTTGGGAAGTTCTCAAATTGAGTGATATCAGTTTTGAAATGCAATACCCAAAGCCAGCAAGGCCTCAGCTGGAAGATTTTGTCCGACACTCACTAGAGCAGAAGAATTATTTCACATCTTATTGGCTTTATGTGTGGGTTTGCTCTTCCCAGAACGATATCTCCCTCCTTTGAAACAGAAGGACACTGTTGAGTCATGTTCAACTTGTGATCCAGCATTATCCCTACTTTTTTTTTTTTTTTTTTTTACAGTACCAGTTGTTCCTTCTCAGTTGTAGTCTTTTACATTAAACATTTCTGTTCAGTCTTGGGGTTTGGGTTTTTTTTTTTTGGTTGATGGGGTTTTTTTATGTAAATTTTTTCACTTAGTGACATTTACTTTGAATTGTAATCCCATCATTTGTTATTGTTGCTGTTTACACCAAGTTCCTGTTCTTTGCAGATTAAATAATTTGATCTTCTATCTGCCACAAGGTTATTGGTGACAGCTGAGTGGGGCCAGATCCAGGTCAGGCACTGGAAGAACCTCCCTCTAAACATCATGGGGTTTAAGAAACAGCTCCTGGTAATTCCTCTCTGGGTGCTGCTCTGTGGGTGGACCCATTAAGCCCATCTGATCTCTACCCTAGGTAGAGCAGGTTTCCTTGGCAAGCTTGGGGATGTGCTAAGCAGACTTTTTTGAAGCCTTCCTCAATTCAAATTGTGGCATTTCCTCAGTGCTTCAAGCTCCTGAAAGGCATCTCAGAGAAAGGAATCAGGTTGCTTTAACCAGGCTTTTTTTGGTGACAACTTAGAGCTGGCTATTGGTTTTCTTCTAGGTGCTCACAAGCAGGTGATTATTCAGTTTAGTTTTTCTTGATTGCTGAGATGTCTTGATTTTCTTGAGGTGCCCAGCCTTCCTTTTTCTGAAAGTATCTTCTGCTCCTGTTTCTGCCCCTTGAAAAATGTGCTGCATATTTGGCCTTTTGAGGCCCTTTTAAAGGTAACAGCAAATGTCTTGAATTGTTTGCCAGTTTTTCAGCACACTGAATGGCAAAGTTTATGAAGTCAAGCCAGTTTGAAAATACCTAAACCCTTTAATTGACATCTTTGTAATATATTCCAGATAGGGTTTTAAATCCTCCCTTCCTTTCTCCCCACGTTAGCCATCTACCAACAGGTCTTCAAATAAAAGCTGACATAAAAAGACGTCCCTTGATGTCCTTTTTCCACTTCATGATATGCCAGGAGTCCCTTTGGTTGTCATTCCACTGCTCCTTTTTTATAAAATGTGGGTTTTTTCCTGCTTATTGGGTTTCTTGCTGGTTTTCTGCAATTCTGTGTTGGAACACTTGTGATTTTATTTCTAAATGTTTATACTGTACATTTATGTTTGTCCTTGGCAGTCTCACCCAAATGTTTCATCCCTTTCGTTTGAGGTCAGTGAAGAGCTTTGCTTTAGCCATTGGGCCTTTTTCACACTCTTCCTCTCCTTTGAGGGTGGGGTTTGGACCTGTGCCCTTAACTGGGGTTATTTAAGATTCTGCCAAGTTCTTCACTTCTCTCTCCCTTGAGTTTGTGTCCTCTCTCACTTTATCTACCAGTTTGGTGAATTTGTTACTCTCTTGAGTTGTGCCTGTCTCACAAAACCCCCTCCTGTGCTTAATCTTCCCCATTTGGAGTTCAAAATAAATTCCCACTATAAAAGCTCCTGTATTTCTTCTCTAGTCATGACTAGAGGCTTTGGGTCACTTGGTCTCCTACAGGTATTTAAATTTTGGAGTAAATTTATTGAATCCTTGATGTTTGAAAAAAACCTCCATCTCACTGTGCATTTTGCACGAGGCATCCCCCCCTCCCTGAGCAGGATCTTGGGGCTCTGCTCGGCACCGTGCTCGAGTACACGCCAGGAAACCCTGAAAGCAGCAGTAACAAGGTGTGACAGAACTTGATTGCCCTGATTTTTACTCCTTAAAAATGTGCAGAGTCAAGTCTGTGGTGGTGCTGCTGACACTGTGATTGAATTTACAGAATTCACTGATGTAAATACGTACTGACTGTGTGTATTGCAGACCTACTTGGGGTATGTGTGTATATATATATATATGCATTTATTCAGAACTCGTTGATCATAATTGATGAAGACAAGGGGTGGGAGGGCAGAATTGATAACTTCCTGGGGAATGCTAGCAGTGGATACTGCAAGGAAATTAAGTATCTTATTAAACTTGGATAACTAGACATGCTGACAATTCCTAAAGTGTCATTTGCTGCCCAGTGCTTACAGTGAAGGTGCTGTTAGGAGGCACCTGCATAAGAAATTTGATAAATGGTATCAAGTATCTCAAAGCTCGGAGTAGTGATGTGGAGGAAAAGCCCAGCTCAGTTCTCCCTGGGACATTTCCACAGCAATTCCTTGGATTATAATACTCCGTTGTAACACTGTGGCTGATGCTTAACTCTGATTAATGAGCCTGAGCATAATGGTTATTTTCCCTCAGTAGCCCAATTTCTGACTGGTTGGGAATATAGAATGGCAAAGTAGCTAAAAAGTTTTATCTTCTGCCACTGGTGCTGCCCAGTCGTGTTGGGGTTGATGGAAAAAACAGGCTGGAAGAGTGAGACTGCCCATCAGCCTCAAAGCAGGATAGTGCTGGAAATCCATCCTCACCAGAACTTACTCCTGCTGTTGTCACCTTGGGAGCGTCAAAAACAGGAGGCAGGGATTTGGAAAGGAGCTTTTCATGTCAAGGGAAAGCTTAGCACCTGCTTGCTTGTCCCAGACACGGCGAACTGGGACAGATTTCAGGGTTAGAAATGGAAGAGTGGGATTAAAACTGAGCAGAAGGAGGAGGTCCTGGAGGTCATTTGGCAGGAGACAGAAGGAGGATGGGGTTAGATGGTGGTTTAAGGTTGGTAGAAACGACTGAAAACAATAGAACACAAGTTACCACGTGAGGTGAATTTGGGCATTTATCAGGAGATGAAAACTCGGTATAAACTTCATTGTTACGCTCCAAATTTGACTTCTTACAAGTAGAAGGATGTTTTTATCTTAACCACAATGACAACTGTATTTTAATCATGCTGTTTTCTCTTAATGTCGACATGATGGGTTTTATTGTACGTGGAGTTGTGAGAAATTGTACGGAAATGTTGAGTTAAGTAGATGAGGAGCCCAGTAGAGTTCGTGGATTCACTGCTAACACTTGCATAATTGTCCATTACTACTTCTTAAGAACAGCTCTCCTGCTCTTAGAATTGCCAGCATGGGGTCCTTAAGAACCCCATTTTGGGTGGAAGGAAACACAGCTGTAATCAAAACAATGATTACCATCGCCTTCATTTAAATGCAGAAGGAGAAACTAATGTGTGCTCCAAAGGGATGTAAAAAATTTACAAGTAATTCCTGGGTTTGAGGTTGGGTTTCTGATGTCCATGGGGAAAAAGTTAATTTCTTACCTTTCACTTTCAAGTGAATATTTTTGTATTCATTTCTCACTCTGCATTTAAATGAACGTGATAGTAATCATTGTTTTGATTACAGTTGTGCTTCCTTTCCCCTGTAATGGTGTTCTTGAGTACCCCATGCTGGTCGCGCTAAGAGCAGGGGAGCTATTCTTAAGGAGGAATAATGGACAATTATCTGAACATTAATAGTGAATCCGTGGACTTCTCAGCTCTTTCAGAATGCTGCTTTTCCTCAGAGGTGTGGGGAAACCCCCGAATAGTCTCATCTAATCGCACCAAGTTAAATTTCACCCTCCTCCATCCAGCCCTGCTCGCAGCAAATGGAGCCCTCTCTCCATTTCCCCGCACAAAAGAATTACAAACAGATTCTGCATTCCCTGTCCCAGGCGCTTGGACTCCGGGATTTTTGTGTGCAACTCTTAAATACCAAACTGCAGAAATACTCTATAACTGTCAACATAAATACAGACTTTTTCGCCATTAGTAATGGGTGATGACAAGCTGTACGAAGAACACATTCCCTGTCTCTGCCATTCTTCCTTTCTCCCTCTCTCCATCCACCCACTCCTTTTAATGTTATTACTATTGTTATTATTTTTCGTAGCAGGCGTCGTATCTGGGAGCGGGGGATTAAAAGAATAATTCCATTTGGCAACAGGCAAAACAGCATCAGTACTGGAATCCTTTCTGTTGTTTAGTAATATTAATGTTGCAGAATATCATCAGGAGGGAAGTGGTTGACTGGAAACTTACATATAAATACGGGGGGGGTATTGTTTGTTAAAGCATTTAACAACACAGGAGCAGCAACACTGCAGAATTACTCTATGCATATGTTTTTAAATGCTTTTAATCCCGATTTTTATTTTAAAACTAGAAATAGAATGCATTTTATTTAGAATTATGGTGCTAGTTGGGGTGGCTGTCAGTACAAAGGCTAATGCTATTTATTAAGGTCCTGGTTTTATTTAATAGCCAGATGAATGGAACAGTTAATAAAAGAAATATTGCTTTATTCCCTGACATTTATGTCCTTGGTTTCCAATAAAGAATTGAAATTATGAATAGTTGATGGTTTAAATTGATGTTTTATGTTGAACGCTAGCTATAATTTCCCCTCTGAGGATTGTAATACCGAGAAACAGATGGTTTTTCACAGTAACAAATTGCTGTGTGTGTACTGTATATAGAGCTGCCTTTCAGCTCCTTCCACCTTCCGTGCTCTCCCTGCGCCAGCCCCGGGCAGAGGCTCCCCGGCTCTTCCCAAGGCAAAGCCGAGGAAACACGACCTATTTTTTCAGGTGCACCAGAGATAGGAAAGTGCCGCTGAAACAGCTCCGTGGAAACTCGGCGTGAACAGCTAAGAAATACAAACACAGAAGTTCTTGGCTGTTCAAAACGCGCCCTGAGCCTCACGTTTAGTGGCTCTGGCAGGCTGGGCTTCCTTTTGTGATGCTGCTGGAGGTGGGAGTTTTGGAAAACTTCATAAGAATGGTAGCAGTGGGGAGAGGGAGAAGTGAGTTTGAAGTTAAACAGGCAGCGGTTTCTTCTTCACGCTGAATTCCTCGGCGCAGCCAGTTCACAGTGTCTTGAGGTTTTATTGACGTTTGGTCTAAAGTAAATGAGCTCTAAATGCTCTTGTTTATGCATTTTTAAACTGTTTTTCAATAATTGTTACCGTGGGGAAGTGGTGTGAGATGATTAGTGGAGAGTTTGGCAATCCACATTAAAAATACACCTTTTTATAAGCTAATTATCTGGGGAAATGGTTAGTAATTACCACTTCTAAATGTTCTCTGCTAAGATTTACATGTAATATTTGGAGTAAGCGTCACTTTCAGCTGCATTTAAAAGCAGAAAGAGGAAGAAAATAGGGGGTTAAAGGGTCGTGAGCAGAGGGAGGGGTCACAACAGGTCTGCCCTCCTCCACAGCTTGGGGGTGTGAGGCTGTTGTTGGACTTCAGAGTGCCTCTGCTCTTGGCAAAATGGGTATTTGGGTTTTCACAAGTCCTTCCATGATAAATCATGTTATTGACATGCATTTAAAATGCACAGGCTTAAAACTGAAAACAGCAGCTCTTGCATAAGAGACACTAATTGTTCAAAAATGAACGGTGTAGGTCATGGGATTAAATATTTAGTACTGATTTTCAAAAGAACTCTTATTCTAGAAAGTGCTAAACTGATTTCCAAATCTTTTTGTCTTTGTAAACCTAAGAGATGGTTACTTATTAAATCTTCCCTCTTCTGTGTCCTGCAAGAATTGGACCTGAACATGGCTATTGCATACCTTGATTGTAAATCCCTAGTAAACTACTTTTTATAAAGCCGTGAGGTTGCTGGAATGAAATATCATGTTAATAATCAGAGTTGGTTAACTTAATGCTGCCTACCCTAATTTTTCTAGTGGTTCTACTAATGGCTTGTATTCAAAATAGTGGAGAAAGGCATCAGAAATCCTGCCCTTTACTTTTCCCCTTTTGGCTTAATGTCAGGAAATGGCACATTACTGCAGTTTGCCTGGCTCTGCACTGCTGCTAACAGAGATAAAGCACTAAAACCAGGGAGAGACCAGAACTGGAACTCAGCGTGGCCATTGACAAGGACAGGAAAGGTCAGAAAAGGTTGAGGTGGTTGGGAAAGCCATTTCACATATATCAACTGTGGTGTTTAATAAGTTACCTGGAACCAGTTCTTAGCAGTTCGTAATATGGAGCTTAAGCAGGAAAATTCAGCAGAAAACCTGTCTCCAGCACCTGTAGTGTGGGTTATAATTAAAAGAGCTTGCTAGGACCAGCTTTATACAGCTTGTGTAACAGGAGTTCCCATCAGAGTAATTCAGAAGTGGCCTTTTGTCAGGAATTTCCAAGTATCACTTGATTAAAAAAATCCAAGATGTGATTGTCATTCATTTTCTAGTACAAAAGAGTGGTTAAGTCAAGATTTCTACGTAAGCAGCCATAGAAGTGGGATCAGCCCATGGGCGAGCAAGAGTCCGTAGGGGTTTGAAATCAGTGCTGAGGGAAGTTAATAAACTTTATTTACTGGCTCTTGCCCTGAGGAATATCGTGCTAATGCAGCCAGGTTTAACTTCCAACTGAGGGAAGAATGGGAAAGAAGGCAGAGGGAGGATCAGGAGATGTGTACCTGTAGACAGAACAGAAGTAACTTGCACTTGGGTGTGCGTTTTTACCTACAGCTTTGGTTCCTCGAAGTTTACATAAAATACATTAGAAAATAAACAGATATTTTCAGTGATGTGAGGTACTAACATAAGCCCGGTGTTCTCCAACTGTGTTTTCCCACTTCCAAAAAAATATTTTTTGTTTCTTTCTTCCTCCTTTTCGGCCTGGAAATGTTGTCCAGGCAGAATCCGAGGAGGTTGGGTCCGTGCCCAGGATTTCTGTCTGTCTGGTGCCCTGGTCTGAACAGGAAATCCCGGGCAGAGCCCGCGGGGCGCATGTGCAGATCAGCTCCGTGGGCATGACGTGCATTATCCCTGGTGGAAGGTCCTGTGTGTGTGTGCTGGGAGTGGTTTTGGGGTGGACAGGAGCCTGGGGTGGGGCCGTGCCAGGCCGGGCTCCCCGTGTGTGCAGCACATGTGCGGCAGGTCAGCTCCTCTGCTGGCAGCCGGCCCGGGCAGTGCGTGTGAGGAGAAAATTGCAAACAGGAATAGGATGGCCCTGGTAATGTTCATTTTCTGTAATTCACTGAGGCCTTTTGCAGAGGTCTCTGCAGGAACAGTAACATTTCAGTCAGTGCTTCCTCCTGATGTGAACAGCGATGGGTGTCTCGGCTCTTAAGAACAGGTTGATTGGAGAGTATTGATAAGGGATTTCTGAGCCCTCTGTCTTTTGGTTCAAAACACTCCATACCTTCAAAAGGTTAAATGTGATCACTTTGATAGGTCGTTTGTGGCATGTGTTGGACAGCAGTAACCAGGGATTTTCATGTCAGAAATGTATGAGCCTATGCCAAGTAAATCAGCACTCCCTTTTTTTCCTAATAGTTTCATCTGCTGATGATTTATTTACTCAGGAAAAAGAACAACTGGTAACAAGTGAACATGTCTTTGATTCGAGGTTATCCTTCCCCCCAAAATCAGTGGTGTGGGGGCCTTTGGCTCTTACTGGGGGAGCTGCTGTTGGCAGAGCTCTCACACAAAACATGCTAAGCCACATGTCTGTCCATCAGAAATTGGAGGTATTAGGCAGCCACACACTGTAAGGAAGAAGCACCCTGAATTTTCATCTCCTAATCCACTTGTCTTTTTAGTACATGTATGCACAAAACATTATTATAGCACTTTTTAATAAATGGAATAATAGTAGACTTAGTGTTACATACAGCAGATTATCATCTTCAGTGATTGTGTGTGCACAGCTTGTGTTATCAGAAGATTAAATGAATCTTAAGGAGACGCTGCTTCACAGTGAGATTTGATTTTCCCCCTGCAAGAAACACTTCTTAAATTATTGAGCCGCCGCACCACAAGCAAGGGGAGAAAAGTTCTGAACAGGCTTTACCTGTCTTGTCAAATCTCTCACCTTGACTGAGAGGAGAGGGCCCTATCGCTGGTAACACATGGGGTGAATTATGGGCAGATTAAGTGCTTCCTCCTTGGCTTAAGTTGGCGGGGCTCTGCGTGCGGGGGCTGTGCCGCAGCCTGAGAGCGGCTGCTCCAAGCTACTCCTGTTTATTCATCTCCTTTAGAAACCTTGGCACAAGGGGCCCTGGAAACTATCACCTTACGTAAATCCTCATAAGCTATTCATGTTCCTCGACAACTTTGCTCATGCTGTTTGATTCACAATCCTCTGCCTCTTTAGTTCTTTCACATATTAACGAGTTTGATCACTGCTCCATATAAATGAGGCATAATCTGGAGCTGTCAGACCTAAACTGTCTTGAACATACACTAAGTGAATATATTCAAATTTCTCTTTAAAGCTAGGAATATTTATAATAAAACTTGTCAGAGCTTCAGTTAACAGTTTACACTGGAAGTATTTTTGGTTGTGAAATACAAAAACAAGTCCAAAAATGACTTTGTGAGCTGATATTATTATATTTGCCTTGCATATGGAAAACTCATGTTGTGATTTCAACAACAAATGAGAAAATTGTCAAACTTCTATGAAAATTAATTAAGCTCAAACTTCTGTGAAAATTAATTAAGCTCAAACTCCTATGAAAATTAATTAAGCTGAAATGAAAATGCGTTAAAACACTTCACAAATTTCTACTAATGTGACTTGTAACAATCACAATAAAAGAGCAACAGCCTCTGTTAGCAGTGCTTTTAATTTGGGTTGTGCTGCCTCTTCTGTCGCAGACTGAAACTGGATATATATCGAAGTGCAAACAGTGGACTCTTTTTTTTTTGTCCTGTGATGTTCCCAGTGAAGTATGTTCTGTAAAAATGTCTCCTGGCTCTCGTAAGAGGCAGCCTCTCCTGTTTTCTCTTTGAATGCTGTTTGGTTAGTACCTCTCCCTCAGACTGCATCTGTCTGGGCTCTTATATCCTGTCTGATACGAGGCTGCATCCTCACCGGGGCAGAGGCCAGCACAGAGGGAGCTTGAGTTTGTCTGGATTTTTGTTTGTTGTTACTGTACTACAAGCGTATAAAATTTAGGAATATGGTTTATACCTTTGGGTGAAAGAAGCACGGAGATAAACAATATATACAGGTTGTTATATGACTTAAAAAGCTAAATTCTTAAGTTCAAAGATGCAAGCCAGCCTGACTGTAATAATTCAGTAAAAAGAACAGTAGTAGGAGCAAATTATGGTGTATTTTAGCTACTAGGATAATACTTTGGAACTGAATGAAGGCTGCAGCTTATGAATCTCATTTCCCTCCTCAGCTATAGCGAATGCACGAGATGGGTAGATCTCCCAAGTGCAGCTGCTGTGCTAAGAGATTCTGAGGCAAAATGAGATGTTACTGAACTCATGTGAGGAGTTTCTCTGTGTCACATCCCTGGTTGTGAAAGGGAGAGTTCTGACCACGCACAGCTTGGCCAGTCTGCCTCGAGCACCCTTGAATTTTGGCCTCAGGTCCGACAGCAAAAGCGACGCAGTTTAGCCCCTAAATTCAAAACATTATCTTCCCCAGTCAAAACCATTATCTTCGTCTAGTGCTGTGTCCAAGGCTGAGCAGACACTTAAGCATGAGTCGAATCCAATGTATGGAAGGTTTCCTCGGCGGCCCCGACGCGAACAGGAAATTGATGCTGCGGCGCGAGGGCCGGAGCCCGGGAGCTCATCCCTCATGGAGATAATCGGGCACCAAACACCGCGAGTTCATCAGTTCGCTTTCAGTTTAGTATTTACGTCCTCTTCAGCTTTAAATAAGCACTTAATTAGTTCTTAAAGTGTATTTGGAAGCCTTGGTGTCGGACCTCGGAGATAATGAATGATGCCTGTGAGTTTTGTTTGGTTGTCGGAAAGTGAAACCAGATGCAGCTTCGCCATCCAAGTTCAGGCTCCGGCTGGCTGAACGCCGGGGAGGATGGGAGGGTTTATCGTTTTGGGGAGTATTTTGTGTGCTGCACTAAAACTGGTCCTTGTGTGAGGGAAGGACGTTGGTTCCACACAGTGTTTAAGTTGCTGGAACAAAATCGAAACACATAAAGCAGCAGAATTGGATTCCTCTGTTCAAAAACAGGGAAAAAAGGGATTAGTCTGCGGTTAATTTAGTAACTCCCAAAGTTGTCGTTGCAATACGCCTATATTTGTTTCCTTATTAATTACATGGTTGTGCTATTTCAACTTCCTTTCTGTCCTTTGGGACTAAATTCTTGTCCTGGGTGAGAAACCGAGCTCCCCTTTTGTGTTGGGAATCATGGTGATTTGAGGCAGGGATTATGCCCAGCCATTCCTGAATCAAGAAATGGGATTTGCCAGTGAATTGTCTTAGGGCTCCGTGGGTTCCCTGCAGGGCCCCTAAACTTGACCTGGTCTTGCTGCTGCTGAAACTTAGTTTTTTCACTTGCTCAAGGTTTGTCTTGAAAAGCTCCTGGAAGCTGTTTCTTCTGTGATGGCTCTATAAGAAATACCCATTTTAGATTTACTTGTTAAAGCAGCTTTATATTTTCTCTCTTACTGCTTTTGCCTCCTGGGACAGTCTGTTAAGGATCCTCCCTGAGGGGATGCAAAGGGAAAATCCTGCTCTGTTTGTGATGCATTTAATCCCCAGCCTGTCTATACACTGAAATAAATAGAGCACTCACCTTTCTGTTTGTGGATTCCTTTCAAATACAATTACAGTGTCACCTGTGGCATCTCGATTCATCAAGGTCTGCACTAAGCACTTCTGAATCTTATTGACCACTTGTTCTACAGGATGATAAATCCCTCTTTTCCCAGAGCAAATAGATTTAATAGAGCAGATTTTTTTCTTTGATTTATGTTTGCCATGACCAGAAAGCAGGATTTCAGCATCCAGCAGACACTGCTCCTCAATTACGGAATCAGAAGCAGGGAGTGTCTGCTTTGGTGCCGTGTGACAAATAGTGGGAGAGGACTTGGTGACAGTTTATGATGTGTTCATATAGAACCAGAGCACGTGGTGCAATTGTTTCTTCAAGATTAAACTTTCTTGAAACCCAGCTTTGATTTTAGAGGACACCTCCGTGTAGGCAGGAGCTCAGTAGCTTAGTGGTTGAGGAATGAAAAGAGGCAAAAAGAATATATTAAAAGCAAAAAGAGTGTATTAGACTTGAAAACAAAGATGAGATGTTTTTATTGCATGTGTTCTTTAAAAAGTGGAAGTAGTGTGTGTTGTACAAGGAAGATTACTGTGGACATTTGTAAATTATTTTTACCCCTCCTTTTGTAACGTCATAAGGGCATAAAACCCAAACCTAATTGCATTTTAATGAGCCACAATGTTAGTGCCCAACAGCTGAAGAAATGAAAGAATGACATGCTAAATTGTGACTGCATGGTACAATTAGATAAACAGAATAGCCAAAATGAGATTTTGGCTGATGGAATGGCAATGTGGTGACAGCCCTGTGCTTGTACCTTGTCACAATAAACTATCATCTCAGTTGCAGGAATTAGTGATGATGAGGGCCCCCATACTTCACTGATCAGCAGATTAGGTGGCTGGTGCAAGCTGGTGTTCCAGCTGCTGCTTGCTCTTGCCGTTGGTTTGTGTGACATGGAAGGGGTGCCATGCACAGGGATATTTTCAGGGTATCTGTGCCTGTCACTTACCAAACCGCTTCATCTCTGGGAATCAGAGCCACGGGATATAGTCCAGAACAGTTGTGTCTATTTATTGTCTTGGTACCTTAGAATAAGACTTGTCTAAATAATGAAATCCCAGGAGAGCAATACCTCACTTAAAAACCGTGTGTCAACAGAGCTTTAAAATTGCTGGAATATGAAGAGGACGTTACACAAAATAGATGGGTCCTGCCAACCTAAGGAACAGGAATTGACATTTTTCAGAATAGATGTCATTGATAATTTATAGATGGCTTTAAAAATTAAACTTTATATAGAAGCCAGCTTAAAAATGAAGTGTTGTCAATGTTCTAAGTGCATTGGGTGCATTAAGCAGAAACCTGTGCTTCACTCAGTGGTATTTAAATACTTCAGAAGTCGGGAGCGGCCGTGTCGTCTGAAAGTCTGGTCATGTTCAATATTAAAGGCTCATATGAGTCTGCTGGATTCCAGATGATGCACTTGCACTCCTAGGAAGTGTTTTGAAACCAGTAATTATTGATTTTATTCCTTACACTCCTGATTGAAAGGTGAAAGTGAAGCGCACGAATTCCTGGGGAAAAAGACACTTTCACATCTAAAAATTTTAACTTGGCTCTCTGGTTTAGGAAGCTGTAAAAACTTCATATTGATGACCTTCTCGTTTTAAAAACAGAGTGACAGAGCTCTCAGAAAGCAGAAAGCATCTGCTCTCTGTGCAGTAACACAGAGCTGGGAAAATTATTGGAAATCTCTCTGGTGCTTTTGCGGAATCAGGATTTCCTTTTTAAAAAAAAACAACAAAACAAAACACTTTTTGTTAAACTGCTCCATCTGAAACGAAGTCAGGGTTAATACACACTTTGCTAAGTAAGAAAAGTTAAAAAAAAAACCAAAACAAAACAGCCCAACACTGGAGGCTCAGCCCAGGAAGATGGGAATTCTGAGATAATATTCAATGTGCCTGAAGGGACAATGCTGTCTCTTGTTGTCAGTGTCTATATTTAGCCACCGTGCTCATATGCAACTTAAAATACCTAGAATAGCAAGAAGAAATTTTTTTCCCCTTCATTTGAAGTGGTTCAGTGTAGGGTTGTTAATTTTGGCTTATCACAGCTGACACTTGAGTAAGGGGGGGGGAAAAATAGCGGTTTGAAGCTTTAACTCTCTCCACATGTGCCCCTTGCGAGGAGCCCTCTTGACTCCTGTGAAACTTTCTTGGCTGCCTTAAATTATGTGCCCCCCATTTAGGAGAAGTTCACAGGTCATTTAGTTGATTTAAAATCCATTGTTGTTTGTGCAGCTGATAAGGGGTGAAAAAGCTATTAGTTAACAGACCCAGTTCAGAGAAAAATGTTAATAATTCCAGCTTCCTACTTGCATCAACTGGAATTCTTCTGATCAGTTAATATAAACAGTGTGATTTATACTTTAATACTCCAGTTTACATGAAAATGAGCAATAATTTTCACACTTTCAGGAGTGTTTCATGCTGTTGCAACCTAAGTTTTTGTATTTTATGCAGTTATGGAAAAGATAATGAAGTATTTCTGTATGACAATCTGGCAAATATTTATGTTTTAGGAACATATTACACACTTGAGTGTGCTGGTTTTTAATGGGAAACGCTCCCAAGCATCAGTCAGAGCTGTCAAAAAAATGGAGCAGAAAAATGGAAGAGAGCAAAGTCCTTGAGGAAACACTGGACAAGTTGTTTATGGGGGGAATAACCTTGGCTGGTTTGGATCACACTAATGGCTTTCTTATCCCAAAAGTGAACTCCTGGTCAAAAGGAGGGTGCTGAACACAAGAGGGCTGGGGGGAACAGGGAGCAGGAGGGTTGTGCTGAGTTGCCAGGCTTGCCTGAGAAGTCCCTGCTCCGGCAGGGAAGTTGGCAGGAGTACTTTGGAAGGCAGCGAGCAGTGCCTGCTGCAGGGGTCTGGGAGCTCATCCAGCAGAGGAGGAGCAAGAAGAGCCGTAAAAATTTGGGGTCTAGGTCTGACATGGTTGGAAAAAAGCAGATTGCAGTGCAAAGAGCTGGGCTGTGGAGTTGCCTCACTCACAGCTGGTGCATCTAGAACTTGACCCATGAGGAGTTTCTGTCATGTAGTCCTTTCCTAAGGATCTACACTAGGAAAAAAGCCCCATGGAATGCAATGGAATGATATCTGTTCTCTCCCAAGAGGTGCTAACAGTTGTTTATGGTCCCACTGTCTGATAATGGCACTGAAACATTTCCTTGTTCTTATATGAACTTGGAGAGCAGCATCAAGAGTAACACATCAGGCACCTGTGCTTTGATGGGTCCATGGCATGAGCGAATCCATGGAATGAATGAGTTATCTCAGTCCTCAGGTCTGATGGACCGTCAAACGCTGCACAAGCCATTCTAAAATCAATTGAAAAAATGAGCAATTCCAGCTTTTTATAAGCATAGATGATCAGGATCCAATAAGTAGAAGTTATAAAATCAGATAAGTTGTGTAATCAATACTGATTCAAAGAGTCCACGATGTCACTTGCCCAATTTTCCTTTTCCGTTTTGTTTTTTTTTCCCTTAAGCATGATCCTCAGTGCCTGCCCTGACCTGGCTAAGAAAGAGATCAGTGGTTCAGAAATGTCACTGTTTATAAGGGTGTAGTCAGGTGGGAAAACTTGATATGCTTTGAGTCTTAAGAGTGCTTATTCAAATATTGCATTTCCAGACACGGCGCGCCTTTGGAAATTTAAAATACCATGTTTTAACTGCACGGTGGTAATAAGCAGCTGGGTAAGATACAATCTCCTCTGAACAGTGGCTTTTTCTTTACCTGTTTTATCTGCATTTCCTCGGAGTGTTTCACAGGATGGAGCGTGACTGTGCCTACATTTTGTGCTGGCAGCTCTCAGTCCTCTGACTCTGCCCCACAGTTTAGAGCGATGGGGCAGTGGCTGTGCCACGGTTCTTCCTTTGCTGAGTTCCATCAGGGGCATCAGTTGTAGGCTCTTGCACAGGAAAGGTCTGGCTGTGGATCTTTGCTTTAAGTGACATTTAAAAGTGAGCCTTTGTGGTGTTTTTGCATCCAAAACTCAGAGTTCGCTTTCAGGCTTTCGAGTTTGCGTACCCGGGTTTCACTGCTGGCTTTGAGGAGCTGTGATCTTACTCACTGTGAGCCCTCAGTGGCACAGGATGTCCATTTTGAGACATGTTAGGAATATTTAGCTTAAAGAACTTGCTTGAACTTGGCGTACCCTTTGCTTTGGATGCACGGAGAAAGGCTTTGGATGCAGCTAAAAGAAGCCTTCAGTATTGTATCACATGCTGTTGGCTTTGATGTATTCACTAAGCATCTTGTAAAAATGATCAGATGTATAAAAGATGGTGATAGGAAGAAGTTTATTGAGTATTTCTCTGCATTAAAGGGTGTTGCAGGCATGGTTGGAATTCCTTTGTAAGTCCCTGTGTACCTCAGTCGGGCAGTTTTGACCTCCCCTCTTCTTTTTTTTTTGAGTGTGGATTTCACTTCTATTGCCAGTTTGTGCAAGACTTCTCGTGACACTTGGTGTTAGTTGGTATTTCAGGTAATAAGTGATGGAAAACATCTGCTGCCTGATGAAGTGCACCTTCAATAACAGCAAAATAGTGTAAATGAAAACATGAGCTTCACAGCATCACAGTCCGGGTCGCTCATGTATGGAAATGTATTGCTGAGAGGCAGAAGTGATTGAAAAAAGTTAATTTTTACCTAAGTTTATCTTAATTCAAGTATTTTTACTGCCTTGCAACGAGTGGGAAAATGCTTTTGGGAAAAGTAGTTGTCTAATTCCGGGGTGTTGCAGATGAAGGCAGTTTACCACAAAGCCAGAAATAAGGTAAAAAGTTTGAAGCTTAGGTTAAAACGATTGCAAATAACTTGATCTGTACTTGCCATATATAGTCATCCAAGAAAAAGTCTCTAGGAATCCTCCAGACGTTTATGGACTTCTCTGATTCATCTGTCGGAGCCAAACAGCTCCAGCCAAGAGATAGGGAATTTGTTAAACTGCATTAAGTTCCTAAATTGCTGTAGCCCAAAGGAGCAATTCTTCCTTTTATAGGGGCAAGAGTAGGAGGGAGTAGGCAGGGAGGGATGGTGCATTATGAAGTCTCTTCTTTTGGTAAGAGTTTCGAGAGATGAGTAACATTCTAGAGCTGTTTAAAAAAACCACACAGACAAAAAAACTTGAATTAATTTCCGTTGCACTCATCAAAAGCTGGCTGTCTAAATTTAGCCGTTTCCTATAGACGCTCAGCTTGTGCAGCAACAGTAAAACTGTTTGTCCTTAAGCGCAATTTGTCACCTCCCCCTTCTAAGTTGGTGGAAGATAAGCTTGTATTAATTCTGTTGATTTATTATTACACAAGTATGTCTCATTTTAATCTGCCATTGAGCTGATGGTGATTCAGTGCTGGGCTCGCAGCCTTGACCGACGGGAAGCAGCAGGATCTTCAATTCTCTGGGTTCCTTTTCCTGATCTTTTTATCTCTTTCTCTCCCCACCCACCCCCACCAAGCACTGCAACAGTTCCCAGTTCATCCCGTGAATTTGGGAATTAATCCCAGCTGAGACCATATATTACAGTGGTGAGGAGATGCTGCTGCTCCAAAGCGCTTTATGTGGGTTTTTTATTTCTTAAGTTCAGCTAACAAACAGTAAATGTATTGAAGAAGTCTGTAGTGAGCTTTTGCTTTCTTTCATCCTGATGATTCATTTTTGTCTACTGTGTGCTACCAAAGCACTATGGGCCTGAGCCTGTTTCTGTAGGAATTTTGCCAGGAAGTGTAAAGGCAGCAAAAGTTTGTTTTCTCCCAATTGCTTCACTCACTGAAGCAACATGAAAAGCTCTGTGCTGCGTTTTTTTATTTAGGTCAGCAGGATGACAGTTATATTAATTTTGAGGTGTTTTTACCAGGTATGCTAAATTAGATGTAGTAAAACCTCTGGGTGTGTATCCTGATGTTTTTGAGGTTGTCAATGTTCTTTTTTTTATTTTGAATTTCTCCTCTTTGTTGGAATCTGAAGTTACCACTTCAGCTGCATCCAAAGAGCGATGCCTGAACCCACAGCAGGTGAGTAGCCAGTGACTCCCTGCATGGAACAAGTCACAAAGAACATAAAGACAGAAAAGATGACAAGAGTTTTAGCAAATACAGGACATGGGTTTGCAGGACAACAGGCCTTTCAGCCAGGTCCTCCTGAAACAACTTGTGTTCTGTAGGACCAACTGGCTTTTGAATAAAACTGGACGGTCAGGATCAAGGTTAAGGAGAAAATCTTATAAAAAGATTTTTAGAGGATTATGTAGTATTGGATTTTCTTGCATTCAAATCAAAGAAGAAGGTTGGCTACAATGATATAAATCAGTAAATACACCTGTGTTCTTACATGCAGGTTTGTCAGAGTGTGATTAATGCACAGCTCTAGTTGTAATCTATATTTAAACAATAAGTAGGGAAAACAGTTTTGCAATATCTGATGTCTTGGCAGTGCCTCTCCCCAATTTACAGATAGTCTGTAAGGATCCATGAGGATGAGGCCTGGCTCCTCACTATTATATTTAACACAGTTATTCTTCTTGGAAACTTAACCTGACTTTTAAATCCAGATGCTTGTATGTTGGAAATCAGCAACAGGTTTTAAAATATGAATGTTTTTTAATAGTCCCACTTTTCCTAAAAAAACCCCTGTACATTGAAGTAAATGATTTCTGAATGGTCCCACCCACCTTTTCTTTGAGACTGAGGAGAAACCCCAGTCCCAGCACCCAGTTCCTTATTCTGTCATCCCAGAAGGAGAGACCTGCTGAAGGATGGTGCACTCTTTGATTCCAGCACTGCTTGTGTGGAGGGAATATGGAAAATTACAGCTGCAATTATGGTTTCACATTAAATATTCTTCTTTCTAAATCCACCGTGTGAAGCATTAGGCTGTGTTTGAACTGGTGTTGTTAATTGGACCACAGCACTTCAGGTGCATCATCTGCAGAGTCATGGCCCCTGTCATTAGCCTCTCATTAGACACGTTAATTTTTTAAGGCTCATAATAATTACCTTTTTTCAGAAGTTCCCCATTTTCCGCTGAAGAGAAACCTCTGATCTGCAGGCTGTAATTGTGAATAACCAGGGAGGTGTTGTGAACTCTTTCTTTGTAGACTTTCAAAGTGGAAAATGTAGCGGATGGAGGACGAGATCCTGCAGGATGTGATTTGGGAGGAGTGTTCAGGATCTTATTCACTGGAAACCTCAGTTTCAGGGGCAGAGAACCTGTGGAATGACATGGAATTTTTGGAGGGACAGAGCAGTTCTGGTTAAAATTTGACAAATATGGGTGAGGCTGTTTTTTGGGATGTACAGCTATACTGGTATGCACAACTACACTGGGATCCACAACTAAGCAAGTCAGTTTGCTTTCCATTTTTTTGGCAGATGTGCTCATCTAACAACATCTGCAGGTATTTAACAAAGCTCTGTACCAACTCATTATCCTTTCTGTATGCAGGGATATAAGCCTGACCTAAGTCCTAGGAACAGCAATTCCTGGATTTCACTGACACATGGTTGTCCTGCTGGCAAGAACAGTGCACTTCAAAGACTCTGAAATATTTATTTGGTGTATCAAATGCTTTTTCATTACATAAATGAAATAATCATCCCAGTTCTGCTGATCTGGGATGATACAGACATGGTTTTTCCCATGACAGAGGTCTGTCATGGCATGTTTGGTGTCACCTCAGCCTTCAGCAGGGACCACAGGGTTTGACAAGAAGGCAGGATAAACTGTTAGCAGGAGGGAAAATCTCCATGGAGCCATTAGCCAGTGTGTAGCCTTTTAAATTGTTTGTTAAAAGTGATCCTTGATTTTCTGCATGTATTGGTGAACTGTTACATAAGTCATCTTTTTTTTTCCCTCTCCCTACTGAAATTTTAGTGACCAGGCTTTTCATTTCATTAGAATTACCTCCTCCCATAGCTCCACCTGACTCGTTTTTGTTTGAATTAATTTTTTTTTGTTCCCTAGCAACTCTAGTTTTTAAGTTCTGAATAGTTTCTGTTCAACGTCTTTCCTAGCCAGTGTTGACTCCCTGGTTTATAAATGACAGCAAGGTTTTAACGCGATACTAAAAACTGTAGTTCACTAAATTAATTTGTAAAGTCAGTTAAAAAAATTCTTCTTCTATTATATCTAGTGCATGTGTGTATATATACACACACTTACCTACATATATATATGGGTGCAACAGTTGTGCTTTGGCAGAGGGGATGTTTTAAACAGTTGTGAAGGTAACCAGTCTGTTTGGACGTTGCTGCACAGGCCCAGAGTAAACCTGGTAGCTTTTTGTTTATTTGAACTTGGAAGAAGCCATGATAGGATTCCATTAAGACTCAGCAAAGCGAGTAGTTCCATTGAAAGCAACGTGCCAGCCCCAGCTTTGCAGAGATCACTGCCTTTAGTGCCTACTTTTAATATATTTACAGTCTTAGAGTTTCTCCCCAGAGATACCACAGAGCCCAGGGTGGTACAGAAGTAGTTAGTGTTTCCAATGTCATGGATATATATTTTTAGGGAGTTCTGGTTTTGTTGTTTGGTTGGTTTTTTTTGGTTTAATTTTTCTTCAAGACTTTCATCCCAGATGCTTCGTTTTTCCATGCCTGGGAAGAGCATGTTTTGCCACCTTGACAGTGTGAAAGGACCAGCCCCCAGTTTTTTCCTCCCTCTAGGCCCATTTCCCTGTGGTTTGGTAGGATCCACGTTGTCTGGAGTTTGGTGGAAACCAGAGTATTTCCACAAAGAAACTCTTGAAACTTCTCCGTATGTCGCCGTCGCTTCCTTTGGGATTGTCATGTGGCTGCAGTTTTTCAGAATGGTCTGAAGTGGTTAAACAGCAGAAATTCCGTCTCTTTTCAAGGAATCTCTGTTAGTGTTTATTCCATGGGCTGGTTAGGCCCTGTTTGTAACCTCTCTGAAGCTCAGGCGTCTCCCCTCGAATTACAACACCCAGGGTTTTGCTTAATATTCTACTTGAAGTTGAAGTCTGTGCTCACTAAATCAGCCCTTCACAAATGGAATATTTTTTTCACTTCTCACTGGGTGGGTCCATACACTGAAAAATAGGTCAAGAACAGTAATCTAAATCTACTGCTAATAAATAATTAAAGCTAATGGAATTTGCACAAGATCTGTGAGCTGAAATATTTCCGAAAGTACTGTGGTGTACGTTTTGCTATTGTAAATCAAGATTTTTTATTTATCATTGTGCTAGGGTTGAAACATATCTATAAATGTAACTTAAAAAGATTTTTTTTTTTTGTACAGAGAAAACACTGGCATGTTAGTGTATTGAAATAACTAAAAACATCAGAAAATTGATAAGATCGTGATTCATTCTTTAATGATCGGATTTCAAGTAAATACTTCAGCAGCCTTAAGCAATAAGAGGTTTTATATCTCATTAAATCATAGTGTAAATTGAGCAATAAATTGTTTACTCATATGATTTACTTTGCCTTATATTTTAGGAATTAAGTCAGTCATCTGAGCTACTGTATAATACCTGTTTGAACAACTATTGGGGATTTCAGTTTCATCTTTTTAGATTAAAGCAAAGTGGAACTTGCTGGAACTAATTAAACATAAAGACTTAAATGTTTCCCTTACTACACCCCCAGTCACGTGGGCCCAGGATTTCTGGTGGAAAAAATGGAATATCCTGGATTTTTTCATAAGAAAAAAAGAAATAATATTTAAAACTTGTGTACTGGTAGTTGAGTGAGTGATCCCCACTCGCTCACCTGTTTCTCCATAGCAGGGTGAAGCATCTGTGCTCGCTGCTCTCTCTAATTAACCAGCAGAACTGCTTACCACTAATTATAGTTAACTTGCTGATTTGTGTGTTTCACAGCGACAAGTTGTGTCCTTGAAGTGTGTAATAATCAAACACACCTCAGAAGTTGATGCCAGCGTTCTTCCCAAATCCTTCACGCTCGACTGCTTTTCACCTCTCCCCCTTCCAGCTGCATTTATGGGAAGGAGAAGCTCAACGTTATGGGCATAAAAGCTGTGTGGATGAAGTGTGTGGACCCCTGGCTGTGAGGGCACGTAGATAAACATCCTCCCAGTTGCTAGAAACAGATATCCATCATACCAACACACTGCCTCTGGAGAGAGAGGATCAACCTGGTTCCCAGTTTTTTCCTCTTCAGCCATGCTGTTTTTTCCTTATCATTGAGTCATGGAATGGTTTGAGTTGGAAGGAACCTTAAAGACCATCTCGTTCCAACCCCTGCCATGGGTAGGGATGTTTTTCACTAGATCAGGTTGCTCCAGCCTGGCCTTGGACACTTCCAGGGATTTGAAGTGTTACATGTTGATGAATGACAAGTACCTTCCTGCACAGTCAGTGTATATTGGGAGTTGTTTGGGGTTTGTTCTGGGTTGGGTTTTTTCTTCATTTTTATGAGTTCTCATAAGAAAGTATGTGGAGTCAGGTTGTCCAGCCCTGCTGATTCAGAGCACGGGGCACTTGTTCGGTGCCTTATTCCAAGTGGGCAAACAGGGAAGGGAACACAAAAGGGGAAGGCAGCAGGAAAGGCACAGCGTCTCGCTGGTGATAAGGCAGCTCAAAAATAGGTTGTGACAGCTGAACTAATGATGTCACTGAGGCCGATACCAGTGGGCTGCTTCTCATGATGATTTCTGTCCCAGGCACGGTGACATTCCCCAGCCAATGTGAGTCTCCAGCAGTCGATGTACAGAACAATCCATAGGAAACGTGGTGCACGACAGAACATTTGCCCAGGTTTGGGGTTTGTTTTGTTTCACAAGGGCACACAATACTTGTGTGGATGATAAAGGTGTGTAGGTCAAGCTCAGCCTTGCTGGACTACTTTATCAAACTGGGGTCAGAGGGCTCTTGTTGTGACATTTAGAGATAAGCATTTGGGAGGTAAATGAGATGGAGCAGCCTGCAAGGAGATCAGAAGGTGCTTGTGTAGCTTCAGACCTCAAGTAAATTACAGATACAGTGTTGGTAGCCTGAGCATTGATGTGTCCTTTGTACTGTACACAGTGTATTAAGATACAGATAAATAATGCAGTTTAGTTGTCAGAAAGATGCATTTGTTGCCCAGGATTTTAACTTAGATTTATTCTTGGTTTATTTTCTGTGGAGTTATTTTTAATGAGAATGGAAAGGCAGCTAAAAATTATGTGGATTCAGATTTCATTGTGTAGCTACTTGATCAAAATATAAACTCTTTGTTTATACCCTTGTAAAAAGAAAATGCTATACTGGTTCTCAGCGATCAGATTTCATTCAGATAATGATACAACATCCTAATTCATAGGCTCTACTTCAGATAGCGAGTTTGTCTGTGATACAGCCTTTTTCAGAAAACTGTTCTACCCCAGATAAATCATCCAGAGAGAGAGAGAATGCACATATTTAGATGGCACGGAAAAATAGGCTAATAATGGGATTGTATAGGAATACTCAAATATTTCAGTGTGTTTATGTTGATAAATTATAATTTGTTTTAACATTCAGTTGCATGTACCCTTTTCAGCTGTTCTGCTTGGCTGCAGTGGTTTGGTAGCTGTGTGAGGGCTGGAGCTGGATGCTTTTCCTGTTTTGATCACAGCCCAGGCAGTAAAGGCCACCACACTTTAAACAGATAATAAATCATGCGGTGTCCTTGCTAACCAACACTGCAGATTCCCCCGGGTCTGAACTGAACGTCCTTCTTTCTGTTCAATTTAGTGTAAAGAAGGGAAAATTCTATTTGAAGTTAGGGTAATATTTCGAGACAAAGTCTGATGAGGAATTTTTCTAAACTGCCAAAAATAAATCTCCCCGGCAGAGTTGGAGCTGGTGACTTGAGGCATATGTATTCCTGACTTCTGTCTGTTTATTTTTATTTCCCTTTTATTGTGAGCTGTCTAAAGTTTTGATGTTGTTTCGTCAAGGAAGGAATTATACGAGTAGCCTATAAACTCTTTCCAAGGGGGAGGCTGGAAGAGAGGGGTGAGGAGAAAAACTGGTGTGAAAAAGGTGTTCATGCATTTTCTGATAACTTGTGCCATTTATCCACTCACCTGCCTGAAGTGTTTGATTGTGTTCAAAATGCTGGAGCTCATTCCTCACAGTTCCTTTTCTAAACCTGTGTGCTCTGTGAAGGTAATGGCAGTGGGATGCTCTGTCTCAATTGTTCAGCTGCAACAGATTTCAAGTTATTGTGAAGATTTCAGGTTGCCAGAGCATTTTACTCTGTTCAAGTGTTGTGCTCTGATGACCAGTGTGTCCTGGGATTGCCCAGCACTGATTGCAGTGGGATAACCAGTGGGACTGAAGCACTTTAAGCTGCCTTCTCCTCTAGCAGGAGATGTTTTACCACCACCAAAAGCCTCTGTCTGAATCAAGCACGACACGTTTTCCCATCATGGCATGAATTTTGCTTGGTAATGTTCTGATGGCTGGGATGAGTGTTTGGCATCCTGAATTTGCTAAATGAAGGATGTGTGGGAATCAGAGTTTGTAGTTGAAAGCTTTTCTCCCTGTTTGACAGCTTGACCAGCTGTTTTTGTGCCTTTGGGATGCTCCTTGTATTCCTTTCCTCCCCCCCTTCTCTCCTTCTTTTCTGTTATAAACAGCCAACAACATCTCTCATTATTCAAGATGAATAAGAGGTGAAGTCCTGACATAGTTTATATAATGAAATAAAAAGTGCTGCAAATCCTGTCTTTCAGAAGTTTGGATGTGTCAGAGGATGCAGTTAAATAGCAGGATCTTGCCTGCTATTTAATGCAGACAGAGAGGAGCAAGGATTGCATTCTGCTGCCTCTGGATCTGGAATTAGATCTCCTGTATTTCTGCTTTCACTTCTGACATCACTTTCATGGCTGGTGCCAAACTAGTCAGTAAATTCAGAGGCAGTATCAGGGACAAAAGCCCTAAAAGCAGTGATTTCTGACCAGCTGAGATTTGTATTTCAAGAGAAGTTGCTTTGCTTGGATGGTATAATTTTTCCTGATTTTATAAAGGGTGCCAGTATTTGGACTGTAAATCTAATTCTCTGCGTGTAATTTTGCTGTGCATTAAAACCTCCCATGCCAGATTTTGGCCTTGAATGGGGACATTTATTTTGCCATCGTGGTTATTGTTACTTTCTTCAATGTCAGCATCGTCAGGTTACAAAGAAAACATGTTATAAAACCTGCACAGCCCTCAGGTCTCCCTGAGGAGACAGGGAGTGGGGGAAAGCTGCTCAACCTGCCAGTTTGCTTTGGTAGAGGTGTAATTTGTAGGTGGTTGTGATATGCAAGGACAGTACCTAACCTTTTCCTTTCCCAAAACAGGCAGCAGGAGATATCAGGAAACGTTCAGGTGACTTGGCTTGGGGTAAGAACAGAAGCACAGTTTGGTTCAGTGTGAAGAGGGAGCTTAGAAAACTGCAACATTATCTTTGATGGGAATTAAGCTGTATTTTAGTGCAATAACCATGTCAGAAGTGAAATTTGGCTGATCATTTGTCTTTGATAGCTTCATTTGCCTTGGGCCCCCTAAGCCATTTCTCAGGGAGTGGGAGAACTCCTGATACTCCAACTCTCTGCATGACTTGTCATTTAAATGACAAAAATCAGTTCTCTCAAAAGCCTACTTTTCCTTCAGGAAAATCAGATTAAATCCAGGGCTGAGAGTGTTTTGGTGAGTGGTTTAATGTCCAGTATGTTGCATGACTGTAGATGTAAAAGTAAATGCATTGGGAAAGAGACTTTCCCAACTTTTTTAAGGTCACCTTCTTTTCCAAAAAGCTCAGGGCTTCAACAGACCCTTTTTAGAGAGAGAAAATACTTCAAAGACCTCTCTATGACCTCTTGCAGGAGGTTCAGGTAGCTCAGGGACTGTGGCCTGTGTGGAGGTAGGAAGATTCCATGGTCACTGGAGCACTTGGTGGCTGTCCCAGTTGTGAGTGGTGTTCCCAGAGCATTGTAGGACTCTGGATTGATGGGAATGTCCAGAGTCTGACAGAATCTCAACTGGCCCTAAAAATGGGCCTTTAGCACCCACACTGGGTCTGGTCAGCTGAGCCTTGGAAGTCTCCAGGGGTAGAAAATTCACCTTCTTCCCAAAGCAGTGCTGCCCTTCTAAATGCAGCATTGTGTTACTAGTTTTTACTTCTTCCAGGTTTTTTCCTAGGTGTAAGTGCACCATGAGGTCACTGCTTGTGTCTTGTCAGTGGCAAAGCATCTTGGCATCTTGGCTGTGCATGAACAACATTGTCCTCTGTAAAGTTACAGGATTTTATTCTTCAGGTGTGCATGTAATGAGAATTCGAGCGAATTAGACCCAAACCAGCTTAAAAGTGGAGCCGCAGAGAATTCAATGTACAATAGATATACCTTTTTTTTGTCCTAAATTATCTTGGTTGCTAAGTAAAAATATGCTATAAACCATTAGATTGGTTCTGTGGGCAGTATTTTAATGACTCTTATAGCACTAAGTGTGTTGTGATTTGGAAGAAGAGATTTGGAGTTACAGAGTAACCAACAAACAATGCTGTCATCTTAAACGTGCTCCAGTTCTCTGATGGCTAAAATCAGAGCACTCCTGAGAAAATAACAAATAGAAACAGAGATTTTACAAAATAGCAGCACTCTTAGTTGAAATGATGGTCCAGAGTCATCTTCCTTTAAGCCTGGCTCCCATCTGTGGGAATTTCCTTGGCATAAGTTCAGAGGTGTAGCTGCTGTGGACGCTGATAGAGGCATTTACTTCTAATCTCATTAATGTTTCGGCTGAATTAGGGGACTGAAGGCATTCAGTGCTTACCCAACATCAGCACAGTGTTGATAATTAATACCATTTGCAGCAGATACAGGTGTACATCAGACTGGGAATTCAGACCCGTTCAAAGTGAATTCCAGGTACACTCCTGTTTTAATCAAAGCCCCCATAAAATGCAATCAGAATTTAAGCAGCACTTCAGAAACGAAAATAACGTCGGGAGAAACTTGACAGCGACCTGTCCTTTCAGATTTTTCTGATGGAATGTCTCGCTTCTCTCTTCCAGGACCTGCGCAAACAGGTAGCTCCGTTACTGAAGAGTTTCCAGGGAGAGGTAAGAGCTTATTTATGCTTCTCATGGTGCTTTTTGTGCTGCTTCACACGAGCCTGGTGTGCTGGTGGTCTGTGAGCGTGGCCAGGTGGGCACAGAGCCCCTGGGCAGGGCAGGGCTTTGCATTTTGCTGTGTGCAGGATGTGTGTGTGCACCGGAAGGGTGTAAGAAAGATGGAGAGGGACTTTTTACAAGAGCATGGAGTGACAGGACAAGGGGGAATGGCTACAAACTGACAGAGTAGGTTTAAATGAGGTATTAGGAAGAAATTCTTCCCTGTGAGGGTGGTGAGGCCCTGGCACAAGTTGTCCAGACAAGTTGTGGCTGCCCCATCCCTGGAAGTGTTTAAAGCCAGGTTGGATGGAGCTCTGAGGAACCTGGTCTGGTGGAAGGTGTCCCTGGCCATGGCAGGGAGGTGGAAAGAGATGACCTTTAAGGTCACTTCCCATCCTTTCTGTGATTCTGTGATACACTGGGTTTGTGCTGGACAACCTAAACTGGCCACACCACTTTGCTCTCAGCAGCCCTCAGCATCTCCTCCCCGTGGCACGACCCAGGTGGCACATCCAGCTCTCTGTGCCTCGCCGACCACACAGTTTGAGCTCCTCGTGAGTGCAGTGTAATGAACTTACACAACACGTGAGGATACTACAAATAGTTCTCACTGCAAACCTTTTCAGCTGTAAAACATTGTATTTAAGAGGGCTGATGGAAAACCTTAAGTTGGCAGGTGTTTGTCAGAAAACCAACAGAAAGCATTAACAGCTCTAATGCTGGCTCCGACTTTGATTTCTCTTCACACCACCGAGAGCACACGAGTAGAGTGCTCACGAGTTTCAAAGCCAACTGTTGTTATTTTGAAGTATTTCTATAGGCAGAGGCAGCTGAGCCACAGTTAGAGAATTTTCTGGTTTTGCTATGGCCAGCACTGGGGTGCTCACTCTGTGAAGCCAGATGGGAGCTGTGGTACCACCGCTAGGAAAACATCAGGGATGGAAGTTGCAAATTCCATTTCTCCTTATAAAGATCCGTGCCTGTGTGGGGTGGTGGATATAGGTTTTAGCTCATACTCATACATATTATAGAGCTGTGCCCCTAAAGTTATCCTTACAATGCTGTTTGCTTCCTCAATCCATGAGTTGTTGGCTGACTTTATATCGTGGCAGTTCCCACCAGCACAGAGAAATTCAGGAGCGTGTTTCCAGGAGTCAGCACAGGGAATTAGGTGCACAGCTCCCCTTACTGAGGCTTACATTTGTACATCCTGCTAAATCTGTGTCCCAGCTAGGCAGTAACTCCTCATTTAAAAGCAGTGTGGTAGTTTTTATTTTACAACCCAGTTTCCCATGTATTGCTAGAAATAAATAAATAAACATGACAGCTTTGTCCTTGATGTATCTAATAGACATTTGTGAGAACAAAGAATGACTTGTGCGAGTCCGTTTGCCAATGGAAATTTACACTTTAAAATTGCCCTGAGTGGATTGCAGTGCTTTTAGAACCTTTTCACTTCAGTTTCAAGCTTGCAATGCACTGACTGAAAGGTGCATGTGTGCTTTCAGCACTGTTTTTCATGAAGGGGATGTCTGAGGATCAAATGAGAAGCATAAATCCAAATTTGGCTACGGTGAAGAAGATTTCCCCGTTAGATCTCGCCAGAGACAGCTCCCTGTTCCTGTGTATGGCTCGTACACACTCCTCCTCTGTAGTTTTGCTTCACTGATACAAAAATTAAGTTTATTTTGGTACAAATTCAACCTCACAGGAGTAAAATTTGTTGGTAGAAATCCCCTGTTATGTAAACAAAGCACAAATACAGTTACAAGATTGTGCTGCTGAATCTCTGAGCTGGTGATTCCAGTCTCCATAATCTAGACAGGGTTTTAGAAACCTAAAAAACCTGAACTAATTATGATTGACTACATAAATGCACAACATTAAGCTGTGAATTGTGGTATTTGATTATGGATGTAATTACTGTATCTTGTTTTGGAGACAAATCAAAATACGAAGGATATTGGTCTGTTCTGTTGAGTTATATTTGATTGTTCAGGATATAGATCTGGTTTCTGTTTGTTGTTAAGGCTGGCTTTCTAAAAGATCAGGAGATGAATGCTCCAGGTATGTCAGGGACAAGCTGTGTTAAGCAAATAGGCTTTTTCCCATTTCAGATCCACTGGAGATGCCTCGATTTCCATTTTCTGAGATGGCTTTGCTGGACCCCCACCCTTCCAGCCCCATGGGATTGCTTTGCAATAGTGTGTTACCTGTTAGGTGATATTTAATGTCCTGAGAGAGCTGGCAGAGGGACCTTTTGGCCACACAGTACCTGTGGGATGTGAGGAAGGAGGAGGAGGGCAAGAGGTGCCAGGCTTTTACTACACAAACATCAGTTTCCAGCCCCAGATTTGTCCCTGGAATTGTTTAAGGCCAAGTTGGATGGGGCTCTGAGTAACCTGGTCTAGTGAAAGGTGTCCCTGTCCGTGTCAGGGCACAAAGTTTTCTTTTTTTCCCTTCTTTTGCTGGCTTAGTTTCCCACCAGGTTGGTTCAGAGCAGCAGCTCAGTGCAGGGGGGAGGCCAGGAGAGCAAAGCCAAGGGCAGGAGCAGAGCAAATGTGTCAGCTCAGGTTGACTTAAACTGTCCTTGAACTGAACCTTGGTGAGCCTGACGTGACTTGGAGAGAGGTGAAGTTAAGCTCAGGTATTTATGTATCCTCCCAAGTGTGATTTATGGGAGCTGCTGGTAAACCTGGGGCCAGCTGACTTTTTAAACAAATCCACAGGTCACTTTAGCCAGTTTTCCTTTTCTTTGAGCATGGAATATTGATACTTCCCCCCGTATTTTCCCTTTGTATAATATGAATTTCTAAATAAACCCCAGTACAGAACATTCTGTATTCCTTAGTTATTTATCTCATTCATTCAGATAAAAACTGTTTCAGTTATCAAATAGCCAGTTTCCATTAGTAGCTGGAAATAACTTTTTTTGTATAGATCTCAGTGTGTTAAGTAACTGGATTTTTTTATGATGAGTTAAAAGCATTATGAAATGAAATTTAACGTACTACAAGTATTAAAAGGCATTCCTAGTTCAGCAGGAGACTATATTAATTCATCACTGGAGAATAGTTTCATTATGGTGCTTTTTCCTTATTTAGGATTTTAATGGAAATTTGAATGCAGTTTTCTAATTGAGCAGAATGTTGTGTCTGATTCAAAGCTGATGGTATTGTTCTTTTGATTTTTGTGAGTAACTCTTCTGGCTTTCCTGAAAGATTTAAGGTCTGGATGGTGCAAAAAGGCTATTGTGAGAAGACAAAGTCATTAATTTAAGAGTTGTAAAATTCCTGTCACTTCTATCTTAAATCTATCTTTTTTTTTCCTTTTCCTTACCATTAACCTGAGGATGCAACTTATTAATGGTTTGCTCACCCTATGCTGGGCTAAATACAGGACAGAATCAGAAAGAGGTTAAAGAGCTTTATCATCCAGTGATGAAATGATTATATATAATTTGCAAGGCCCTCCTGCAAGCAGCCATGTGAACAAGCTGTGTTTTGGGTAGGTCACTGTGCTTTACCATGGGTACATCAGTGCCTGGATACTTGTACATGAAATCTGAAAGGAAGAAAGCAAAAGGAAGTTGATGGTCTTTGGGCTGTGTTAATTCACGGAGCTGAAGTTGTGGTATGGAAATCTAATGTCGGAATCCGTATTTGTGAAGTCATCAGACAGATATTTTAAGGCTGGGAAAGGATTTCCTGAGGTCATTACCATTCTTTTCATGTGGCATAAGAGCACTGTCCAACAGTAATGCAGTAATCCCTCACTTGGGGAACCCTTTAAGGCACAGACTCTGAAACAACGAACTGGACTTGATTTCTGTGAAAGCCATTTCTCATGTTCTTCTCACAGAGCAAGTACTTTTAAGGGTATTGCCATTCTGAGGAGACCACTCCGGCTCCCCACTTAGCTGAATTGCTCTTTAAACTATTAATTTGGTCAGCAGAGTAATTTAATAATTTTCCATATGCAGACAACAGAAGCTGAAAATCAGTTTGATGTGCTGGAACTCCTAATCATGCCTTTGAAGGAGTACTTTAATAATGTGTGTGCCTAAACCACTACAGACCTGCATTCCTTCTGCATTTTGAAGGAGTATTCCTGAGCTGATACCTCATAATTTTTTTTTTTTTATTTTACCCCCTTTTATTTCCTCATGTTAAATTTCCAAACCTAATTAATACAATTTCTTTCCTGTAGGTTCACTCCATGATGGCTCAATTAGAGTAGCAGTAGAACTGTGGTTCAATATTCAGGCCAGCTTCATAATTGAAAACACATTTTCTTCTCAAAAGCTGCAGCTGGTTTGGTTCTGCTCATGCAGAAAAGGATATAACCTTGCATAACATAGGAAATGAACGGTTGAGAGAGAAGCCAAATTCAATTTCAGTCAGATATTTTGAGGATAAGTCCATGATCTATGGAAGCAAGGGAATGAAAAGTGTGTGTATGTGGAAAGCAGCGTGTTCAGCACTCTATTAATCACGGCCAGCCTGGGTGCTGTTGTGTGCCTTGCGTTAGCACTGATGCTCGTACAGAGGCTGGAGAGCAGCCAAGCACTCCAGAAGTTAACCTCTTAAAGACCCTGAGCTGCTTTCTGTTGAATAAATGTAATTTTGTGGTCAGAAATAAATGCTTGTGATGTAGCAGGAGCTTTGAAAACAACAGCGTGGCAAAGCTATTACAAATTGCTCTGTGTTGGGGAAGTCAACAGCATACATCAAAATCCAGCGCTGTGTTTGGGCCCAGAGCTTCCCTGCTTTTCAGTGGAAGTCCCATTAAAACACTGCATTTACCAAAATGGAGTAAAGTGAATATTTTTGGCAGTTAATTTTCTGTTAATGTCCACTCCACGTCTCACTTCTCTTCCCCAAAGCTGCTGGAGAGGGGAGAGGTCACGGCCTCCTCTTGGGGTAATGGCAACTCCACAGCCATTCATTGCTTTGTTTACAGAAGTGTGTAAGTGATTATTTATTTATTTTTGGCTGGCTTGATTGCAGTTTAAACAACATCTTTCCTGAGGAAGGTGATTTAAATACACTCCAGCATCTCGAAGGCAGATGCGCTCTCCCTGCCGAGCACGTGGGGCAACTGCTGCAGGGTCAAAAGCATCCCTGGGAGGAGACACTGAGCTCCAGGTGATGGACAGAACTTAGAGACTCTCAAATACAGTCAGAGCCTCTCCTGTATGACCCTGGGACATTTCTCAGCTGTGGGGATAACGGGCAAAGTCCCAAACACAACATACCCCACCAGAAGCAAGCGACAGGCACCGGGCACCTTCCTGAAGCTCTGGCAGGTTCCTCTCCATCCCATCCCATGTGCAGGCAAGTTGTACCGAGACAGCAGGTACTGCCAGGGCAACTTTGGGGAGGATGAGCCCAAATCCTCTGATTTTTATATAATTGACAAAGTGCTGAGTGCCCGTTGGCAGCTGGTGGGCTGCCTGCACGGAGCCCCGCTATGCCGCTGCCACGCGTTCCGGGGAAACGACAACGGTGCTGGGAAACTATTTCTGCAGGATTCCGACAGGCAGCCCCGGTTCAGTTCGCAGGGTCAGGAGCATCTTCTCATCCTTGTGAAAAAAAGAGAGCTTGAAGGGTGCTGGAAGGAATGGGGATAGGAGGGCTGGGCTGGGCGAGGTGTTCTGCTGAGCGTCGTTAGAATCCAGTCCCTGCTTTTCCAAATACAGAATTATCTCTGTATTTATTACAGAATTACTCTGAGGCTCTACACAACTCGGTGTCTGGTCTTGCTTTGTCATAAAAGAGAAGCAAGAGGGTGAGCTCGGTATAAAATACCAGCAAAAGGTTGCATTTTGGTATTTATGTGCAGGTGGGTTTTGCACAAAGGCCGTTAATGTGCTCCTTCTTGCACGGATTCCTCTGACCTAATTTTTTAAAATATCTAAACGAAAGTTTGGATCATCCATAAGAGAGAGAAGCGATTGTAGGTTCCAGGTCACTGCTCAGAGGCAGGAGGAGAAGTAATTGGGCAGGTCAAAGCACCCACTCACCTTATGTGAAGCTCCTGGGAAGCTGGAGGTGATGTGGGATAGCCCAGGCTGCTCTGCCCTCGTAGGAGTTCTGCTTTCTCCCCTTCCTCCCTGCCCCATTTTGCCACACCAAACGTGGCTGGACTGGCAGATGTTCTCCATCCTTGTGCTCTTGCAGAACCTCGAGGATCAGAACTGACATCTCTCCCCATTTAGTGACAGAGCAAATGATTTGCTGATCTCTTCACTAGAAAGATGTTCTTTCAATTTTGGGGGAAGGATGTGTGCCCTGTTTGGAAGTCATCTCTTTGTTTCAGCTTTTTAGCATTAAGAGAATTCAGCCTGTGCTGACTGAGGAGAGAGGATGGGAGGCAAAGTGTAGAACTACAAGGGTAAATAATTATCCATGTGCATGAGGTGCCCCAGCAAACTTGGCCCACCCCAAATCTGGTTTCACACAGGGTTCTTACAGCCCTTTAAGTTCAAGTACCACATGATTTGACTAAACATGAACACCCACGTTATTGATTACTAATTGGAGTAAAACTTTGCAAATCAACCCTATTTCTGCAGCATTCCTGCTGCTTGTCTATGGATCCAGGTGTCCCTGGAGTTACTGATCTGTGGCACCAGAAAACACTGTGAGGGTTTAAATAATGTGTCAGACGGGCGGAGATGTGTCAGAGGGGCTGGGATGCTGATATTAGCTTGGTGTTCAGGCATATTCTTTGTCCTTCATAGACAGCTCTAATCTTCCATGAAGCCAAGTCCTTATTTCCAGGGCCAGGCTGTCCCTCAGCTTGTTTTACTTCAGCATGAAAAATACCAGTCTCCAGTAAAATTCTAACACGTCATTGCATCGGAGTGTATTATATTAACTACTGTAGATATTAACAAAGTCAATCCACTTTCATGCTATAAAGACTGATCAACAGAATAGTGAGGGAGGGGAATTCTGTAACATTTGGCACTCTGACCCTGCTTTTGCCATCCATATTTGTCACTCTGCTTTCATGCTGTACCCGATCCCTGTGGGTGCAGGACCGACGCCGGCGGGTGTCCTTGCCCCAGCTCGGGGCGTCCACCTCCTCCCTCCTGCTGAGCCCAGCAAATGCACAGGATGAGTCAGTTCAGTGTGCTGGCATGATGGAAAATAAATTCCTCTCCCTCTTTGCTTAGTTTTTCATCGAGTCACTGAGCTGAATCATGCAACAGCAGCGCCGGGGCTGGAGCTGATGCAAGAGAAGCGGCAGCCGGTGGCCTGAGGCAGGAGGAGGGATCTGGGCTGCTCTGCTCCCCATGGATGGGTTGGGAGCTGGGTGAGAGCAGGAGCTGAGAAACCCGAAATGCAGAGAGAGGGGTGAGGAGGGAGGCACATGGGTTACCCGAGGCTCCAGGAGAGGTCCAGCAGGGAAAGCAGACCCGCTATGGCCGTGATCCCAAGGCAGGGTGGCAAATGGCACACGCGATTTAGGGCTGGCAATATCTGGAGGCACATGTTGGGCTGGGCTGTTTAACTGGGCAGGAAGATCAAAGATTGGAAAAGCAATGAGAAGCTGTCCTGTGAGAGCGAGGGAGCGGAGCTTTCCTCGGGGGATGGCAGCGTTGTTTGTCTGGGAAAGTCAGGATTTATCTGGGCATGAAAGGAAGGGAAGGTTTTAAGGGTTCAAGGTTGCAGCTGTTTTGCACTGGAGGGAGGCAGAATTGAAAAGTTGGGGGATTTGAGTCCTTCTTAAAGCTCTCTTCTTGACTTGAGGTTAAACCAACAAGGTGGTGAGGTGGGGATGCTCTTCCCAGGCTTTTCCCTGGTATCATACCTATGTCCCAGCCCAAGCAGCTTTGTGAAGCAGATTGGTATTGGATCCACTGTGAATTCTTTAATTCCGTTCAAGAATTTATAGCCCAGTTAAAATCCACACCATATGCTTTAAGCAGCTGCACAGAAATAATTTTCTTTTTAATTTTACTTCAAAACTCTTTTTAATTGCAACAAAGCTAAAATACAGTATTTTTTTACTTTTTCTTTTGTCAGCGGCAAAATAAATTAACTGGCTTGGTGAACTGTATATTTTTATTAATTTGAAAAATTATAATGTCATATTTTTATTAATTTATTTATTAATAGTTCAGTAATAAGAAATTGAAATCAAGCCAACTGAATGCTTCCTAATGCACACACACAGAGGGTTGTAGAGCTGTTGTGCTGCACCACCTGAGCAGCTGATGGACAGTTTTATATGAAAGAGCAGCCAAGCTCTGTTGTAAAGGCTTCAAAGCAAGACTGGTGCCATTGCATAGCATTAATAATCTTACTATAACCACCATTTGATTCCAAGGCAGCTATTCAAGAATATAGCACAGCTTAAAAGAATGGTGCGTTAATGAGCTGTTATTGTGCTTTTCCTTTGGTTTAATATGTTTCTTCCAATTCTTAATGGCATTTCGGTAACTTGAAGTAATTGAAGACAAATGGAAAAACTTCGTGATGCAAAACAATACGAGAGAAGATGTGTAGGGGAAGGGGGATGGGTGTCTCCTTAAGGCATCTATTTATTAAAAATCAGAACAGAAAAATAGCTTCTCTTTTAAGTCATTTATTTTTGTGTGCAGGACAGTGAAAGACAGATCTTTCATGTTAAGGTGGTTAATGAGAGTGAGCATTACAACTGAAGAACAATGAGGATAAGTAGAAGAGTTGAGGCTACAAAGTTCCGATTCAGCATAGTTGTGTTTGTGGATCTGCAGTTAAAGGAACTGTGAGTAAATCACTGGTGCTGGACAGTAATGCTGGACAGACACAGCATTGGGATCCCCTCACAAAGGAGTTGTCTTGGGGATTCGAGTTCAGCATCCCAAACATTCAGCTTTGTTGAGTGATCCAAGAGGAGCAACACATGTGCCACTCCCATGGTCTGAAATGTGTTAATGTGCAGAGAATTTAAGTGTCAGTGCAGGATGTGCTGGCATCTGGCAGCCCAGCTTCCTGGCAAAGAGCTTCATCATCCTGTTTCATCTTTAAGTTCAGGAATGCAGCTGTGCAGCCTTTGGTCTGACTGCAGAGGCGGTACCACGTACAGCCCAGAGCATCCCACCTCTGCAGACCTGCACACAGCAGCTTTGGGGGGCAGCAGACACCAGACTTGAATTAATGCTGAAATTTCTTAGTGCATAAAGAGTGACAGATTCCAAACTAAAGCCACAGATTTGGCTTTTACCTGTTTGAACCTGACTGGACACAGCTGAAACAGGAAGAGGCAACGTTCAGATAAAACCGCATTCAGCACCTTCCCTGACACAGGTGCCAGATTTATGGTGCTTATGTAAATGTGGAGATGAATCCATGATGATATTCTGATTTTAGCCAGGTGTAGTTGATATTAGACTGGGACCAAGTTATCCTGAGCTAGGCTGTCCATGCTTCCAGGGGAACATGCCAGGAGTGTGGGGCAACAAGCAGCAAAGCGTGGGAGCAGATCACAGAGATTTTCACAGCAGGGGGGTGATTCTGGAGGGGAAGGATGTCACTCAGCCTCCAGGGTGACCTCGAGACCCCGAGCAACGACTCATGAGAGCCCTTGACCTGGAAAAACAAGGTGGATCAAGGGAGGAGCGCTCTCAGACCGGTGTCTCGCCGTGGCTCCCTCCGTGTAGCTCCGGGGATGTTTTAAAGATGAGTGAGATGAGGAGGGAGGATTCCTGGTGTCTCAGTTCCGTTATCGCACTGCAGCGCCAGTGGTATTATCAAGACAAATAGTATGCCAAAACTTAAAAGTGAACATATGTTTATGGGGGTGGTGGGGAATACAGAGGTCACTGTTGTTTCTTTCTGCTCGGAGAAGACATAATGGGGCCTGGTTTAGATAAATTAAGATTTGGAGCTGAGCTCGTGTCAAGACAACGCGAGTGTAATTATAAGTTGACTTCTTTCAGGGTCCCTGAAGTTTTTAGAGTCAAATAAAAATGTTCAGCAAGAGTTTTATAATGTAGTTCAACTGTTTAATGTGAGCTGATTGCGGCTCAGCCTTGTTGGCTGCTGAACCAATTTTACTTAGATTTGAAAAATTTTCAGTGAACTTCCAAATGCTTCCATGTCATTTCAGTGCTCTGTTTCCTCTCCTTCTGGACTTCATTTATATTTTGCTATTTTTTATGCATTTTTCATCATCCCATATTTCCTTATTTCCTTACACACCTGGGTGCTGGCATGCTTAATTATTTTTTCATTCCAGTTAAAGTTGTCATGGTGCTTTTTCTAAATTTTATTTTAAGGTATAAAATAGAGGTAATTCTCATTTTTAGTAGAACTTTAAACCAGACAGGTTGATTTATTTTTTTAACAACTAAAACATAAAACCATATTTCTGCCTGGTGGGATTGTTTGGAATTCTGGTTCTGAATTTAGAGGGGGGGAAAAGGTGTAAAATACCTGTGATTTACAAACTGCTTCCTTTGGAAAGTCTCTGATCTCCTTGGAAGATGTTGTTTCAATTCTGGTTTATATTTCCATCACTCTATAACTGGTGAGGACTGAATAAACCATACCTCTTATAATACTTAGGGAGAATATAAGTACAAATGCTCTTTATTAAAATGTGGAAAAACTGTAATAGGCAAACAAATCCATCCTGTTATTTCTCAGAAATGGAAGCATTTTAAACGCTTTGGCTTTCATAAAAGGGGCAAATGAATTTTTCAAAATACAGTACAGAATCAGTGCTGTAATGCTAATTGTATTTAATAATAGTAATTTAAATTTGGCTGCTCTCTGCTGAGCAGCAGCGAGAGAAAATTGTATGTGGGAACGTTAAAAGTCCACAAGTGGAACATATGGTGTTCCTTGGCCTTCAGAGTCTGTCTCCACGTACCCAGGAAACAGCTCAACTGCAGAAGCCTCTCTGGTGGTGCCCCTTCCTTCGCGCCTGTCCCCGAGCGGTGCCTGACACTCCCCAGCATCGATTTCCACATCCCAGGGCCTCCCTGCCTTTGGCACTTTGGTCCATGGTCTCCTTTCAAATAGGCTTTGTGTGAAAATGTTCCAACCGAATTACTTATGTTCTCATTCCCTAATGAGCATCAGTCCATCTGTGATTGCTTGAATTCAAATTAATAAATGGGTTATTCACGACCATCAATCCCTTGCTCTCCGGCACGTCGTGTGCCCTGGGAGATTCCAGTGCCTTTCCATAGCCTTTCTTGGTAAATTCTGACAGATAAGCATGGCCAGCACCTCTTGAGAATTTATATCTGCTCTCCACATCCTCCCCCATTCTGACCTCTGATGCTCATTTATCACCTTTCAGATACCTTTCTTTTTTTTCTAATTGATAGCTGCAAATAGGTCAGATTTCAGTTATGCTACACCTCCACCAACCTCCATAAATGAATCCAGATTTTGGAGGGATGTCAGTGAAACAGGAACTTGGTGGATTTCTCTAAACACAGCCTTGTATTGTGTTACCTGAACTTGTCTCCTTCCAACCTCTCACCGTATCTCCCAAGATTTCCCTGCCGCTGCCAAATGCTGTGTGGACACTGTCCGTGTCCTTTCTTCCCTCCTTGACCCCTCCCCTCCAAGCCTTTTCTTGGTTGTGCATTGTGCTCCTGTGTGATTTTTACAATTGTCCTTGTTGTTTGGTTTTCTGCCCTTAATCCTGCCCATAATGATCTCTACAAGTCACTTACGAGCTGTGAGGCTGATCTGTACCCGTCACGTGCTGTCCCGCGCTCTGCTGCACTTGGCCACGGAATTTAATCATCCACATTGCAGGATTCCCCCCCCCTCCCTTCCCAAATCCTTCCCTGCTCTTCACAGAGTCATTTTAGTACAAAGTAAACAGAAGTGGCACCAAAGCTGACCCCACAGCACCCTCCTGCTTATCTCTCCTCCTCCCTGCGCGGCTTCCGCTCCCTGGCACTCTCCACTTCCCGTGCTGGAGCGTTGGGCCGGAGCGTTGGCAAAGCCCAGCCACACCACAGGTTGGTCACATGCTTTCTAACGCTGCAGATCTCCCTCCTGTACAATAAAATATCAGATACTTTCCTGAAGTACAGATACAGTAAAGTCTGGCCATTGTTCCTGCCTTATCTACCGAATCAATAATGCAGAGAAAGAATTGAAGGACATTTTTCAGACAGGACCTTCCTTTTTTAGGCCCTGGTGACGTCCACACCTTTAAATGGTTCCATAATATTAACTGCTCTTTAAATACACAGAAGAATTGATATCAGGCCTCTATATCCGTAGTTCTTCAGATCCTTCCTTGCCTATTATTAAAATATAGGAATGCTAATCTCCATGCTTTTGGTTTCCTGATTTGGGTAAGCTGCCGCTGAGCTGTGTCAGGCTTTCCTGTTTCCCTTTCTGTCTCTCTGCTTTGGAGTATTAATTCAATAGATCTGGTCTCGAGTCAGTTTGGTTGCTTATTGTCAATATTTAGTAATAGTAAATCCTCTCTTTTCTAGTACAATAGGAAAATACGTGTTTACAAAAAAGAGTTGCTGTGGAAGAAGTATTTTATTCTCAGAGCCATTAAGCTGCCTTTCCTTGTAAAATGGAGTTTTAGATGAAAATAACAAAATAATAAAAATAAATTCTTAGATGAGTATTGTGTGTGTTACAGAACACAAAGAGAAGCTGGTCAGAGGAGCCTGGTATTGGGCCCATGAGTGCAGACAGTACAGATTCCACAGGTCTGTGCCTGAGCTGGGTCACAAAACTTCTTTTGCGTGTAGAAGATTCACAGTTATTTAGTGTTAAGAACCCCAGGGTGCCCATCAAGTTCATCTTTCCATCCTCTCACAGGCTCAGTGGAAATAATAGAAAAATATGTTTCCCACAAAAAAGGCAGAGTGGGACATGAGAAGTGGCCGCGATTCCATTTGCTGTGTTAGATCTCACTAAGTGGTAAAGGAAAAGAGTTGGTGAAGGGAGAGCCTGGCAAATACCAGGCTTTTTATAAAGATTTAAAGTCAAGAATCACAACAGGCAGGAGTGTTCATAAAAATTTTGATTAAAAAAATTATGCTTGTTATTGTGCTGGAAAATGGTCTTTGAATTATATTCAGTACAGATGTAGCAGGAATAATCTTGTAATGCTGCTTCTGTTGGAGCTGTACACAGGAGACTCGGGTTCCCTTTTTGTGTATCAACTAGTTTTACGTGAAATCTATTTATTTATATTTATAGCTCTGAGTGTAAGAGTTGTATTGGAACAAGTCTTAAAGCCTCTTTTCTCCTCACCCCCTTAGATTGACGCATTGGGCAAACGAAGCAAAGAAGCAGAGGCAGCCTTCTTGAATGTTTATAAGAGATTAATTGACGTTCCAGGTAAGCAAATTATTTCCTGTTTCTGAAAGACTGATGGCTCACGTTTGTGTGAATGGTAGTGGGCACTTTTTCTACCTTTGATAAGGTAAATATGAGCAACAGTTTTATTCTGGAACTGGTATGCTCCAGTATTGTTTCTAATGGAGAGAACTGTGACCAAGGCATATTTCATGACTTCACATTGCATTTAATGTTTGTATAAATCAATTTATATTATTGCAGTATTGCATGATCCTCAGTAATTTGTTTATGAGAGGGTTCAGACATTTTTAACGCAAAAGATGCATCTTGAAGCTTCATCAAGAAACAGCAATATTTGTATTTTTAAAAGACAATATTTTTCATGCCTTCTAAATAACCAAAGGGAAAGCCTTACTACTTTTGGTAGTAAATCACTACCAAATTTCAGTTCTGTGCTGGGTAATTGTGATCATGAATTTTGTTTGAAGACATTTATTGTACGTGTTTTCAACTTTCCTTTGTTTGGCATCCGAAGTTTCTTTGTTTGGCATTTGGTTTCAATTCATTTCTTTTTACATTTTGGGAGTTGATTTTTCTGTTTTCCCCAGTGGTTAGTAAATACTGTCTGAACAGATTTTTCTTTTTCCAGCTGTACCCACAGCTGAGAGGGAGTGAGGAGTCCAAGTCTCCTCTGCCACATCTTGGCCTGACTGAGCTGTTGGCACATGACAGTGTGTGTGTCGTTTTATACTTCTATAAAACATCGACATTATATATAATATTGAAAATACCTCAAGAGAGGTTTTGAGGTGTAGTTAATACTTTTAAGGGCTTATAAGGGTTTTTAAGGCCTCATTGCAAAGTGCACCTTGGTCTTTACTGGCTTTACCTTTTAAAGAGCACATTTCATGCACGCTTCGAATAAAAATTAATTTTTTAATGTTTTGGTTTATAGATTGACTGGTTAAAAGGTCAGTGTTTTCAGATGCTCAGTCTGAGCTAAAATATGTATTTTTTTATGCTTTCACATTCATAGTTGAGCAGTGCTCAGTGGCCAGTCCCTTTATAGAGATGCAGCAACTCACTATGCCCTTCCTAGCCTACAGCTGCCTTGGAAATGTTTTTTAGGTTAATCAGCCATGGTAGGTGAGCTTTACTTACTTCCTGCTCAGAGTCTCAGTAGCGTTCCACTGAACGCTGAACAGTTCCCTTTGCCCACCTGCTCATCCTTGGGAGGAGATGGATAACTCGGAGAGGGTCTGAACGTCACCTACAGGCTGTGGGCAGTTTGCCTGGCATGAGCAGCGTGGGCATGGGATGGAAACCCTTCCATGAGAACATACCCAACGTTCCTGCAGCCTGTGAGTCCAGCATTCAGTGCTGGGGAGAGACACTGCAGCTCTTTCATCCCTGTACTAAGGCAGGGGGCTGCTTCCTGCCGTAATTTGGGAGCTGAGTAGGTTTGATTTCGAATGGTCTGTGTCTTTTCACGACTGAGCAGTCGTGTCAAACAAGGCCTGTGTGGGATCCTTCATGTGCTCTTGTGCAGGGGCTTCTTTGTGGAGCCCGGCACTGACACAGGTGCTGGGATTTGAACAGCAGGTCAGACCGAAGCCTTACAGAGAAGAAGGGATGTATATCCCACCCGTGCTGTGGGATCTAAATGGCGAGGGGCTTTGTCAGTACTTCTTCATAAGAGAAAGGATTTTCTCTTTTCCTTCATTGGCAGGAGCAAAATTCACAGCTCTGCTTCCACACCCCACAGCCACGTCCCCTGCGCGTGCCCTGTGTTACGTGTCACAGAAATATTTCTTTGATATTCTTAATGCACAGAAAAATTGCAGCCTGGCGGAGCTGTGAGCGCAGTGGAGTCTGTGGGATGAGAAACATCTCCAGGTTTTAGTCCCATGCTCTATTTACAGGGCCTGAGAGTGCAAATTCCAGGTTCTCAGGAGAAGCCCAGCCAGTCTCCCGTAGCTGCGTGCAGGCGTAACAAATACTCACTGTTTACAACACGTCCTGCAAGGAGAAGGAAAGCAGCCCTGAGGAATGTGTGGCACTGCTCTTTGTCACGGCGTGGTGAGGCCGAGGGAGGCACATGTGCTTCAGCACTTGCTCCACTGTGTTGCTCTTTTTTCTTCCCTTCTCATCCCAGGTAGTCTGTTACATTGGGTAGTATCCATGGAGGGCTGGGTAGGTATCCATGGAGGTTTGGGTAGTATCCATGGAGTGCTTTCCTTTATAAACAACCACCAGTATTCATTTATCACATGTGTTGTTTTGCCTCTGTGTGGCTTTACATATCTTTTGACCTGTTCATTTGGTATTTCAAATATTTAGGTATACTTTTAGCTTCCCAATCCTGCTCTGTTTTCTTTTCGGTGTGAGAAGGGAGCTGTGATGTTTGGAGAAAGCTATGCCTGGAATGCTGCAGAGTGGTTATTTAGCATTAAGCATCGCTGTTACATGACAAGGGTGCAATTTTATCAGACTTTCAATATCCTTTATAGGACCATATAATAATTGCAGCTGAAGTCTAATTCCCAGCAGCCAATTTTATGGTTCTTGAGGAAAGCGTGTATTTCTCTCCTCAGTAATAATGTGCACACTTTATATCATTAAAAAGGGCTTCTATTTTAATTTTACTATAAAATGATCTGTATTGAAACTCCAGCCACGGTGCTTTATGGATTCAGCTAAGTTTAATGATTTTTTTTTCTGACTTGACCAGAGTTTTCACTCAGGCTCACCAGTAAGGAATTTGTGGGAAGGGTGGTATTTTACTTGTAAATTTTCCTATGTACATCAGGGGTTTTCTCTTTAAAGGATAAACCAGACTTTTTATATATCTTTCTCCAGCTTTATGGTGCTGTTAAAATAGCATTATCATTGCTTTGTGCTGCAAAAATTTATCCTTCCTAAAGGAAAGAACATGTCAAGGAAAACATTTTGGTTTATGTACATTTATACAGCTGTAATTCGCACTCAGATCATTCTGTCTTGCTTGAGACTGAACATTTTTAATTAATGGAATTAATTTTCTCATTTAATTGCCTTATTTTCAGTATGCAGTAGAGAGCTAGGGAAAACCAAATGCTGCCACATGAATTGCACTAATCAACAAGGTTGTCAAAACTTACCTTTAAAAATAATGTGAATATATTTATTTTGAAGTAAAGGGAGGTTGGATCTGTATTTTGAGGAACCTTTCTTCTATCTGTTCGAGATTCCTTTGTCTTTATTTTTATAAAATAACTGCATTATGTTAGCACCCTTGGCCTCTAGGGTCTTAATCTTACAAACACTTAAAAGTGAAATTGGAGCCTTGTTGTGTGTTTGGAGGAGCGATGTTGCCTTGCAGAAACAGCATATTCATGACTAAAGCTTAAAGCAAAAATATTAAGCATGAAAAATACTAGATATTTTTATTTTAAGAAGGAACGGTGTTCGCTACTTAATTTTTTTTAAAACAAAACTTCACTGTAATTTTCAAGTAAAAGTTAAAACGTGGAGACCTGAGTGAAGGCCAGGTCTGGACAAACTGGTTGAATAGAGTTTCTCTTTCTGCTGTTTGTATCCCTGTGCACAATTACAGTGGATTTGCTCAGCTCTCAGCATTTCTCCCACTCAGCACAGCTCTTGGGCAGGCAAAGAAGAAACAATTCTGCCTTTAAACAAACTCCGCTCCCTGGAAGTGGCACAATTAAACCGAATTTGGTTTGGTCCATAGACTAGGAAAAAACATTTTGTTTTTTTCAGCATATATATGTTTGAGACTGAGGGTAAGTTAATGCAAAGTGTTTGCTCTCAGTTTGGAGGGGCTGTGCAGCCTTTTAGGGCTGAGCCATAAATAGTTTTCTTTTTGGCTTAACAGGAATTTTCTCATCAAGAAACTAAACGACTCTTGGGGTGTAAAAGGGGATGTGCTTGTGGTTTTATTGGAGACTCTTCACAGGTCTCTGTTGTGATCAGATTTGGTACTCTATAATATGTGTGTTTTACCTCAGAGGAGCCTCTATCTAAGGAAAGTATAACATAAGAGAGGATAAAAATAAGATTTTCTTTTTAATGTGCCCTGTCCAAAAAATTAAAAGCTGTAACAGTGAAAGGTGGCTGAAGGGGAAATTTTATCTTTCCCTTACTCCTTGCACACCCTGCCATGGGTGCTGTGTCTTACTAAAAGGTTGGAAGGAGGAGCAGGCTCGTTCCAAAGGAGTTTTCCCCACACCCATCACTACACACGGTATTTTTGTTTAGGTGCAATCCCAGTTCAGCCTTGCAAATTCCAACTGCTCTGCATAGGGTATTCTTTTTTCCAAGGAGTGATTTCGCTGAGGAAACACAAAGTTCTTTTCAAATAAGTGATCAGCAAAGCACAAAGTAAGTGTGAGGGATTTACTTCTAAAGGCAGAAATGAAAATTTGTTTCTCACCCCTAAAGAGCTTCGTTCCCTCACCCCTCTCCCGTGCTGGCAGCAGTGGGATTTGCAGTGTTTTCTGCTATTGTGCTGTTGCCTTTCTCCAGACTTGCATTGCTGTTTGGGCTCCAAGAAAATTCTGTTTAAAGTGTATTTGATCAATGTTCTGAGGTTAAAGATGATACAAGAGAAAAACAGGTTTGATTTGGGGTTGGGTTTTTTTTTCCCCCCCTCAGAAAAATGATCTGCTGCTTATGTTGGAGGGGATAAATGAGTATGAAGTTGTTGTGTTTATAGATGTTCTGTGGCATGGTTGGATTTTTTGGTAAAGTGTAATGTTGAGCAGAAAGCAGAAAGGTTAATGCCAGTCCTGATAGCAGAAAGTCAGTATAATACAGATTTTTACATACCCAGATGACCTGTGATGTGCTTAAATGTCAACATAAGCACCCCCAGTCTTGTGCTGAAAGAGAGAGATGGTTGAATGTAAATTTAGGGGAGACATAAAGAGGGGAGGAGGAAAAGGTGTTTAAGCACATCCCAAAGAAGAATAATAAAAAGATAGTTTGAAAAAGTTAATACCTAGAGCAGTCTTGTCTGGGATAATGGTGAATTGGTTGGCAAAACTGTCTGAAGAGCACGATCAAGTTATAGTAAACCCTGAGTTTGTGGTATGTTGAGATTGATTAGCACAGACCATTTTTGAGAAATGTTTGATATCATTACGGTGTGAAAAATTTTAAGCAGTTCCTCATTTGTTAATAATATGTGACAAAATGGTCACTCCTTTCCCAATAAAATATATTTAGATAAAATAGAAACAGACCCGTAAAATGAACAGGTTTATGGTTTTGCTGCCCTTGACTTTACAAGGGAAATGAATATTCATAACGTGCCTGTTCTCAACCTCAGAGGGAAAAGAAAACAATATTACAGTGAGTAGTCTCAGGGGGAAGGGAAGCAAAAGGAACTTGCTCACGGACACAGAAGTGGTGCAGACACCCCTCATCAGAGCAGTCGGGTGTCTTTCTAAACACACTTGAAAATCTGATAAAATTAAGCAGAAAATTGAGCACAGTTAATACATGAAAGAGTGAAAAGTGATAAACCCCTATGGCTGCAGGCAGTGATTTAGCTGGTGAGTGGATCCCGTCTGAAGCCAAAATCCTTGATGCTTCACCAGCATGTTTAGAACAGGTTAAAAACTGAGAGTTGCATAAACAGGGGAAAAATGCCCCAGTTCTGGCAGCAAAGCCTGTACAGTAGAAAATTAGGGACTGTCGACATCAGTGATTTTCTCCAAACTGTTCTGCAAACCTTTGCACAAAGAAGTGCCCGAGGTGGGGGTGAGAGGGACAGTTTAAAGCCCCGGCTGCAGACGGGAGATTTTGAGCAGAGTTCTGGTAGGGGCAGCAGCTGCTGCTGTTTTATTTTCCAGCAGGGTCTGAGTCGCCCGGGATGCTGCTCCAGCCTTTGGGCAGTCCAGTGCTGAGGAATGTACAAGTAGCAAATAATCACTTCAGCTCCTTCCCCTTGGGGTTTGAATTCAGAGCCTCAGCATAACATACAATTTGGGATCTGTGCTGGATGAGTGCACGCTGGTAGGGCATTGCTGTTAACATTACAAAGTTATTTTCAGATGAAGCACAAAGTCCTGGCCAATTCTCCTCTTTAGAATTCATTCACTTTATCCTTATGTTTTGAAACCGATGTCAAAATAACTGAAAATAGTTCTGTTACCTGAATACGTGGCTTGAAGTTGGGCTTGTCTGATCACATACTTTTTTCTTTAGTTTTTCTCGTTGAATTAATAATTGGATAAATTCCTTTGTAAAAGCTGGAATAAATATTCAAAGGAAGAAATATCCCTAAAGCATACACTTTAAAAAATTTATTGTGTGGTTGTCAAGCCCTGTTTTACTTGGTAGGCTGGAGGCACGGAAGGAAGAGGGGAGGTGCAGATAAGGGGAAGGATGGAGTGAATAGAAGCAGGAAGAATGTGAGGTATAAGAAAGAAGATATCCCAGAAAATATCCCTGCAGGCACAGGTTGTGTTCACCTGGAGGTTGTCACCACAGCCCTTAGGAAGCTGTTGATGCAGGGAGTGGACTTAGAGCAGCCCTAAACCCAGTGACTGGAGCAGTGCTGTGTGTTCAGAGCAAAGGCAGAGTGTGCTGGTGATGGGGAATATTGGACTTTCCCTTTCTCGGTTGCAGGAATGTGAACTGGAATTAGAATAAACCCCAGCTTTGGGAGGGTTTAGTGCTAAGTCTGTTCAGAAGCTTTTAGGAGAAAGAAGGGATGATTGTGGCAGAAATGCTTTCAAACATAGTGGAAGGCCCTTTTTCTTTTATAAACTCAAAGTAGGAGAAATGAAATTTAGAATACAAGTGGTTTTCTGTAACTGTCCTTCGCACTGAGCTCACTATGCAAGCAGAAATTCCAATGTCTTAGGCCATTATTAGAACATTACCAATCAAATTGGAGCCTTTTCAGTTGCAGTGGCTTCTCTAGTAACTCATTAGGTCCATTTTCAGCTGACATAGTGCCATCAAATATTGTACTACCTATTATGCCCCACATTTAATATTAAAAACTTTTCTGAGGATTTACTTTGGTTACTCCTTTGAAAATACAGGGAATGGCAGTGCAGTTCAAGAAGGAGTTGATCCTTTACTCTCTCTTATGTGATTTCTTGGGTACTAGGGTCAAGGTGCATCTCAGTCTGGGGCAGGGCAGAGCACCTCTCAGCTGTAGCAATTCTCGAGTTGGGAGATAAATAAAGGATGTTTTTAAATAATAGCCCACAAGATCTAAGAACCACATTCTGTAAGGGATCTATGTGGTTGTGGTAAAATTGGTCCCGTGTCGTTTCATTTAACCCTGGAAGCATTGGAGAACTCGGAGATGATTAATGGGGAGGAAAGGCGCCGGTCTGCTGCCACTCCCCCCTCCCCGTGCAGGGGGGTCCCATCAGTCTGGCTTTGCTGCTTCCAGAGGTCGGCACAATTTGGGATTCAGCTTTTTTTTTTTGCTGGTAAGGAAAATGAGAGTCCCTCACCCTCTTGTGGGCACTTTGAATTCCCTGCTATGGCCCTCGCAGAACGCTCTGACAGCTGCAGGGTGAGGGAAGTGGTGTTAAAAATTGGAAAAAATAAATAAAAGGAAGAGAAAAATCCCAGTCCTGTGGGATGAGGGAGTAAGAAAATATGTATAATTCTTGATTGAAAGAAGAACCTTTTCACGGTTTTTATGAAGTGAGGAGTTGGAGAGATGATGAGCTTTGTTTCAAATGGAATTACGGCTATAACTCTTCTGTCCCTGGGCTACCAGAGTCATAGGGGAACGGGAGCAAAGCTATCATTTATTCCATGAAATCTTTGTCTCAGTCTCTCTAGGCTATTTCAATTTACCACTGAAATTTCTGGGGAATAATTAATGAATTAATTAAGTATGCTGTGAGGTGTTTGAATATTCAAAAGCTACAATGTAATTATTATTTTTTCTAAAACACATTTTCAGGTTATTTTCAGACATGCAGCCTCCCACAAAAGCACTTACTGCATCAGAAGCTCATGGAGCTTCTCGGTGTCTGTAATCCAGGGACTGTTCTCCGACAGGAGAACATTCCCTGCAAAGAGCAGTGTTGCATTCAGGAAGGGAAAAACTTCCTTTACTTCGTGACCGAAGTATTGTGACAGCAGAGCTGAACTCTCCGCTCTTTTAAAAAGTTAAATCACGTTAATAAAGTTGCGTTAAGGAGGATTATTATTTTTTCCTCTCCCGTATCATTTTGTGTGGGCGTTTCTTGCGAGCGATCACCGAGAGCTTTGCTTACAGTGCGGTTTGGGCCACAGAAATACAGTCGCGTTGAAAGAGACCCGTTGCCTTCCATGAATTATTTTTAGATCCCAACCTTAGGAAACACATTTCCCGCGATATAAATTATTAATTGCCCCTGTAGTTCTGGCAGTGTTTCATAACTTGCTTTCCTATCATTTTCAGTGTTACAGGCCTGTAATGAAGAGGGAGGAGGGGGGTTAGGAAAAGGCAAGTCCTTTGTTTTGGAGGAGGCTCTTCAGGAGCTCCATGTTACGATACCAAAGGAATAGAATCAGACTCAAAGAGGGCAGGTTTAGATTAGATATGAGGAAGTAATTCTTCCCTGTGAGGGTGGTGAGGGACTGGAATAGATTTCCCAGAGAAACTGTGGCTGCCCCATCCCTGGAAGTGTCCAGGGCCAGCTTGGACGGGGCTTGGAGCAACCTGGGACAGTGGAAGGTGTCCCTGCCCATGGCAGGGGGTGGAATAAGACGATCTTTAACATCCCTTTATATTTTCCTGCCCATTCTATGAATTCTATGAATGTATTTTGGGAATAAGCAGAGAGCGAACCCCGGGCAGGGCAGAGCGGGGCTCTGGGCGCTTCCGCAGCCCCTGACACACCTGCGGGGGTCTCACCTCGTGGAAAGCCCCCGGTTGTGATGGTTTTACAGCGTGTGCGGAGCGCCCCGGCACCGCTCGGGCACCCGCGGGGCCGCGGCCGCCTCACGATCCGCCCGCGCCGCGATCCAGGCCGGGCTTTGCCGCTCGCCCGCCGCGCTCCGGGCCGGGGCCGGCCGAGGGTCCGGGCAGCCCCCTCGGGGGTCCGGGCAGCTCCCTCAGGGCTCCCTCGAGGGTCTGGGGGTCCGGGCCGGGGCCCGCCGGGGGTCCGAGCATTCCCGCCGGGGTCCGGGCGGCAGCACCTCCCGGCGGGGCCCGTTCCTCGGGGAACGCATCCCTGCATTTAAAAAAAAAAAAAAGTATTTAAGAAATATATATATATATATATATATATGTATGGGGAGAGAGGGTAACTGGGCCCAGCGCGCTGTAAATTGTACATTTAAACAATGACACAGTTTTTCCACTTCATTTGGCAAATTTTCCTCCCGCAGCCCATCCCGCCATAGGTCCCTCTATGTGTGTGTGTGAGGGACCCTCACAGCAACAACACCCGCGGCCAAAGGGTTAAACATTAACTTTAAACATTCCCTGTCCCGCACGAGCTCGTTTTTCCATGAGCCGAGGTGGGCTTTTCCCCCCTCTCCTTAAATAACGAGGGTGGTCCCAGCATACTCTATATCGAGACAGCTTTTCATCAGTTGCTCATCAGCATGCTAATTGCTGTATGACTAATTATGCCCTGAATTCCAGTTGATTTTCTTAATGAGACAGCTGGGTTAATTATGTAATCGTATGATTACATTAGCCCAGAGTGCCCTGGCGAAAAGGAAGGCGGGCGGGAGTGGGATGTCACCGGGCGAGGGGCGCGCGGGGGGCACCCACGGCCACTAATGACCGGGGAGGGCAACTCCGCGACAGTGCTCGTGGTGTAAACACCGGGGTTAAATTATTAATAGTAAGAGCTGCTTCGTCTTCTCCCAGCTCCCAGAATGAGGGAGGAACAGGGGTTCATAAACAAAACTCACTTTGGAAGTTCGGGTGGTCACCAGTGACCCTGTTGTATGTCCAGGGTTGAGGTTGGGTTTGGGCTGAGTGACAGGGGGTGGTGGGCGGGTCATAGGATCAGAGAATGTCCTGAGTTGGAAGGGACCCATAAGGATCATCCAGTCCAACTCCTGGCCCTGCCCAGGACACCCCAACAATCCCACCCTGTCCATGAGAGCATTGTCCAAATGCTCCTTGAGCTCTGTCAGCCTTGGTGCTGTGCCCACTGCCCTGGGGAGCCTGGTCAGTGCCCAACCACCCTCTGGGGAAAGAAACTTTTCCTAATATCCAACCTAACTCTCCCCTGACGCAGCTCCAGCCGTTCCCTCAGGTCCTGTCACTGGTCACAGAGAGCAGAGATCGGAGCTGCCCCTCGTGAGGAAGCTGCAGACCCTGATGAGTCTTCCCTCAGTTTCCTCTTCAGGCTGAACAAAACAAGTGTCCTCAGCCACTCCTCGTGTGGCCCCTCTAGACCCTTCACCATCTTCGTAGCCTCCTTTGGGTGCCCTCTAATAGCTTTAGATCTTTATTACATTGTGGCGCCCAAAACCGCACCCAGGCTGATGAGGGGCTGCCTCTCCCTACTCATGTAACTTGCAGTTTGGGCAAGATCCATCTTTGAGTTTCTTTTAAAATTGTTCATAAAGTCAGTAGTTTACATGCATAAGCAGCAGCAGCAAAAAAAAAAATTGTTTCTTTTGTACTGCTATTCAAAAAAGGTGCATCATCAGGGCATGTGTGTGGTGTGAGAACAGCCTCAGAGGTGTTGCTGTGGCTGGTTTGCTCCAGCTCGTTTGATGCGAAGTATTAACTGCTATAAAAATTATTTTACATTTGTAACATTAATTTTTTCATGTCTGTGTCCATTGAGATGTGTCCATGCCCCTCCTTTGTGGGGACAGAAGCTCCTCTGCAAGAGGACGGTGTGGTGTTCAGCAGTGAGCACAGGGATGCTGGTGAATCCGTTGGGAAGGAAAGGCAGAAATGGGCTTTGCAGGTCCTGGGTTTAAAATAGTGTTTCTCCTGTGGTAGTGTGGAGGAAGCCTTGTCAGGGGTCGGATCCAGATGTGCTGGGCTGTGTACGAACACAGGATGCAGAGGGCTTCTCTGTGGGATGCAACAAGTGTTTCAGGAAAAATGAACAGAATAGGAAGCAATAGAAAAAAATACACTAAATTTAGTATAAAAATAGACATTTCAGTTTACTCTTGGGCAGTAATGATCTTGCAAAACACTTCTTCAAGTTCTAGATGTTCCTATTCCTTTTAACAGTTTTCTTATTTTTTATTTATCCTGTGCTTAGCATGGATCCAGAACTTTTGCAAGAGAAGATTCAAACCAAGAGAATAATGTGTGATGAGTTTTCCACCTTTCAGTGTTCAGTGAGGTGATTTTTCTCTTTTACAGACCACAGAAAGGGCATTTCCCTTGCTACCTCTCTCTGTAAACCAGAGCCACTTGATTTTTTTGAGCCATGTGTGCCTGTTGATTGTGTAATGAATCGAAAGTTTTGGTCCATTGCTTGTTTAAAAATTCAGTGACCTCCTGTTAAATGACATGAAACATACTTTGTAAGCCTGGTTAATATAAAAAGGTATGCTTTTCCATGCATGCATATGTTGGGAATAGGAGGGTATTTTTATTTATTTTTAAATCCACTCCACTCAGGTAAGAAAAAAGTCATCGTGACTGTAAGGTTTATACTTGTTTCAGGTTAATTGGTGTTCATAAATACTCCAGAAATAACAGATTTTTAGGGTTTTTAAGCTAAAAGAGCATGTTGGAGCTTGCTGTAAGAAATTATTTGTGTCTCTGCCTGAAATGTCTTGGTTATTTTATTGTCATACAATGATTAGTTTTCTTTAATGCAGTTAATAAAAATTAAGTCTTAAGAGGTGCTTCAACCGTGGGTTTTTTTACATGTCCTCCAGCAGTATTTAGTGGCTGCAGGCCATTAGTCCTTCAAATAGGCTCTAGTGAAGTTTGAGGTTTAATGCACAGAGACTTTTTTTACATTTTGTTTGTTCTGCCACTGTTTTGCTACTTGAACATTAACCTTTAATAGAGCTAAATTAAATATACATGTCCTGATGAATAATTATGAGATTGCAAGCATTTTCATTTTGTACATAAAGCTTCTCAGGGATTGCAAATTTGACTTAAGGTTTAGTCATTATTCACTTCATAATGCCCATGTTATTTTTTGTCCTTTAATTCTTTACTGATTTCAATATAAAAAGCCCTGTGTATTCAGAGCAAAATGCCTCTTGTGGGTGTCCTGGCTTTTTACAATGGGCGTGTTAAAACGAGAAGGGAAAAAAAGCGCACCCACAATTTTGGGAGGTTCGGTTTCTTTCATTGTGGCACTTCAACACCGTTCGATAGAAATCCCGTGACCGAAGCTTAAGATCCCCAACCTGATAGGATTCGTGGTTCCTGTAACAATTTAAGATGTGGATGGATTGAGACAATCCAGCCTTTCTTTATGTTCAGCAGATGAATGTCCCGGGCTGGCGCTCTGGGAGAAATGCTGAGCTGCAGGAGTGTGACAAAACGTTCCTCGCGGATGAAGGTCGGCAGACCTCCATGGGAGAGGGTGATGTTGTGACAGCCCACGCCGTAATTGGACCATACATAAATACTGCAGAGCCTTTAACTCGTGCTACTGCTGTGACTTCAACTTTATATTTAATTCCTTACCTGTACCCCCCTGTCTCTGCCACCATAACATTTTAAGTTTGATTTATTATAAATATTTTAATGCAGATAATAATAACGAAAAGTATTTGGCCTAAAAAGCATAAATGAAAAAGCTATGTAGTCATAAACTATGTATGTACAGAGAACAGATGACAAGCAACCTAGATTTTGTATTATGAACAGGGTAATGCCATAAGCTGTTGAAGAACTGGAGTAACAAAATGCAGCAGGCTGCTACTTAGAATGTCTCTGAGCTCAACATAACCCAGTGCTATTCTTTTATAAACTATGCAACAACGCTGGCATATTGAAAAAACACACAGGCTCATGCTTAATGTGTTAACAGAGGTACAATAGACTTATTATGTGTTTCCAGAGACTGAGGGTGGTCTGAAAAATTAATGACTGTGGTGGTTGAAAATTAAGTGAACTCCCTAATATATACTGTTGTTGATCCACTGAGTTTGGTGTTTAGCATTCCTCAACAGGAGACTAAATCTTTGCAGCCGTTTCACAAGAGATGCTGGCGCCCACAGCAGAAATATATTCAATAATCTTTTATAAGTCCATCGCACTCCAGTGTTTTCTTATTCTGACTGGGAAGAAGTCCCAGAATAAATCACACGTGCACATGTGAGGTGTGTGCTGGGGACCCTCTTTATCAGAAAGGGATGAGCATCAGAGAATTAATTTTGAGAGAAAATTTGATTAATAGTATTAGAAATAGAGGGATCCAACCCCAAGGTTCATGGAGTTATTTACATCCACACAATATTTCTGATTATTATTGATCTGCCAGTTAGAACAAGTATAACTTGGATCTCCATGATCAAATAACCTCTTTGAGCTCTGCTGTGCAGGAGGACACAGTTTGCTTCAGAAATTCACTGCTGCAGAAGCAGAGGTGTGTGAGGGACAGTAGCTGTCAGTGAGCTGAGCAGTTTAATTGCTTTTTACACAAAAATTCTCATTTTGCGAACAAAAATGTGAAACTGAAGACTCTCACGTGCCTTTGGTATCATGACTGTCTGCACCTAGGAACACACTCCTGTGAATTAACACCAGGATGAAGAAGGCATGTCCCAATGTCATGGAATCCTAGAATGGTTTGGGTTGGAAGGGACTTAAAAACTACCTCATTTCATCCCCTGCCACGTGCAGGGCCACCTTCCACTAGCCCAGGTTGCTCCAAGCCCCGTCCAAGAAGGCCTTGGACACTTCAGGGATGGGGCAGCCACAGCTTCTCTGGGGAACCTGTGCCAGGGCCTCACCACCCTCACAGGGAAGAATTTTGTTGTATTATCCCATCTAACCCTGCCCTCTGGCAGTGGGAAGCCATTCCCCTTTGTCCTGTCCCTCCATGTCCTTGTCCCAAGTCCCTCTCCAGCTCTCTTGGAGCCCCTTTAGGCCCTGGAAGGGGCTCCAAGGTCTCCCCAGAGCCTTTTACCCAGGCTGAACACCCCCATCTCTCACAACCTGGCTCCATATTTAAGGGGTAACACAGATACAATGAAATATTTCTGGATTTTGAAGTTTGCAGGATATGAGGAATGTACAGGACTGATAACTCCAAGTAGGGCCTTACTGGCACTAAAATGTATATTAATAGATAAAAAAGGACTCTTGAGCTCTGAACTGCTTGAACCACAGAAGTGTTCCTGTTATCTTATGTTTCATTTCACTGTTCCTCTTTCAGATCCTGTTCCAGCCTTGGATTTGGGGCAGCAGCTTCAGCTGAAGGTTCAACGTATGCACGATATTGAAACAGAAAACCAGAAACTTAGGGAAACTCTAGAGGAGTACAATAAAGAATTCGCCGAGGTGAAAAATCAGGGTACGTTGCAAACATATTCTTTTATCAGCTTTTAATGCACACTGAAGTTTGAAGGCAGGGATTAAATTCAGTTTTATTTCACGCAGGGAGAGTTGACATTAGCACTGAAATTCAGTATAGATAGTACAGTGGTCTATTACAGCCATTTCTGTATTTATGACTTCGGGTAGACTCTTTGGATTTGTTTAAAGTTTCATTTCCTGTAACACCAAGGCAGAGGATGGAGTTGTTATTCTGCATATTATATTGTAGCCTTCAGCCCTGAAAATTACACCTGACTGACGTTATATGTGACATTTTATGAGAGGCAGTGCTGGTACTGACATCAAGCTGAACGTGGGTGTGGGTGCTTGTAGGACATGCATCTTGCACAGACAGACTCAAAAAAAAATCAGTATTTTATACTCATACAAATCTGTACAAAATGGAACTTTTTCTGTGCTCTGTTTTCCCTTATCTAAATGTATTACTGGAGTACATTCAGCATACTTACTTTATATTTACTCTAGAGACTATCCATAGAGCAATGTAAATACAAGCTATTACTGTTTAATTATTTAAGTTTTAATGAGACCAGAGTACATGAAAATACATGAAAATCTCAATGAGATTTAAAGCCTGTTGGCTTTAAGGCTGTTCAAGTTTTCTTGTGATTCAGAATAAAGTTTCCTGCATCAGGAAACAAAATTTTACTCAGTTGTATACCTCATTGCCTATCCATGGGACTTTTCATTTCCATGCTTAATGCCCAGTTCTGAGTGGTGGAAAGGTAAATTGTCTTGGCATTTGGGAAAATGGAGATTTTATTTTTTATATTATGAAACTGTTGCACCCAAGTAACATTTGAAAGCTGCATTAGCAAGTCAGTTGATTTTGTTACATCTCATTTTCAGCAGAAGGAACATATATGCAGTTATATATTTTGAAATATATTTTAACATAGAGGGTGTGACCTCTGAAGAGAACAGGTATCAGCATGCCAGGATTTGGACTGGACTGGAAGAGATGTCACGTGGGAGCTGTAATGCTCTAAACCTATATACTCTAAAAAAGTACTTTTTGCTGTAAATGTACAATAATTGCAGTTCCCTGTGCAGAGTTTTCCCGAGACTCTGCATCCTGTTCATCCAAGCAGGACATAGGGGTTCATCCCAGAAAGTGGAAAAGCTCTTGACTTCCAGAGTTTTTTGCTTCAACCACTCACAAACTGGCATTTTTAATTTTCCCTGGTGTGCTCTCACTTTCTTCCCGTTTTCCCACTGTAACCTTTGCCTTGTTTTTCATTCCAGTGCAATAGTTTTACTCTCTGTTTCAAACAGGGATTAATAAACTATGCAGGGAAAAGCCTGTTGTTAGCTGAGGGTGCTTTGATCAGGTAATCTCTTGGTTTGGAGGGCTGTGTGTGAGCTGTACAGTGCCTGTAAGAACTTCTTCCAAAACTGGTATAAATGGCAGTGGCTGACAAGCTTTAGCTGACCTGAGCAGTGAAGAAGGCACTTAGTGCTTCAAGCAATGTAGAGGATTAAACTGTACTTGTCCAACACATCTATTGTTACATGCTTAAATGTAAAAACAAATTTTATTACAAAAGTCACGTTTCTTCCCATATTTGTGCACTTCTTGCATTCGTTTTTGTAGTTTTGTTTCCTTTTCAAATTAAACATTCAAACATTAGTCAAGATGCAATTATATGCATTTCCATGAGATTATTTTGCTCTCTGCTTCTCGACATACCTGGATATTTTGGCAGATTCATGTCTGAAAACACCTGGAGCAAAGGTGTCTCCAGTTCTGAGCGCACCCGCTGTCCGTAGGAATGAGCATCCTGTTGTCTGCGCGAAGGAGCATCCTTTGCTTATTCAGGAAAAGATCAGAATTTGTATTACTTCCCGGATCTCAGAGAAGAATTTCCCTTTGCTGAGGGGAAAAAAAAAAAAAAGAAAAAGAAGTGACGTGTCCTTTTCATGGCCTGTTACTCAGTAACGAGCCTCAGCTGATTTCTGCACAGCCAGCAAAATCCCGCTCCTTCTCTCGGAGGCAGCTGGTTTGCTGGCATTTTTACTACTCTCCTCCCCCCTTTTTTGTGGTCACGGTGGTCCAGGCTGTCTTTGGTAATGCCCAGACAGCAGATCATGTCACCAGCTACCTCCTGTCTGCTTTACAGTTCTCGACTCATCTCTAAACATCTGGATTTTCAAAGGATTCTGTGTGGGTTAGTGTGATACTACTGAGGTTTTTTCCCCCCAACCCCACAGGCTTTATTTATCATATCAGAGTGTGTCTTCTTATGATGTTTCTGCGCAGTATAAAACTTTTTATGTCCAAAATATTTTATTTTTCCTTCAATCATTGTTAATGGCATCTGTTAATAAGCTGAGGTCTTTAACCCCCCGCCTGCATCCCTGTGTGAGTACACTGAACTGTATTGCTGCTGGGAGCCTTCTGGCAGTCCAGTGCTTTTTCCAAATTCCATTATTGTTACAAAGCCTACTCTGGTGAATGTCCTGCTTTTCCTCTTCGGAGCCCTATAAGGATTCAGTCCTTTCCTGTGGGTGGGATCAAAGGCCTTTCACGTAGGAGCGGATCAGGGCACGTAAAGAGATGTTGAACCGTAGCTCTGCAGGTTTATGCATCTTCTCTCATCCATATCCAGGCATGGGATATCCATGCAAGATAGCTCCTTTATCCAAGAGAAGGAGCTCTGCAAATTCCCTGGAAGGCTATGAGTGCGCTCAGAAAGTTAAAACAGTTAATGCCTGTGTGTACAGCCCGGTGTGGATGATGGGGCAGTGAGAGCAACTGGGATATGCAGAGCTGCAGAGTGTCTGTTGGGTCTGAGCTGCTGTTAATGCAGCATTTCTCATCAGTTGTGGAGCAGAACGGAGCTGTATCCCAGATATGTGTTCAATTAGTGTGAGATTGCATCTGTGCACGAACCATAGTGGAACTGCCTCTTTGGGCACGAGCACAGTTAGGTGAATTAAGTGTCCTGTGTGTACATCCGTACTTAAACCTACACCAGGACTTTATTAATCTTCACTCAGCACTGAGCTAATTTTAGACTAGTCAATAAGGTGATATTATATTTTACAATTGATTTTTTTCTCCTTCTTTTTTTAAAAAAGTCATGTTAGAGGAACCTTCTTCACTCTGCTTTCCAGCAAACTCCATTGATCCTTCTCAACCTAAACACTTAAAGTTCAATTTAACATTTAGGGAGTAAAAGGTCTCCAAAGGGACTCATATCCATTGATTTTGTGTCAGAGTTGAAGAGCTAAAGTTTAAAACACACTGAGCCTACAGGGTAAAGCAAGCCTTGTGTTGTGGAACCACGTGGAGCTGTGTAAACTCATTCTTCCCCGTTGTTTTTCTGTAGAGGTTACAATAAAAGCACTTAAAGAGAAAATCCGAGAATATGAGCAGACCCTGAAGAACCAAGCGGAGAACATAGCCCTTGAAAAGGAACAAAAGTTACAAAATGATTTTGCAGAGAAGGAGAGGTGAGTGTGGGTGTTGTGGAGGAGGAGAGATGTATTTTTGTGTTTAATCTCCCCAGCCAGGACCGACTCTCAGGCGTGCGGAGACAGTTCATATATTGAGTGATTCCGGCGATTTATGTGTTTGACACGGAATCATTTGATACTCAGCTTTGCACAGCGAAACAATCGTGAGAGTGTGGAAGTAAAACAAGGACAGATTGTCTCCTGGCTGTGGTGTGGTGGGGGGTGTCGTGTTCAGGAGGGTGCAAACCTGCTTTTATTCCTCACTGGCTGTATTGTCCTCTGTGACACCAATCTGTCTCCATTAGCCGACAGGGTAATTCAGCCTGCTGTGTCACAGAACCGTGGTACAGGCTGCACAACCCTGAGCTGCTGGAGATGAAGCACCCACAGCCTGGGTAAAAGGTGCATCACCCCTGCTCCCTTGGCAATGCCTCAGAGAGGGGATTTGCACCTGAACTACCCCAGGAAGGTTTCATGTTCCTATGCGTGTTCCTACGTGCCAAAATTAAGAAGAGTTTTAATAATTACTCATTTTTTTAAAAGCGTTCTTAATGCATTTCTAATCTTTTGCAAATGAGCAGGGAGTGTTTGAATCTTCACAAACAAATCAGGCAGGACAAGACCGAGGGGCTAAAGAGGGAGTTCTTTCAGGCTGTGTTCCCTGTCTTGAGAATTTACTTCTCCCATGGAGCAATAACACTGAACTATAATATGTTCAACATAGCGTGGAAAACCTTCAGTTTACATGAGCTTTTTAGCTGGGGGTTGGTTGTTTAAATTCAGGTCTGAGTGGGAGGAATCTTTTTGTAAGTCTTCAGTACCTGTGGTTGCTTTTTGATAAGTAACTTGTAAGGAGTAAGGCTTGTAAGGCTTTAACAACTGCAATTTAGATACCCTTAAAAGTAAAATAAAATGGCAGGTCGTAGAATGCAAATAAAAGTGTGTAGAAGACGTTTTGAGGTCTCAAAATATATAGTTCAGTTTGAAGGGAACTGACACATGGTTCTTGCTATAAATAGTTATTAACCTGGTCAGCAGTGTTGGAGAATAAATTTATGCACTCTATGGAGTGCAAGCAGGATGCTGGTAGTTTCATAAGCCATTTCACAATTCTGAAATCTGCAGAATATCCTAAAAGCAATGTTGTAAAAAGCAGTGACTCCTGGGAGATGTTGGAGCAGCTCCTTTCAGAGATGAGTTTTATAACTCCTGTAACCTGGCCTTTAGCAAGGACTGCAGTGCCTCCATGGCCAGATGATTTTAAAATGGGTAGAACTGACACAAACAAGAAAATGTTGCCTGTGGACTTAAGAAATGTGAGCATATTAAAGGTTTTCTCATGTTATATAGAAAATATCAGTGTGAGGTTTGTTTTGAAATATGTGTTTTCTTAAAGATTAGCTAATAATATTGCTGCATTTGGCACCCATTACAGCTCTGATGAGACAGCTGCTGCATCCATTCACTCTATCAGTTATGGCAACAAATTCCTTCATTATGACACTAAAATGGAAATGTATCATTCTTCTTGTACTAACTTTGTACAACAGAGGGTGCTTGGTGACAATTTTCTCAATGTGTGTGACATTTCCTAAACAAATTATGCTCAAGAAAACCTTCCACTGAAGTTGTCATTTATATAGCAGTCAACTCTTGTATAATGTTCACAGCTTATGTTATGAGGTGGCTACGCTGTTAAAATTTTAATAAGTGGGACCACAAAGTACAAACAGGATCACAACCTGACCTGATTTAGGGGTCCCATGGAAGCACCTTGTAGCCTGGGTGGTGTTGGCAGTTGTCTGATTACAGTGGAGATGTTTGTTCGCTCTACCTTCCAACTTTGCAAAGCCCAGAGAAGTTGTTTAAGGTGATTACGAGCTCTGTTCTCACCTCTTGTCTTCCCTTGGCAGAAAATTGCAGGAGACACAGATGTCGACAGCCTCGAAGCTGGAGGAGGCCGAACACAAAGTTCAAGCTTTGCAAACAGGTTTGGCTTCGCTTTTCTGACCTATTCCAGTGATCAGGTGGGAGGTGAGAGGAGGGGGATCATTGGGTGTATCAGGACTGTGTGTGAACCAGCTCCTGGAAGTTCAGGGAGATCCAACAGAGCTTTGTGAATCAGAGCTTCTTTTGGGCTCACACCCAGTCTAGTGGTAAATACAGGAGACAAGTCCGTGAAGGACCTACAGCATCAGAGTATCCGTGAAATTACAACAGGCCATGGAACTTATCCATGTGTGTTCTCCTCTGGCTTCACACACTCCTGAACTGAGATAACTGTGCAGTGATCCATGTGAACCCAGTTTTTACCACTGTGTTTTGCCTGTTGCTATGACTTGCCATTAATTTTCATCCCTGTACACTTAGAGATTCCAGGTCTGGGTACATTTGGCTTTGTTTACTATGAGAAAACAAGAAGTTTTTTTCCCTGAACTATTGCAATGAGTATTTGAAATAAGTAATCAGTTTAGCCAGTATAATAAGAAATTAATAATGTCTAGCTTTGTTAAGCAGAAACTGGGAATTTTTTGCAATGTAACAGAAATACCATTAAAATTTTTTAAAAAATCAAAATTCTATGTTTTTTTCTAAGTCATAAGCCTAGGTAGAAAGATATAGCAAAGAATTTTTCATCAGGAGATGTACAGCTTTATTTATGGCTGAATACTACTGTTTCAGTACTGTAATGCTTCATGTTTATGCCTTTTAGCCTTGGAAAAAACCAGGACAGAACTATTTGATCTGAAAACAAAATACGATGAAGAAACTACTGCAAAGTAAGATTTCCCTGTTTTCTTTCTATGTCTCCCTTCAGGGTATCACTGCTTTTTTTTTTGTTTTGCATCTGTCTGTTGGAGACAGACAAGATGGGGGAGGCTCAGGCGTCCAAATTTGTTGGAAAACATGGTCATAATTTGGCCTCCTATGGAGAGATTATTAGTTTTCATCTTTTCTTCCACCCAGTCAGACTTTTCCTGGCACGCACGCTGCTGCTTTCCTGGTTTCCTTCTCAGGTGCTTCATCTGTTTATCTTTTACACTATATATCTCTTGCATTTTGTTGAGAAAAAGGGCTGTTTCAGGAATATTTACTGTGATCTTTCAATCTTGGTGAAAATAAAATTTCATTTAGCAAAGGATTTGTGTTTCACTGTTAGGCACCCTGGTTCCTTCTACTCCTGGGGTGGCAGTCATTGCTCTGTCAGGTTCACCCCAAACTGCAGAGAGTAGCATTTTCAGCAGATTTCTCTTGTTTTCAAGTAGGATATGAAGGTAGTCTCCAAAGTATATATTCTTGTCTTCCTAATGGCTACTGTTTTCAATTATCCTCTGGTTTTATTAACAATCAGGGCAGGGAACAACAAAAGAGACAGACTGCTGCTGGTTTCCTTTGAACCCTTCATATTTAAGGAAAGTTAATAATGAGAAGGAATTCTCATGATCAGCAGGATTAAGCCCAAAGAGTCATTTCTGTGTCTGGAAGTGGGATAGGAATGAAGAAGCCATTTCAGATGGCTGGGACACTGTAAGAGAAGGGTTGGGAGACACGGCACCTCCCTGTGTCCACATCCTGCAGAGTCCCACCTTCACCTCACTTCCAACCCTTGCTCCTGCCCTCACCACCCTCCCTGGCACAGGAGAAATGGGAAGTGAAGGCTGTTGGAAACTCCTTGTTGGGACATGAAAATCCATAGGCTGGGTTGGATGGGAGGAGTGACCTGGACTTGGGTTTATCCATAAAGGGCTTTCTGGTGTGGCTCGTGCCACTCTGGACAATACAAGGTTTTAACACCAGTCAAACTGACACCAAGTCTAAATTTCTTAGCCCGTGGTTCTGTGACTGTAGAGGATCTGATTCCCCACTGAGCTCGTGGGGAACTCGGAGCTCACCAAATGCAGCCCATGGTAGTTCACAATCCATCAGCACTTGGAGTTGAAACACCTTTTACGCCATTCAGGATGAGGTAAATTTTGGGTTTGCTCTGGAAGTCCAGTTTCCTCCGAGTTCCATGCAAGATGAGTCCCATATGAGGTGATCAGAAGTAGTTTTGTTCCCTCATTGATTCATCCCTCTCTAAGAGGCACTGACTAATGATGGGTCTGATGGAGCCATCATTTTTTTCCTGCACATAACTGATTTTGCTGTTATTTTGTCTTGCAGTTGCTTCTGGGGAAACAGGCAGAGACCAGTGGTTGTAGGCACTGAACCTAATGACCCCTCACCCTTTTTAATGTGTTTATTTGCAGAGTGTTTGCTTCATTTTCAGTACTGTTTCCTTAAGTGCTGTAATTTATCTTAAACTGAGAAAAGTCTGTTCTCTAAAATATTTGTTTGCATTTCTAATCTCATTCTTTCAGGGAGATTCACACAGAAATATTCTCATGATTTTGAGTATGATTCTTACCTAATATATATAGAATTACATAAAAATTAGTAACATCTGCAGTAACAAGAAGTTTATTGTGTTCTGTGGCAGAATGATTATGAAGTCTGGGTCTGGAATATAGTGGTCATGGAGCTGAATCCTGAAGCAGACATTAAGCTTGTGCTTTATCTCCCAGACTAATGTACTGTGAAAACAAACTTGTAGGACCTAATAATAGCAGAAATATTTTATCATTGTTTTGGATATTTATGGCAGGAATAGTTCTTGCATAACAACAATCATCTGTAGCGTTTGTAGCCCAAATTTTGCAATATGGAAGTCTAGAAAAACATGAAAAGGGAACTGAATGTAGACAGTGAAATTGAGTCATCTATTTTAATTGTAAAAGCTGGGAGAAATGCTGAAAAAACACCAATAAAAAGGGTGAAAGACAGTTTGATTCTCTTCTAAAAAGAAACCCTCTTTTGATCTAAGTCTGAAAAGCTACTTGTATTGCCAATTTTAATTTTATGTTTTAAAAACATGTGATTTTTATCTTAGGCCAGAATTGTTAGTTTTACAGACACTTATTTGATGCAGATGAATTGGAGTGCCTTCAGGAAAAAAAACAGATAATTGTCAATTTTTTAAAGCTAACAGTGCTTTTAAGATTTTCAGTCTCAGAATAAAGCTGTCTTTCAACTACTTGAAACTTTGAAAATCTTTCACACCAAAAAAAAACAAACCAAAAAAACCCAAGAAAGCAGAAGGAATACACAGTGAGAAGCCTCCTTTATCAGCGTTAAGGAGTCTGGATTTTGTCCTGGCGACTGGTCGCGATCTTGAAGTTGGGAATCACGGTGTCAACTCGTTTATCTTAATGTCCCGTTCAAAGTACGTGCAGAGGGAGGGATGGAGGTGCAGCTGGGCACCTTTGGATGAGATCAGTGGCTGGAATGAAAATCTCCAGTCAAATTAGGTTCTGTCATCCCCGTGGCTAAAAACCCCCTGTTGCCTTTTGCAGGGAGCAGGTGGGTCTGTGCCCCCCCGGCCTCTGTGCCGGGCACTGAAGGTGTTAATGACAAAAAGAAGTTTATTATGTGCAGTCATTGCAGTCTGTCAGCTGGAATAGCAGAAGCTGCATTTGACAAGATGGCAGCAGCAAAGTTTTCCATGTGTAGGCTTGAAGTAAAATGTAATTAGCCTTTATGTGCAGAACAAGGATCCATTGATGAATACAGCTGGTCTTTGTTTTCTTCTGTCATTGAGTGTGGGAGGTAAAAGTGTTCTTCTTCATGTTTATTAATACAAGATTCCTTAGACAAATGGCAAGCACAGTTTAATATTTGTTGGAACACAGAGGGGCTTGCCAAAACAGTTGTTGTGTAAGAGGATTTCAAGGTTTTCAGATTATAATCATCTCTGGGTTAAATAAATGAATGATTACTCTGCCTTTTTCAATTAAAGAGGCACATCCTCTCTTGAGGCCTGATACTGATTTTGTTTGCTGTCCCACACGTTTCTATCAGCAAACCTGGATTTAACCAGCACTAATGAGTTTGATCTGGAGATTCTATCGGAGCTGGAACTGAAAAGCAAACTCAGACTTGAGTTTCAGGAAAATTAAAGAATGTTGGGTTTGGGTTTTTTCATAGTGCAACAGACTTTTTTTTTTTTCTTCTTTCTTCTCTGCAGAAAAAGAAACATTCTGTATACATTTCCTTAAGTTTTCCAGGGACAAACTGTTCTCCTCAGTAATGTTGCTCTTTCGCTTCTGGTTTGCTGCAGAGTCCAAACAAGTGTTTGGGATTCCCAGCTGAGCAGTTAATGCTCCCAGCCGGAATGGTTGAATTCCAGTTTTAGATCAATTCCAGAGCCACCTCTTCGCTCCGACCCCTCCTCTCCCCCAACCTAAATGAATTCTAATTGGAAAAGGATCTTGGGTTGTAGCACATACAGTAGGCTTGTTACATTACTGTTAACATGTGGGTTGAGGCTCCCTGCCTTTGATGAAAGAAAATATCGAATTTCACTGAAATGCTCCATTTTCACCAGCCAACTTTAAGTAGTCTTGTGAGGATTTTGGGTACTGACCCCCCCTTCTGCAATAAAATGCCTTCATAAACAACACAAACCAGAAGAAGTTTAGGTTAAGTTTGTCAGTCAGAGCAGCTCTGCTACCTTTGTTACCTGAGGATTTTCTCAAAGATTCAGACTTTTTGGTCTTTTGAAAGTAGAGTGTGCACAGGAATGTAATGGGATATTCATATTTCATGTTTGGTGAAGTAGTCATCTGAAAACAACTACTTTCAATAACTCGTAGGAAAATATTTTGCCTCTAGAATATGAAGCACAGAATTGTTGTCCTTCCATAGATCAGACTGATTATTATTTTTTTTGGCAGCACAGCTAAGGATGACACAGGAGGGCATATGGGAACAGAGGGAGATGCCTGTGGTTTTTGACTCTTTGGGGTGAAGGCGCCTCTTCCACATTATCAAACAGACCTGTTCTTCAGGCATCAGTGTAGACTAAAGTTATAAAGATGTAATTTTCTGCATGGAAGGACTGTAGGATTGAACTTGAAGACAGGCAGAGGACCAGAAGTTGTAGAGAATTCCTGAAGAATTATTTCTGCCCCAAGTTATGTGGTGGAATTGGATTTCAAGTATTCATGTGAAATCTGTTACATTGGGGCAAATCTCAGTTAACTTGGACTTCAGGGGAATCATTCTCCATATATTGTGAGAATTGAATTATTTACTTTAATTTTTTTTTTACCAAATCTTTCTTGGTTAAGTGCTGGCTGATGCCAATATATCACTTCTCAAATGTTTGTAGTTTTCCATTTTGATGGTGCTCAGGGTCGAATTGAATAAAAAATAAAGTCATGCTCCCTCCAGCATCACATAATTACTGTGATAGATGACCTCAAATGCTGCTTCCCCCCATTGAGCATGAAATACTGTAGTTAGGGTGGTTGTGTTGTACATGTCATGAAATAGCTTCTATTTGCTGTGCCTTTAAGGTCTTAAAGTTTCCTATTTCCTGTTCTTTTGATGAGTCATTAACTTCTAATGCTCAGCTCTGGAATTATTGCTGTATTTAAAGTGATTTCCCTAAAAACAGGAGATGGAGAACTTCATAGGCCGTGTCTCTTGGTATTTTCTCTTCTTAAATTTCCTAATCATATTGCTACTAGTGAAGCCCCAGGGGTGGTGGCAATGGAGGGGATGAGAAACCAGGGAAGATGTTACAGAGAACTACTTTTTTAATGAAAAAAAAGTGAAGAAAAACTGAATGTTTTGAATCTTACAGAAAGCTCTGTCTGCATTTTACAATTTGAGGTGTTTGTTCAGAGTTTTAACTGTGCCTTATGCAAAACTCAGCAGGCTGAAAGTCACTATGTAGCATTAATATTTTGCCTAAAAACCTAGAAATGAAAAGGAATGAAAATACTTTGGAGTCTGCTTTTTATTTTGATCTAAAGCTCTGGTGTGAAGTCGGGCTTGAGAGCCCAAGTGCAAACCAGCATTTTTTGTCACATTTCTGGTTCAGCCTGGAATCACACCAGGAAAGTTGCAAAGTTGTGTGTGGAGAGAATTCAGCGTTCCTGTAAAACACTTGGCTTTGTGAAATCCCGAGTGCTTGCTTGAACCACTGGCATTACCTTTAGTTTTGGGTAGGGAAACCGAGGCGTGAGGGGTGTGTACGATGCTCAAAGCCAACAGGTCTGGTCTTGGCTGGAGTCTAGAAATGTGCAACCACGAGAATGATAACCCACAAACTGACAAAAAGATTATTTATTTTCATTTTTAATTTCCAAGTGTTCGTTTCTGAGAACTCCATATTTATGGAGCCTTTGGAGGCAGTAGGAGTTTGTGCTGTAGCTGGGCTCTGTTGCCTCTTTTGTTAGACTTGTATCGCTTGCAATTAGTTAATGTAACTTTCTGACAGCACTGAAGTGCCCCAGGTCCTTTCAGGGCTTTTATTTTGTTTGTTTTTTAACCTCCAGTGAGACTGTTCAGTGCCTTTTTCTAGTATAGCCTAAAAGCTGGTGTTATTTAACAACCCAAAGTAGAAAAAAAAAATAGCCTTAGGGTATTCCAGCATATTCTAGTCATCACCCTGTTATCTCTAACCTTGGGTTGACATGAGATCCTTAGATGGAAGTCTTTAAATAAATGCAAAGTCCTGCATCAGAGGGTCTCAGGTTCCTGTGCCAGCCAAGCTGTGGGTCGTCTCAGCCATGGAAAGCACCACAGATCCTCACTGGGAATGAAGCTTCATGGAGAGGCTGCAGCTTCCTTGGTGCCTTGGTCTGTATGAAATGACAAGGGGCAGAACTGTCCCTGTCCTGTCTGTTCTCACTTGCTCTTGTGGAGCCAAACCTGGTGCAGCTGCCTCAGTACACGAGTGGAAGACCCACAAGTGTGTTCCTGCCATCCCATCCCCGTTGCCAGCAGGGATTGGCTTTCCCTGTGAGTCCAACAAAAGGCCAGTCCAGTTTTTGGAGCCATCTTGCCACAACAGGTCCTTTTACCTGTAACAGCTGAACTTTCTGAGGTGCCTGGGAGGGTCACGTGAGGAAGAAGAGGAGCAAGTTAGAGGGAAGGAACACCCTCTCACAGAGTCACATCTACCCCCCAGCATGGACAAGGTCTTTGGTTTCCGTCTCCCAGTCAGCTGAGCTCGGGTTTCACGCAGCTCTTTCATGTATGTCTACAAATTATAACAGTCTCTTTTTTTTTTCAATGCAAAGTAGCAAATCAACAGAGTTATTTTGGTCCAGAACCGCTTCCTGGCGAGGTCTTGTCTGTGAAAGCAGGAGGGCACGTGGTTCTGCTGGGCTCATGCAGCACAGCTACTGCAGGGCTGGGACCACAGGGGAGGCAGGTGGGATAAATCCTGGAATCATCCGAAACAAATGGTTCATCTGTTTCCAATGGGGGCCTGCCTTGTGGGGTTACCCCTTCCCAATCCCAGAGCAGAGCTCTCCATGAGATGCTGAGTTAAACTGACAGGCACTGCAGCCCTTGTGTCTACCTGGCCACGTGTTCCATGGGTGGCTTCCCGCACTGATGTGGATTTGGAGTTCTCCTTGATGGATCCAGAGATGGATTCCAGCTGCTTTTCCCACTCCCACGCAGGCAAAAAAAAAGAGTCACGTAGAGTGTGTTGTGCTCCCTCATTTAATGGAAAAGAATGGCTGTCCTGAATGAGAATGGAGGTTTAGGGAACTGTGTAAGATCCCAAGCACTAAAACTCTGCATCCTAAAAAACAGCCTCTTTCTTCTGCTTTGGTCTTTTTTCCCTTTGGAAGTCTAGGGATTTGTTTTGAGAGCTGGTGACCTGCTCTTCCAAGTACCAGATTGTTTCATACAGTTTTCACATTTACCCGGTGCTTTCATTTGGGTTTTTTTTGTTTGCCTTTTCCAAGAGCAGGAAGGTGGGAGCCATCAGTCAGTGGCTGCATCTGGCACAGCCTTTATGGAAGTATCCTATGCTGTTTCCTCATTAGCCAGGTTTTTCAGCATCTCATTGAACCTGCATCTAAATGTGTCTGATCCCATCCCTGCCTTAAAAAGTTGCTATGATGCCTCAGCTATAAGTCACCTGACTGCAGAAACAGGGGCCTTATCCTCTCCTCAGTTGCTTTAAAAAGAAGTATTTCTGATTTGTGTTATTAATACTGTTGATGTTGTGGACTTTGAGATGTTCCCATTATTCAGGGTAAAGGCTACAGAATGAAGTCCTGTGCCTGTATTGCTGTGCAGATCATCCCTGTTGCCTTAAAAAGGGCTTTCAAACTTCACTTATTTCTCCTGCCCACTCCCATATAAACCTTGGACTTCCCTTTGAGCCTTTCTTGGTACCTATGGCAGAAGCAGAGCTGGCAAGGAAATATCTGTGTTGGCACATGCAGGAGTCACCCCAGCACTTCCACCTCTGCATTTCCCCTGTGCCCTGGTTGTAGGGAAAAGGGGATTTCATCCTGTAGATTTTGAGCAGTTTTGGCAGTGCTATGACCTTAAAATGGTGGCATTTCCAGTAAATCAAAGATTTTTCTGAGAAGCAGCTGCAGCATGGGGCAGGTCAGGGTGTGGATGCCAGGGGAGCGTGTCCTGTATGGTTCAGCCCCTTCTGATCCTCTTGGAGACATCGCTTAATGGGACCTAAGAAATATTGTCTCATTTACATATCCTCTGATCTAATTAAAAGACAATAAAGCCATGTGGGATTGCAGTTTTGTGTCACAGAAAATATCTGGTGTGATGAAATTGAATCGCTTTGTCTTGATGGAATTTTTTTGAAAATAATGTTTCAATGAAGAAGTTTTTAAAAAAATATTATCTTTGATCAAGAAACTGAGAATCCCAGGCATTGGAACCAGGCTTGAGCACTGATTCAGGGATTTGGAAGAGCTGGGTGTTGGCCAGCTCATGGAGCAGAAGGGATAAGGCAGGATGATGCAGGCACTAAACCCAAGAAAAACAATAGACAACATGCAGGCCTGTTAATAACTTCATTAGCATTCATGTAAAGCATTAAATAAACAAATGCATAATACACAAATCCTGTAAGCCTGAGATTATTAACCCTTAACACTTATCTGGTGTGTTCCTGCAGGGGCAAACTGTGGCAGAGGCTGTGATTTTGTGCCTGTGCTGGCCTTGCCTCCCAGTTTTTTAATATGTTGAGGAACTGAGTCCCAGGGACTCAGTTGAGATTGGTCAGGGGCTGGAATACTGGAAGGCAGCCAGTATTACAGCAAGGATCAAAACTGAGAAATCAAGGCAGTGGATGGAAGAAAGGACTGCTGCTTCCCCTATTTTGCTTAGATACAGCTGTGTGATGCTCAGAATAAACCCCAGCTATCTAGGGTTGCTTGCACATTCCAAATAACCTGTTTGTAAGAAATTTTGAGCAAAAATTAAATTTGACTGAAGCACTGCCTTAGGGTCAGTAATATTTTGTAGCAGTTTTTCAGTGGCTTTTAATAGATGGTCTTTGTTTACTTGTGGTCCCCAACTACACACCTTGTCTTCATTCTTTCCCTCAAACTAATGAACTTGCAGCTGAATAGTGTAATTTGTTTTTTCTTCTCCCCAGTACAGCTTTTTATTAGTGAGGGGTTTTAGGCTAGCCTGGTCTTGATTTGTTTTGTGGTGGCTACCAGACATAAATCTCCTGAGTTCCCTGTGGACTGCACTCACTGGATGATAACCTGCCCTCCTGCCCCTCCTCCTGGGGGAACTCATGTGGCTGAACCACTCCTAACCTGGGCTGCTGGGTCAAAGGCAGTTGGGTTTTCAACTATACTGACAACCACATATATTCATATATATTTATATATTTAAAAAATAGAAATGAAGTACCATGGCAACTTTCATGCAGTGGTTTCAATTTTGTTCCTTTTCCTTCCTTTGATTCAGTGTTCAGCACTGGGCAAAGGGAATCTTTCTATTACAGTTGGTGTTAAGCAGAGTGTTGCAGGGGGAGGATTGTGAACAGGTTACTTCCTTTGCATGGTTTCCTCAAGAAATTGTATTTACTGATGTTTTATTTCCTATGCATTTCCTCATTTATGGGATGGGGATTATTAACCTGCCTGAACACGGTGGTTATATCAGACAGATAACCTCAGGGGCACATGTGGCTTTCATGAAACTATACCACCCATTTCCATCATTGTGAACCGTGTCATCCACCAGTTGGGTCGCCATAAATCGCTGTGAAATGCACACAGCCTTAACCAGCAGTGAGGAGCACATAACTTAACCATGGGGTAACTAACCATCTTAATAAATCTAAATTCACTCTTTACTGGAGACACTTCAGGGAAAGTGGGAACAATTTCTACAGCCTGTTATCCCACATGGTCCCGGTAATGTAAAGGGTAAGTAGAGCTCTTGTTCTGCAGAGAGATCCCTATACCCTGCTCTCTGTTTCACCCTCTGTGTTTGGGAATCTGTGCCTGGTGTAAAACAAATAAAAAGCGCTGCCAAGCAGCCAGTTCTGCAGCCAGAGTGCCCAGCACCGTGTTCAGGGCCGTCATTAAAAGATTTCATGAAACAGCCTTAAAAATGAAAAGTTTCCTTTCTGGGAGAGAGAGAGATAATTGAACTCATTGATTTGTTTCACGGTTTGTTTGCCCTTTCATTCCCTTCCTGAGGTGCTGTTTGTTGAGGAATGTCTCCAATTGCCAGAAAGACAGTGGGGTGTCTAATATTTCCCCGCCAGCTCTCCTTTCAGCCAGAGCAGAGTACTGTGGCAAGCCTACGATATGAATTTTTAATGCAGAACTTTATAACATAGCCCTTGCAGCACGGCTGCACTACTCTCTTGAGCTTTCAGATTTAATGCTCTGATGAACAGAGCACAGACTTGGGGCATTCGACAGCAGTCGGAATTAACCCCCGAGTTACCGAGTGTGCAGCAGTTAATTTCCCTGCAGATTAATACGGACACAGGAGGAAAGACTGCAGATACTCCCTCATTGGAAAAGTGTCTAAATAACTGGGATTTTGACTTGCAAAATTACCTGGGATATATTTTCCCTCTTTTGCTGATAATGGAGATTTTTAAGGCTCTTTACTTTTCCTGGGCTCAACAACTCTGCAGTCATTGTGTACTGGATAAAAGGACGCTGTCTTGCCCACTGTCTGGGCTCGGATAATGATCCAGGTTGGATGTCCAGAGAGGGAAAAAAATTAAATCAGCTCTGTAATGCATCATGGAGATGAACTTGCCATAGGTTCCTATTCTTCCAGATCATATCATTTAGCTGTTTATATAGTGAATCATGATAGTCTATCTGAGGGGATTTTGCTCTGTTTGGAATATGATCTTAACTAGATGTGGATGTTCTTATTAGCCCATCATCTTATTTACCTAGCGAGAAGTGTAGAGTGGAGATAAGTAGCCCAAATTATTACTCTTCAGGGCATTAGCACATGTTTGTCAGTGTTGAATTTCATCTGCCTGTTCACCTGACTCGTTTTACAGTCTGAACTTTTTACTCTTCTGCAGTCTTGGTAATAATAATTCTGCCCTACTGCAGTTAGTGCTGCTGTGCTGATCATCAGCTTCTCTAAATCAACCCTTTACTTATTAAACAACACCCTCCTAATGGATTATCTGGAGGAATATTGCTCTTAATATCCTTCACAGTCTGTCTGTGTAGTCCTTAGGTTTTTCCTAGCTGGTTCTTTTTGGTAGCAGAGCATTTCACAGCCAGGACTGGGCTTGTCAGGGGTCTCGGCAGGATTTTGTCAAGAAAAAAATGCAGCATTTGTGGGTTTAACTTTGATAATGGAGGAGGAGCCTGATGTATTTAAATTGTGATAGGACTGGTGTAAACCAGAGAGAATTAGACAGGACACAGGACATGCCAGGTGTTAATGGCACTCAGGAGAAAGACATAACAGGAGTTTGTGCTTGGGTGGTGTTAAACCATTTGCCTTAAGCCTTTGTGAATGAGAAATGCAAGTTGTTCTTAACTGATACCACGGAAGTACATTTACACTTTTTAATCTTAAATCAGCATCTCAGCTTTAGGGAGACATTTACACATTTGTTTCAGATGAGGTCTTTTAAGCAGCTTGTCTTATTGATTATAGACCCAAGATTGGCTTTGCTTCCTCCACTGTTATTACTGACTCACAAGATTAAGGTTTTCAAGGCTTGGTGCTAAATGCAGAGAGATCCTGTCACTTCATTCAGTAGTTCTAGGTATCTATTAACTTTATTTCTATATAAAACCACCGTATTTTGATAGGAAATTTAGTTGGAGCCTGGCTTATGAAAAGGACACTCCTGTTTTCATTCCTGTGCTGGTAATTAGCTCTGTGTCTTATTTTTGTTGTGTCAAGCACACTACCTAAACCAAGGCTGATGACTCAGTTTTGCCATATGTAAAAAGGGCACATGGGGTGAGGCAAGACTTCATTAATGTGGATAGTCTTTCAGTCCTTGGATAGGGAAGTGGAAGTGCTGTTCTGATGCATTGTAGCTGTAAAAATAAATGTACCCAAATAGAAGTGCATAAAATGCGTTTGCTGACCATTCATTTGAACATCCATTAGGTCATCCTGTGGTGAATGGAAATATTCTTCTTTCCTGGAGACCACACCAAAGGAAAAAAGATGCACATGGCATCTGCCATAATAATAACTCTGTGTTACCACTGGCTGCCCCATTGCAGGGCACTGGGCTGGGCAGTTTTAATCATTCTCCCTTTTTTCATTGTTTTACCTGTGTGGTGCTTTAATGTGGGAGTCTTTTGCTTTTCCTGAGCCAAAGTGGAAATATTTATTTAACGAGTTGTAGCAGATTTTTATATGCAGAGTGGTAGAGTTGGGGAGCATGACTCACAGGAAGTAAAAAAGATCAACAAATTCAGTGTGTTTAACCATTTTGATTCCTCCCCATGGTCCTTCTCATTTGGGGGAAGGGGAGGAAGAGGAACAAGAGGCAGAGTGTCCTATCCCACATTCCAGAGACAGCTCTGCCTGATGCCCTCTGTCCTGACCCAAATCCTAGTGATAAGCAAACAGGGGTCTTCTGGAGTGCCTCCACTCAGGCACTTTCAGTGGTGCTCACCTTCTGTGGCTTTGAAGTTTGTCTGCATGGCCAGAATGAGCTTTTCCTGTTACTGACCCAAGATAAAACATTGATTTTTTTTTATTTTATTTTTTTTAATTACATGTAATCAGAATAAAGTAGCTGCTGTAGTAGGTTATACTTTTTAATTACAGATTTTAATGTTGAGACCTGCAGGATCTGAGTCAAGAGGCTGTATCTGGACTATTTTAAACATGGGGCTCAAAGCCAGAATTGATACATGTTCTACTTTTTAAAATGCAAGTCAAAGCCTGGACTGGCTTATATTTCTAGGGCAGAAGTTGAAATAATTAAATTGCAGCAGAGCACACGATATGTGTGTCTTTGAAGATCATGGTAAGAAAATATTCCTTGGTAATATACAGTAGCACTTTTAATAACTTCCCTGTCCTGGATTGTTTTAGATGTGTGGAGCCAGTTGGGAAATGTGCATTAGCATTGCAAGTTGCCATCTGAGTGACAACAAACAACTCCTGCTGTTGGAATGCTAACAACGACAAGTCATTTGGTACAGCCATTTGCCAGTTTAATGGCTTAAGCAGCTTAGTTTTAATTAAACAGCAGCTTCTGTGTATGATATCAGAGAAAATAATGTTCTCCTTACAAGCTGAGTTGTTTAGTGTTGTCCTCAACTTGCTGGAGATACCAACAGCCTCTCTGTTCCAGCATTCAGCCGGTGCATTGTCTGCCAGTTCATGTGCAAAATTCGTTTGCAGTAAAGCAAACAAACCCTTTTGGGGTATGGATGAGACTTAATCTGTTAGTTACATGCAAACTCAGCCTTGCCTTGGTGGCAGGAGTTGTTCTTTGGGTGGGAAGAGCTCCATCCGTGGGCTAAAACTGTGTTTCCTCACAGAATGTGTAAGTTGGGAGATCCTTCACCCCTCTGCCCAAGGGCTGTAGGAGTAAAGGACTGGAAGCTTATTGATTAAGGGGTAAAATTCCTGCCTGGTGTCAGAAGGTTCACCTGACATGAAGACAAAGTGACTGAAGTGTTCAAAGACAGTGTGGACAGGGCTTGGAGCACCCTGGTGTAGTGGAAGGTGTCCCTGCCCATGGCATGGGGTTGGAACAAGATGAGCCTTAAGATCTGTTCCCACCCAACCCATTCTAGGATTCTGTGCTAATCTGTTGTAGGAAGAGTCAGGGTTTTGGTGGTCTATCTGAAGTTAATTTCATAGAGAGTGACAGTCAGGAAAAGCAGTCATGTCCTTTGCATTTCACTCCCTCGTACCTGAAATCTAGAAACCCACTTTTGTGCTGGAGGTGACAACCTTGTCTTCAAGAATCATTTTGCAGGTTGCAGGATGAGAGTTTGGTGGGGAGTGACAGAGGAAGGTGGCATTGCTACTTGCAGACACAGTTCCTGTTCTGAATCAGGCTGCCTTTCAACTGCTGTCTTTTCAGAAAGCTCATTTTAGTCTGCAAGGAATATGTGGTGTGGGCTCACTGTATTCCTTGGCTGGAGTTCCTTTCTCGAAGAGAATGATGTAAATGTGAACTTCTGCACGGCAGGTGAGGGTCTAACACTTGGACTACTTAAGATTAGACCTGTGACGTCACATGTAGACAACTGATTATAAACAGCCTGGGTTTCAGAGCTGTTCCTTTTGATTTCTGGTATTGAAAATCTCAGCCACAGCACTGGTTTTGGTGTTACCTGGTCCCTCTGTGTGCTAAGAGCCGTGAGCTCCAAATAAGTTGAGGTGCTTTGCAGGAATTTTCCCATCTTCTTTATTTCTCCTCTTCATTTCCCAACCCTTCCCCTTAAGTCCTCACATACCTTTGTATCAGTGTGGCAGTTTATGCAAAACCTGTAATTCTGATGTTACGCCCATGAGAACAAAAATAAGGCAGCCACCAGAGGTTTTTGGAGGTTAAGAAGGTCATAAAAACTCAGAATGCACAAGTTTAGCTCAAGTTATGCTTATTGGGGCAAGTATTTCACATCTTGAACTAGAACCTCTTGAGACTTGGTACAGCTTAGCATTATCTGATTTATTTAATCACATTTCCATGAAATCAGGTATATTCATCAACAGAGAACATTGTGAGCAAATTGAATGAAACCATTACTCAACACAATTTCTGGCTTTGGTAGTAGAAAATATCCTGTAAGTTTTAGGCAGCAGAGCTGCTGGTTTTAGCTCAACAGCAGATCATCCATGAAGGAAATGAGGGCCAGAAGGCAACTGCTGCCGGTGGCTTCTCCTGTCTTTCCCTGCTGGATAAATGGGTGCCCAGAGCCTTGAGGACAGTGCTCATTAGCCCCTGGCAGCGGGAGGTGCCTGCTCAGAGGCAGGAAGGAGTGACCTGTGCTGCTGTTTGTGCAGGGAGATAAGTGATGGGGGCTCCATGTGGGCATGTTTGGAGAAGGAAATGGTTCCGTGTGTTCGGTGGGGCCCACCCTCCTCCCACCCTCTTCCCACCCTCCAGCATTCCGGTCTTGGCCACATCATGTGCAGATTGAGGCAGAAAAGCCCTTGTTTCTCAAGCATCTTGAACCTGTAACTGGTGGCCACTCAGTTCCGTCTACAGGAACTTCTTTTAGTGGAATAAAATAAACAGCAAATGAGTGTTTGTTTACAAGTCATGGGTGAATGGGTGGATTTCTATGCTCCTCTTTTATTAATTATTTGGGGGAAATGCTGTTGGTTTATTAAAAGCACAATTGTAGTCACAGCGAGGGGGTTGGGGTTAAAGTTGTATTTTATAAAATTGTTGGCAAAAAATACACACACAAAGTGGCCCATAGTAAATAATCAGCAGTTTTGGTAGTTATTCCACTCTGCAGTCACTTAAATTCATCAGCAGTCTTTCCTTGGCTTTGCATATGGATGAATGTCTTGAAGTATGTTGTGACTTCTTGTGCAAGATAGAAAAAAAAATCACCCATCACGTCTCATTCTTACAAGAGCAGTAAAGATACAACGTTGTTGTTGTAATCATGAAGGTTTCTGGTGCTCCCAAATTGTGCATTATTGGTTTTTCATCATCTTGGTAAATCAAGGAGATGTTCTTGTCACCAGTCACAAAAGGAAGGTAATACAGAGCCTTTCTTTAATGCCATGTGCTTCAGAGCTGATGTTATAAAACAGTTTATCCTTTTTTTTCCCAGAGCTCTCTACTTTTAAGGGCTTTGTTTTGCACGCTGCTGCAAATACATTTGCTGCCTGCATTAGTCATTTACAGTACTTAGATCCTGCAACTATTAAATTGTTAACATTTGGAGCCAGCTGTAATTATCTTTTATTATTATTATTTTTAATGGGCATAATGCTTTCTTTCCTCTCCAGCTTTCCTCAACATTTGAGGGATCTTTAAGGTATTCTAACACTGGAGCAGCATCTTTGATTCCTGTTTACACTGTTTGTTTTCTTATCTCTTTAAAATACTGTGCTCACCAAGGATTTTTTGTCTGCCTGAAGTTTTTGTTTCCCTTGAGTGTCTAAAATGGATACCCCAGGGAAAAACACACTTGAAGGTAAGGTCCTAATCACCATCTTCTGAGACTGCTTTGCATTCAGTGCCTGGGAGAGCTGCACACCCACATGGAGCTGCTCTATAAACCTGATGCAAATATCAGTTGATATAATTCCTTGTTGGTTTTGATACCTAAAACGATAAAAGAAATGGTGGTTACCAACTTTTATCACTGGCTGTTCTACTAAATGTTCTTTTCATCCATGTTCCAGTTAGGAACAGAGGGTTTTCTTTCACTTTTATGTAAAGGCCTGGAAGCCCTTAGTTTAACTATTAGTTTTTCTTATGCCTTATTTGAATTTTTCCATATCTGAAACCATAAAAACTGCTTGACTTCAGTATTAATGGCACTCTTTATCCCAGTGTTTATTGTTTGGTGGGGAAGCTGGAGGGAAGGAAAGATGATCATGTTGATGGTGATGTTGTTCACGTGTGGGGGACTACCCCTGTACAGGCATTTCTTTGAGCTTCTAATTAAGATCCTGTGGATCTCAGGGATGCAGGAAGGCTCCCAGCTTTGCCATGTGGCCAGGCAGGCTGTGCTGGTATTAAGTGAGCTCTGTGCCAATGGTCTAGATCAGTGATTTTCTATTTGTTCTGCAAATTCCTGCAATTCCACTGGTTATTGCTAAGAAATCACAGTAATAACTGTGAAAGGCAACCAGTCATAAACTGTAAATGTGCTGTACTGATGTTTCATCCTCTGATGGAAAACTCCAGGTAGTCTGGAAGTTAGGAAGGTCAGAAATGACTCTTGGAGATCCCCTGGTGTATAACTTTTAGCTGGGACTCGATCCTTTTAACCCTGTGGATATCTGTCCATGGGACAGCAGTGACTTCCTTGCCTTTCCCCTCTTCATTGCCTTCATTCAGTTGTGGTCGTTGTGATAGTTTTAAATATACAATATCTTGGTGTTAAGTATGTCAGACCAGCTTAACTCATCAGAAAACCATTTCAGCAGAGGGCTTGTAGCTGATAATGGGTGTACTTTTGCCCTCTTCCCTAAAAGACAGTGGCCACTAAATATAGCAGTGCGAGCTATTTTTTGATTATGTAACATCTCTATCTGTCTGTACTCTGATTAAATAATCTATTTTCTTGGCAAAGGAGTGCAAGTTAATTTTCTGTTATTGATCAAAAACATATTTTAGCTTTGATACAAATGACTTATTTGTCTTGCTGCCTGTTGGATTGATTTTTGTCACCCTCGTGTCATCAGTGATGCTGTGGCAGAGCCAGGAAGGGAGCTGGGGATGGTGAGACCTGCCAGGCACGTGCCCCTTCTCACCCAGGGCAGTGTTCAACAGTCTCCCTGTGCAGTGTGTGGTGGATAAGCCTTTTTCTCTTAACAATTTTTGTTCCTGTTCTTCAGTCAACATATTGTCTGTGTTAACTAAACTGTTATTATTTTTTATTTATCATTTCCACACACATTTTTCCTAGTTTATTCCTGTTCCTTTGTACCTTCTACCTTCATAGCAGTGGGATTGTGGTAAGGTTAGCTGTACCAAATACCCTACGTGGCCAGGGCCTGTGGAAGACTTAATTATTGTCCATTCCTTGGAACAAATTTAAGAAAAAAACTTTGTGGGTTGAGTTTGTGAGCTTTACAATGTATTCATGCATCCTACCTATACAGAGCTCCCCTCCCACACCTTTTATTTCTGTTATAACATCAAATAAACCTAGTTGCACACTTGAGCCTATGGCCTGGGAAGGTGGAAGTGCAGGGAAGGCAATGGGGGAAGGAGGCAGAGCCATGTGCAGCCAGTGAGTCTGGCCCCATCCTCGCTGTTTGTAAAACACTTCAGAGGCAAAGTGAGGTTCCCTGGATTACTGATTTACTGCTTGAGGCCATAAAAGGAGCTGAGCCCAGGGAAAACAGCAGGAGACTAAATAAGCTTTATTTGGAAAGTTTCAAACTTTTGCACATACGGTGCAGGAACTGATGGCACAAACTGTCTGCTTTGGGGAAAAGAAGGGGAAATTCCCCTGCTCCTGTGCCTGTGTACAAGTTCATGTTCCAGCAAAGTACCCACAGATTCAGAGATTTGAGACCTGGGCAGGGGCTGTCACACCTGGGAAATGTGGGTGCTGCAATGGGGGAGCAGAGTGAAGTGGAGGTGGGACACCCAACAGGGTTCTGGGCTCACCTTTACACCTCCCCAGGTCAGGGGATGGCAGGGAGGGGTGTTTGGCACTGAAGGTCTAAACAGTCTGAAACTCTCGTTAAGCAAATGCTGGGTTTGTGGCTCTGAGACCACTTGGTTACAGAATTAGCACTGCATCAAAAACCAGGCAGATCCAAAGGGTCAGTCAGCACTGTCTTACCTCCTTTCTCTGCTACAGCTGTTTGTTCATGTAGGAAGGATGGTTTTCATCCACTGAAGAGGCTTTTGATATAGCAGAAGTGTTGAGGAATTGTCATTAGCAACAGAAAACCAATATTTCCAGTTCAAATTCCCCTTCTGTAGAAACATTAAACCAGTTATATTAACTGTTGAAACAGAATAATCAAATAGTTCCTTACTGCAGACTACAACATTAGTCAAGCCTGAAGCTGTTTTACTTCAGCAGTATTTTAAAGGCAAAACAACTGTTGCAAGGGAAATAAAGAACTTGAAAAGTGTTTCTGCAAGTAATATTGTAAAAGGTTAAATTAGAAGACTGTGCGCTTTTGTCCTCCAAGGGCTTGAAGTAGTACCTGGTGGGGTTGAGTTTTGCCACGAAGGATTATTTAAAGTAATTTTGCTGTCTAATATATATCCAGTTTCAATTCTGTGTAGACAGGCAATCTGTCAGTCATATTAGTGAGCATCCCTCATAATCCAGTACAACTGGAGGCTTAAGTTGGGAAAGAATTGAGCAGCTTTATATATTCAGCAAAGATTTAAAGGTAAACCTGCTGACTGGTACAGGAGGCTCGAGTGAAGCCAACGTTAACCAGCTCCTTGACCAACTCCTGAGGGCAGCTGGGGGTCAGCCTGCTTTTTGGGTGCCCCACTGGAGTGAGAGCCAACCTAGAGAAGGGAAGGGAGAGAGAAGAATGCAGTTCCTTCATCTGAAGACCAGGAGCTTGCTCTGCGTCTCAGGCATCTGTCCACGTTCTGTGGTAATGAACTGGTGCTTGTGCAGGTTTAGACAACACCAGTTCTCCTCCTGGGTTGTTTTTCTCTATTCTATGGTCTCACATTCCCTGCTTTGTTTCTTTCCACCTGTTTTTTTGCTGCTTTGTCACTCAGGTCAGCAGGATTGATGCTGTTGAGAGCTATAAACTGAAACAGCAGAGCACTGGCATGATTGCCATTTGACAGAACTGGTGTTTCCATTCCGAGCAAAGCTGGGACAAATTGGGAACAGAGAAAAACCATGTTGGTAATTGGACACATTATTATATAGACAGCAATCATCCTGGCTGTTGATCTTCAGCATAGCTCATGGGAAAGGTAAAACCTACTCAAAATGTAGAGTAAGCACATCTCTATCATGCTATCTGCTATTTTAATTCCATTTATTGGATGGGAGGACATCAATTACCTGTATCAGAGACCATGTAATGCGATTTTCTTGGATAGCCAGAAGGAAATACTTACTTTAGATGATAGCAGAGAATAGTCACATCACCTATATTCATTGCTAAACCAAAAGCATCTAAAACACTTCCCCAAATACATGTCCCACTTGAATGCTGTGTTCCTGCAGAGTCAACATTTAGCTTTTCCTTTGCACAACTTGCATGTCCCTTTCACAGATAAAGGACAAATAAAACAATGCCTACTTTGTTGTCCATCACTGATGCTCCAGGTGCATTTGGCAGTGTAGGGAAGCAGGATATTGTCATATTTGGGTGCCTGTTGGTGAATGTGCTTGGAGCAGCATGGTAAGAAGTGGGAGCTTGGAGATTATTGGCCTGGTGGACACATTCATCCTGTTTGATGCCAATAAATCATTCCAAAGGGCCTGTGGGATGTTCTCTTGCACTCCATAGTGCCAGTTACCAAGTCAGACTGGGTAGAGGGAACAGATAATTTAGAGAACTGAAGCATTTGAGCTACAATTGGAACAGGTATGGATTTCTCTCCTTTAGTCTGTGATATTTTCCCTGAAAACATTCAGGTCACTGGAGGATAACTGTTCTCCACCAGGGAGGAGCTGGTGGTGTGTCATTGCTGTGGTGGGAAGCAGTAATTTCCCCTTGATCTCTGCCTGTGGAGTGACACCTGTACATCGAATTTCTCACTGCACTCTTTGTTTTCAAACTGTTGCACTGAATGAAGACTGTGGGAAATTAGAGAAAAGCATTTTATAGGTTCTTACAGTGATGGACAAAGATACAGAATAAGTAAGGGGAAAAATTAATAGATACCTAGATTTTCCAAATACTGGGCCCCTCAGCCCTCTCTGTGGTTAAGGAGAAGAGATGCTGGGTGTCTCTGGAAAGAAGCTCCTAAAGATCAGTCTGGAATATGAATGTTGCTACAGTAAAAATTGTGAACAGTCTCCAATTGTTGAGGTTATTTTTTCTCTAAAGAAAACAAACATACAGAAATTCTGGCATTGGTGTAGTATGAGGGAGGATTGTTCATTTTTGGGTTGTAACTACTCAAAACCCAAAGTGATGTTTCAGATGTGACATGGTGATTCTAAAAAAAAAAAAATAACCCACCAAAAAAAAAATATAAAAAACCTCTCATATCTTTGCCAAGGTATTTGTGCTTATTTTTAAACTCCAGTCACATTATTAAGTAAGTTAAAATATTTGTGTGTATTTTTAGAGGATCTTTAATCAAAGCACAGACAATTCTTCCTGCTGATTCTTCAGTTTAAAGTATTGCCAATCCGATAAAATAGAATGACACTTAAGATGCCTGCAATTAGGGTTTCTAATTTTGGCTAAATTATCTATTTTAACTCCATCAGTAAAAAAAAGTAAATTGTTGCAGGTGCTCTGTCTCCAAAGTATAAAACTCTCTGTCTGTCTATCTATCTATCTATCTGTCTGTCTGCCCATCTATCTATCTACCTACCTATTATTATTGTTGTTGTTTATTTTCATATTTATTTAATATTTTTTTTATTTGGAGAAACTATTCTGAAAGAGCTTATGTGAGTTGTAGGACAGCAGTGTTAGTAAGAGTTGGTCTTTAAGGAAGCTTTTATTTTATACTTTGTTATACTTCTTTTTTTCAAGTAAGAGAAAAACTGGCGAGTTCTGCTCCTGTGCTGCAGGAGCAGAGCAGCCTGTTTGTGCATCCCCAACCCTGCATGACCACAGCCTTTATCCCTTTTTCCAAAGGAAATGGAGCTTCCACGAGCCTGTGGTGTGTTTTACTGCCAGCCTGCTTGGCCACCCGTTTGCAGTTCATCAGTTCCCCCTCCTAAATTAACTTGGAAGCTGATGGTTGACTTGGGCAGTAATTAACAGCCTTAAAAATCCACGGCACAGGGAGCTCTGGTGAAGCTTGTAGGGATTGGGAATGGAAGACAGACAAATAGCCCGTTTGAGGGCGGCAGGTTGAGGGAGCAGCAGTTCCTCTGCACTTGCAGGGTGATCAACCATGCCTGTGCTGCTGGAAAGCATCAATAACGTGTATTTCCTACAATTTGTGGGTGGGAGGTGAAGAGGTGACATTTAAGGGATCAGGGAGGGATCAGGAGGAAGCAGCAATGGGGGGCAGCTGAAGGCATGGATGGGACAGCTGATACTGTCACAGTGGGTGCTGTCTAAACAACTTTATAGGAACAATCGATAGGAAGCAGGGCTTTGTTTGGGTTGGGGCTTAGGGAGGATGTGTATTTTATCCACTGACTCGCCTCCATGTGGACCATCACAGGAAGCAGCCACAGGGTGTCAGGTAAAACTGCTCCTACCAAATCTGGGTTTACAGTAGTGCTGACTTGCTGATCACAGTGAGGGTTTGCTCACTGTGGGAATCCTGTAAATTCCAAAAAACCCCCCAGTTAAGAACACACCTGACTCCACCACTTCAGAGGCTGCTGCTTGTTTTCCTCCATCAACCAGTTCAGAGCTTCTGCTTGGAGTAAATTGGTATTGGGCAAGTCTATTAAATTTCACACAAATGATGGCTGCTCTGTTTAATTGTGTAGCAAATTAACTGACATCTGAAGCTCTGAGCAGACTGCAGAAATGCTCAACTCCTGGCAACAGGAATAAACACCCAGAGAGCAGGGTAAGGACCCACAGCCTCAAACTTCCCACCTGCTCTTCAGGGGTTGAGTTCTGGAAGTCAGTGAAGTGCAGGGCAGGTGAGAAAGTGTTGGGGTTCACAAGTTGTGGAGAAAAGTAATCCACTGTTAATAAAACAATCACTTTCCAAAATGACTTGCAAAGGATGCTTTAGATTAGGGTTTCTGCCAGTGTGGACCACAAACCCACTACTGGAATAAATTAATGGAAAGGGGTCCAGTGTCTGGTGTAGGATGCACGTTCCTCCCACTTATATTGGGATCAGAAAGAACTGAGGGGATGGAAAACCTGGGAACCAGCAGGGAACTTGCTTTGTGTGCAAGGAGAGCGGGTTTCCTAATAGAAAATCCTCTAAAGCTCAATCCAAATGTTTGGATCCTTGGGAAACAATGATTTCATCAGCAAATCTAAGTGTAGAGTGTACCCAAAAGACCCCAAATGAGGACAGTTACAGGGAGTGTAAGGTTTAATAATGCTGCTGCCTTGATGTGATTAATAAGGCTGCTGATTTCCCATGTCTTATCAGCCGACTCTAACACTGGTTTGTATATTTGTTATCTCCATTCTGCGTTGTGGTATGGGAGGATAAATAGAAATACCATGGAGGCGACAGGAAACAAAACAAAAATAATCAAACATGTTTATCACTAGAGCATTAAAATGGCTGCTGTGGCAGACACCAGATGAATTATGCAATACATAACTTAATTCTCTGGGCCACAGATGTTTCATTTTTCCTGCAAGAAGCTGATTGAACCTTGAATGACAGTTTCAGGCAGTCTTTGATTGCTCTGTGGGTCACATGCTTGATATGACCTGCATTTGAGTTGCTTTCTACATGCTGTTGCTTTATAAAACATGTAAAATTGACATCGTGTTGGCTGCTCAAGGCCAAGTCAGGAGTAATTCCATGGGTTTGATATGCTTTGTGTGCAAGGGAGGCAGAGGGAAGGGTGCCTGTGTTTAAATTCTGGTGTGTTATTGAATCAGCTGAAGTCAGGAGAGGGGAATTGCAGCGAGCTCTTTCAATTTGTACCAGGAGGCACTAGGAAATTGGGAATTTGCTGCATCTGTGTCATCTTACATTGTTAGAAAATGCTCAGAGCCGTGGTGTCGGATCAGGCAGTGACTCCTGCTTCCCAGGGCAGTGCTGGGAAGGCAGCTGGGAATGTTTGTCTAAATAGTCTCCTCTGAGCGCTTTAAACCTGAACCTGGAGGTTTTATTCCCCACCCTGAGGACTCAATCCTGAAAATCTGCTGGGTTTGTACTGGTGCTGGTGCAGAACCTCAATCTCAGGACATTCGTGTGGGTGGGATTCTGACATAAATACATCAAAAAATAAACATCAGAGAGTCTTTTCTGCTTTTCTCCGTAGCCTGTAAAGGCAGGTGAGAAGGATTTCAGCAAAAGGAACTGCAGGGATTCCTCTCTGCCTGCCAGTGCTGGGACCTGCAGGAGAACCTGCCGTACTGGAGCCCACTGCTTGTGAGCTTTCAAATTTCTCACCAGCTCTCTCAGAAGTTGGTGGAAATGGATTTTTAGGTCTGTCTAAATAAGGTGGTTTCTGCAAGTTTTAGTTCTGCAAAAAATATCTCGTGTTTCAGCACCTTCTTTGAACTCCCCTTTGGCCCACAGGATTGTCTCCAGTGGTCTGAGTTGGAAGGAAACCCAAAATAATCCAAATCTGGACACTCTTAATTACTGATTTTAGCACTACTCATAAGGCTTTGCAGGGTAAAGCAAAAACACACTGTGAAAGAGGAATGTTCACGAGAGATCTGTTCTTGAGGAGAGAAAATCTCAGTGAAAGCTGAGTAAGAGCTGTTTAAATGGAGGGTTGAACAGCCTGGGGAGCCAAGATTCATACTGGCTGTGGTGCAACATGTAAGAAAATAAAAAATATGGACCATCTATTTATGTATTAGGCTACTTTTTAATTCAACCAATAGGCCTTTTCTTGATTCCAGTTGCTTCCATTAAGTGTTCTTTGGTTTGCCATGTGTGCCAAGGTGATGTGTGTGTGTGACACTATGGGTGTTACAGCTCTTGGGTGCTGTGTTGTTATCAGTTATATATAATTCTTACTATTTCTCTTTGTGTTTTATTGAGCATATCAATTAGTGTCACTCATATCAATTTCTCTCCAGAAATGATTAAGAAAACATTGCTGATCTTTAGGAACTGCTCCCTCGTGTATCACTGGAACAAAGCTGATTTCTGTTGTCTTTAAAACTTCATAATTGCAAACATGGGTTTTGTTGGTTTTTTTTTTTAATCCTTGAAATCCTGACTTCAGCCATGAAAGAGAAAACAAAGTGCAGTGCAGGTTTTCTTGGAAAGCAGCTTTCCTACAGACTGAAAAATGTTTTATTCTGTAGGGTCTTTTCCCTCTTAACGAGCGAGATGATTCTCGTCTTGTATTGTCCAAGCGTCCCGGGCTTTACAAGCAGTTTCTTTAACCTTTTTCAATATTTGATGATCACTTGACATCTTTCAAGCGCCCAGGACCTCGTTTGTTTGAAGATCATACCTGCAGCTGGCGTGGCTGCTTGATCCTGGTGTGCTTAATGAGAAATCTTTACACGAGGTTTATTTTTTCAGCCTGAATGTGTGTGCGGCACGTGGGTGCAAGGGTGGCAGTGAAGGGAAACTGGAATTAATTATAATAAAAGCAAAAAAAAAAGATGGAAAAAACGTTGAGTCCCTCTCCTTTTTTCTAGGGGAGGGACTTGATTTAGTGGAGGATATCTGCAAAGAGGGACCTGGGCAATGTAAAGTGGACATTTCCCCGTTCCCCAGATTAATCCACGTGACGTGTGGTGTAATCACCGGAGCACCTGAACCCAGCCTTTCTTTGATCTCTCAATTTAAAGCCTTCAGTGTTTCACTGCTTAGCAGAGAGAGGATTTTTTCTTCAATTGAGTTCCTAGGAAAGGAAACACCCAATTCATTACTAAACTTGGTGGATTTATGAATCCCTGAACAGAGAAATTCTTTTACGAGGGGCCGGGATTTATATGACATTGGAAAAAGGATTATCTGATCTGAAGATCCTTAGAGGGCTGCTCTGAAAGAAAATATTAACCTATAGCTCTTGCAATTTGAAAAGTAGATTTGAGAACTTAGTAGTAAAAAGTGTGTGAGATCTTCCCCTTTGACATGCTATGCTGGTTATGCTGAAATCACTTTTTTTTGTTCTTTGTACAACCCTTCTGCCTATTACATTTCGATCTTGTATTAGCAATAAAGGGGAATTTATCCTCTATGGATGTTTGTTGGATTAGAATCATTATAAATTCTAAAAATGCCTAAACTGTGTGTCCAGTAATACTCATAAAGTGCAAGAAAAATAAAATTAGTGGGTTTTTTAATATTACTTTCTACCAGAAACTTTCTAAGAGCTTCAAAGAAAATGTTTGGTGGTTCTTTCTTTCCTAGAAATTAGGCAACAAATTACAGGCACCTTGACGTGGTCACTGAGGTGCAGATTAGGTGAGGGCATCTACCAGAAGAGCTGAGGAAGAGATTTAAATTTGGGCAGGAAATTTGTCATCCTGTTTTGCTTAAAGAAAAAATAGAATTGAACATTTAGATGCTGGGATGCTCTTGTGCCCTGAGTGAATGCCGTGATCATTGGGCTGCAGGCAATTCTGCCATTGTGTAGTGATCCAGAATTACTTCCCAGACCCAGGAACCTTCCCTGATAAAAATTTTATTGAAACCTGAAAAAAAAAATTCAGTGCACTTCTTCTTTCCCCCCTCTTTTTTTTTTCTTCTTTTTAGTGCTTTGGCCCTTCTCCTTCTTTTCTTCCCTTCCCAAATGCCCCAAATAACTCTTCACATTTTGTGCCAGCCAAGTGCTGGGTTATACTGCCTGTAATTTTAAGAGGCTGAGCTGTTTACCTAATTTGGCCAAAATCTGCTCAGTGACGATCACAGATATACGTTACAAGGAGGGTTTTTCTTTTTTCCCTTAATTAAACATAAATGCACATTAGTTGATAATGTCTGCTTTTAGTTTGAAATTGCCTGCCTAAATGCTTGGGTAATTAGAACGTTTTAACAAGCCCCACTGGCTCCATAGTCCAGTTTGCTCTGACTAGTAAACTTTTACATGTTTTTAAAGAAAACAAATGTGTGGGAAAAAATGCTGTTTGTTTTTTGCCAAACCAAAGTATTAATCTGCCCTGGTAGAGAAGTTTCTTGGCCACGCCACTGACTGCAATTTCCAAAGTGTCATCTGTATTTTTCAGTTCTTCCATGTATAAAGAATCCAACAGCAGTTTCCTTCAAGGTTGAGTAAGTTTGAATCTTTAGGGGGCTGTAGCCACAAGATTTGGCAAGCCATTCACTTGTCATGTTAATAAAAAAGGAATTGTTTCTGCCTCTTTAAGCTAAATGAAGGAGTTGGATCAACTGGATTTTAATCATAAAGTCCAGATTCTTCTTGCTTGCTAGTGAATAACTTCATGGTGTTCAGGGGTTTCATCCAATTTAATTTTATTTAGAAGAAGAACTGAGCTTCTTCCACGTTACCCACCCTTGAATTTGCTTGCTTGTTATGCTGTTCAAGCCTAATCCGTTATCTTGATCTCGAAATGAAAATTGAGCCTTTCTGCACTTTTTATTTCCCATAAGCAATTGAATTGAAAAGTGGGGTGGTTTTGGTTTTTTTTCCAACTCCTTAAGTTGTTGTTTATAGGTGGCATGTTAGCTTTGAGGGCTGTTTCATGACTGGTAAAAGCTTATGTCTTGTAAAATCTATAGCTTTTAATGCATTTTGTTTCTCACTTCAAACACAGTACCAAGAGAAGAAATAATGGAATATTTCATGGTCATGCTGCTTTAACAGTTCAGATTCTTTTTACTTGGTGCTGCTGATTCTTTAGCTCCAAATGCTTGAGCTTAAAATTTGATTTCCTGAATTCCTTAGTCTGAAAACGTGGAAACTTAGGACAAGCTGTAATACACCCTGAAGAACTCTCTTGCTTACATGATTACCCTTCCTCTGCACAGAGACTGTAAGAAACTAGATCAAGTGAATGATTATATTATCTGTGAAATGCAAAAACACAGGGTAGATAATATTTGTTCCTGAAGACAGCTCTTCCCCACTCTTTCTCTCTTGATCTGTTTTAGTGTTAAGAAAGTATCACCCTTGACCAAACCCTGATTAATGTTAGGTTGCAATGTAGAAATCTGATGCAAACCACCAAAAATATTAGTGTATTTTAACAAAAGGTCCTCTTGTTACTAATTACCCTCATTCTCTGTATCTGCTTGAAGAAAGACAGAACTTTGGGAGGTTACTCCTTGCCTTCAGCTCTTGGAGTGAAGGGGAACCAAGGCACTCACAAGAGACCAAGATGTGTGTTGCTTCAGGAACAAAGAAAGTTCAAAGTAAAATCATCAGATCTCTGGTTCCTATAACTGAGTTTAGTTCACATGGGATGATTCTGGGCAGAAATTTAGGGGCAGTATAACTATGGATTTGCTGAAGCATTTTAAAGTAAAACAGAAGAGATTTAGATGGAATATTGGGAAGAAATTCTTCCCTGTGAGGGTGGGGAGGCCCTGGCACAGGTTGCCCAGAGAAGCTGTGGCTGCCCCATCCCTGGAAGTGTTCAAGGCCAGCTTGGAGAGGGCTTGGAGCAACCTGGGCCAGTGGAAGGTGTCCCTGCCCATGGCAGGGGGTGGAACAAGATGGGCTTTAAGTTCCCTTCCAACCCAAACTGTGTTGTGATTCTATGATTCCATGAATTTGGCCTTTGTTCCCTTCAAGTTACCCACCAGCTTTTCAGTGCAGACCTACAGGACAAGATGTCATCAGCCTGGAGCTGGATGGTGCTTTGCCTGGCAAGTAGTTCCATTGAGATAAAGAGAAATATTAAAATAGGAAGGGCTGAAAATGAGCAAATGTGGTGGATGGTGAATACATCAAAAATGACCTGTGTGGGACTAATTCAGTGAGCAAAGCGGAGCTGCCTCGTACCTGACAGGTCTGAATTCAACACGGTGCTTTGTAAACAATAAATCAATGCAGGTTGTTTCTGTGAGTGCATAAAAGGTGTGAGAACTGTAATTTATTTTATAATAAATACTTGTGCTGAGCAAACAGTGAATGCAGCTATTAGAGACTTTCTCAAATACGTGATTTTAGGCTGCTGAGTGCCAGCTACTGATGTGGTAGTTGAGCTTTTAAAATGAAAAGCCTGAATTCCTTTTGAAGATTCTCCTGAATGCTGTTGACACTTGTGCTGGGAAAGAATACAGAGTAATTTAATTCATTACTTTACTTAAAGATAACGCTTATAGTTGCAGCATTACCCTCCATTGGTGTACAGACTGCGAGGCTGGAGGTGTTTTGCTCGAATTTTTTGGAGATGTTACATCCTTTTATTAGGAGTGCTGAAAAGCTCGGGAGAAAAAAATGTAGGAGGGAGAGGGGAGTTCAGGATCAGTCAGCTGGTGTGTCTGGATACAAGGACAAAGGGACAATTTTGCCCTTGGCTACAGTTTGACACTTCTACTAGATTCAGTCAGAATTATCTGTGTGTGCTGAAGGGCACAAATGTCATTTTTATGGTGTTCTATATCCTCAGTTGCTTTTTTTTGTAATTGGCTGCGGATCCCAGTGCTGTAATAGAGCTCTTAAATCCTGACCCCGGCCGGAACAGCTCACAAATACCAGTATTAACACTTCTGTCCATTTGAAGTGCGGGGTTGTCCTGAGTCCTTCCACCTTATTTTTCAGGCACCATCTTGTGTTTCAGCCTGTTTTACTGACAGCCTCCCACCTTTCTACTGGCTTGGGGTGCTCCTCTGCTTTACTGCTCTTGGTCTCATCTCCCCTTGGTCCACTGGCCTCGGGCATCCCTTTGTTCCTTCCCTCGCTCCACTGTCTCCATCAGTTTTCCTACCCTTGGCTCCTATTCACTAGCTGAGGGTCCTTGGATGGGTCTCAGCCCTCTCACATTATACCCCTTCATGCTCATCTTTTCTCCATCAGTCACCTTCTTTTCTGCTGAAAGAAGAAGTGTTTCCTTGCCTGGAGTGAAACCCCACCCTTCTGATCCCAAAGCTCTTCCTCTCCCCATACGAGGCTCTGTGCTTCTGAGTCTTTCACTCTCCTCAGATTCTTCAGTGTTCCAGACCTTTGGCTGATACCTGGCACCCCCTGTTTGAGAGGAAGGGCAGGGATTTTATTCTTCAAACCCTACAGAGAAGGGAGCAGAAACAGGATTGGCTGGAGCTGTGGCCGGTGTGCCGGGGTGGGACATTCCCAGCTCTGATCTGGGAGGCATGTGACATAATCCAGACATCATTTACTGGCTCCATATAACCTGAGGCATTCACACATAAATTCAGCCTGAATGCATAAGCTTGTATAAAGAGGATCCCTAAACTATCCTGGCTAAAAATATTTGGGAAATGCTGGGAAGCATCTTTTTGGTGCATTAGGATGCTCTCTTCCCTCTTATCTGTTACAGATATACAGAGGAATGGGGGTCATGGTCTTAGGGATGTGTGTTCCATGGGAAATACTGTAATTTTTATGGGTCCATTAATAAGTATTTTGGGCCTAGAGTCTAAAACAAAAGATGTTTTACAACTACAGAGGCCAAAGAGATGGAAGGTGTTATTGCAGGCTGACATGAATTTGTCCAGGTTGGTCCCTGGACTGCTCCCTTCAATCCTTCTTTGCCCAAACACTGGTTGTTCAGTTCAGTAAGTAATGGCCATTATTTATTATTAATTCAAAACATCCTGTGCAGGATTTTTTCCCATTGTAAGAGCACATTAGCTTCTCCTGCCCAAGAAAACACATGTTAATCTGTTTTCCATTATTGTCCAGAAGATTTTTTCAGAAGGCAGTTCATGTTGCCCCGACAGCATTAAAGGCTGTAATTAAAAATAATTTTCCATTAATTTATATACATGCACATTTACTTATTATGATCTTTTACTGCATTTCCCTGAGTGTACACACAGAAATCTAAAATACTGTTGAAGAGTAAGTCAATATTCAGTGTAATGATCCAGTGCCAGAACCCTGACATACTTCAATTAATGATCTTTCCTAACAAACACCTGCATAGGGAAATGGATCTTCTGTGGGAATCAGCACAAAAATGAACCCTGACTTTTCTGCATGGGCAGAGGAAGGGAATTCCAGCATTTCACAGCTTTTACTGATAATGATCTGCTACAGATTAAAAACAAAAACCAGACATTATGGTGTTGGCAGATTGCAAAAGGACTCGCTGGTAAAGCTGCTGTTCAGAGGAGATGAGGACAGTGTTTATTGCTTCCATATGGTCCAGGGATACAAGACAGGCAAAATGTCTGGGGAGAATAATATGTCTTATTATATTGATACAGAACATTCTTGAGGTCTGTCAGCCCTGTTCCTGGTACCTTTCCCAGGTGAGAGCCTGAGTGGGAAATATTTGCCCATGATTCAGCATGAAGATAAGAAAAGATTGCTTAAGGGTTGGCTCCATTTGTGTGAGTGAAGTATTAGAAATGCTGATGTTTAAGGGATCAGGTCTGGGAGCTGCCACCTAACACTATTTTTCCTTGACTGTTTGTATAGTTTTCAACCCTTTGACTTTCTTATTCAGCTTTGCAAAGTGCATTAAGAGTCTAAATTTAGAGTTTGATAAATCTGTGTCAAAAAACCTCTTTTCCGCATAATGTAAAATTAAATTTCTTGGTCTCTTTGACCTCCTGATACTTTTTTTTTAGCCAAATTTAGAACCAAACTTCCAGGCACACTGAAACAGAAGAGTAACAGGCTACTTTTGTGTATGTGTATATGGGTAGTTGACCAAAGAACTGCAGACTTTGATTTTCCATATTTATCACTTGTGAAACACCTTTATGTGTTGGAAAGATGCCACTGCTCTTGTGCAGAATTTTGGGGAGTAAGACCTTCAAAGATCAAATTAATATGCTCAGATATTAATATGCCTATCTCATTGCAAAAAGGGAACAGGCAAAGGAATTGGAGACTTGCAAACCAGTCCACTGAGCTGAAACCCAAGAGGATTCTACCAGTCAAAGGATGAGCTGATCAGTCCTACTGGGTCCTTTGATAAATAAATATTGAAAATTGTTATTGTTTGTGTGAATGTTGCAATTGTTACCGTGTATAAACTTGTATAGCAGGTGTTCTCCATGTGATAACAGAACTTCTGCTCTCTTGTTCTCCCAGGGCTGATGAAATCGAGATGATCATGACAGACCTTGAAAGAGCAAATCAGGTAGGATTTTAAATGAGCCCTCCATAAAATTCTGAGTGTGACTTTGATTTTTCTCTTTTAATTCTCTTTTGGATTTCATGACAGTTCTTTTATATGCACTTAGCAGTCATAACTATGTAGAGTAAGAAAATATGCAAATTTAGAGCAAAATACAGCTCTTTAGGGATGCTCTGCAAGGATTGTGTGCACAGTAGAGTAGTGCTTCCCATATATTTACCTTCTAATAATTTAAACTTACATTTCCCACTGTAGTTATTCTTGGCTTTATGTTTCTAAATCCATCATGCTGGTCCCTACTCAGACATTCAAGTGACTGGTTTACCCAAATTAAAGAGCCTCTGCCCTGTGGCTGTGGCAGGGCTGCAGCTTTTATGGACTTCTCCAGAGTTTTCTTTTCCCTTCCTTTTCTGATATGTTTTATTGGTGCATTCATTTTTAGCAAGGGTTGGATCAGACTGTACCATGTAGGACAAGGAAGGAATTAAGTCATTTGTTCCTGCAGATGCGAATTTGCAGATGCTAATTTGGCATAAATGTCCCTCCCACGATCCCTTGCAGGGCACACACTCCTGACAAAGTGGCACAATCATAGGGTACTTCTTAAGATAATAAGTTTTTTAAAAATCCAAACCCAACACCCAAGCCAAGTGCCCTTCTGGTGCAGTCTATGCTTTGAGTGGCTGTTTGAGGTGATGAAGGAGATGTTCCTGGACAGGCAGGATTCACAGGTGACACACGCAACGGGTGGTGGTTTCACAGAGGGAAACCTCAAGCAGGCATTTGCTTATCAGTGACATTCATTAAACCCTCTGTCAGGTAAGATCAGAGATTACAGTCTTAGATCTCTCAGGTTATGGATTTATAATCCTGCTGAACCTTACCTAAGAGCAGCTCACTTCCAGGAGGAATTGTGGCAGCTCCTTCCCCTCCGTGTGGTCCTGCTGGGTGCCCTGTGCTGTCAGCAGTGGTTGTGTGAGCCAGACCAGGCCACTGCTGCTGTTGAAAATGAACCCCCTCCTCCAGCTGCTGTTTGGTTTTGCCTTTTTCCTTTTGCCAGATCAGCTTTCAGCCCCCACCCTCCCCTGGTGCAGCTGTCAAGTCTTGCAAGTGTCTTGGCCTTTACATTAGTTCTTGGTAAACTGGACAAATACAAATCACAGAATCATTTCCACTGGAAGAGCCCTCTGTGATCATCCAGTTCAACCATTAACCCGGCACTGCCAAGGCCACCACTAAACCATGTCCCCAAGTGCTACATCTTTTAAATCCTTCCAGTGATGAGGACTCCACAACTGCCCTGAGCAACCTGTTCCAGGGCTTGACAACCCTTTTAGTGAAGAGATTTTCCCTAATATCCAATCTAAACATCTCCTGAAGCAACTTGAGGCTGTTTCCTCTTGTCACCTGGGAGAAGAGACCAACTCCCACCTACACCCTTCTGTCAGGGAGTTGTACAGAGTGAAAAGGTTCCCCCTGAGCCTCTTTTCTTCCAGACTGAGCCTCCTCCAGCTCCCTCAGCTGCTCCTGCTGCTCCAAACCTTTCCCTAGCTCCATTCCCTTCTCTGGACACACTCCAACCCCTTAATGCCTTAATGAAGCTCTAAGCAGATTTGTAGGTTGTTGGGTTGATTATTTAGTCAGTAAAAGCAAACTGGTGTTTGCACAGTGGGTTTTTAGTTCTGTCAAAGAACTTTTGTAGGCTGCATTAAATATTTATTAAAGTGCTAGTAATTATTTGGAAATATGTAGACTTTTTAGAAATGATGTAGGTGTTAAAGATGTTTTGGTAGAATTATTTTGTGATTTTTGCAAAAGCACTACATTTTGCCAATGTAGCAATGACTTACCAAGTAGGGTTTGGGTTTTTTTTCCTCAGAGTAGAAAGGGGGTTGTAGTTAAAGAATAGGTATTTCTGATTTCCCCACTGCCCCACTAAAATCGATTGTGTATGTTTATACAGAAATGCTATTTTTCTGTCTAACTGGAACAAAGCTGCAATGTGGTTTGGTTTTTTTTTACTTTATTGTGGTGGTTTTGTTGTAATTAGGTAAAATTTATAACTGCTTATGTACATAACCCTTTCTTTGGTTGTAATTCAGCAAAAGCTGGATCTGTACATTAACATCAGTATGCAGTTCATCTGAGCTGTTGTAAAGCCAAAAGAGAGGATTCTGTCTTCCCTTTCCCCATCTGCTCCTCCTCTGCCTCCCCCTCCAGCTTCTGCAGTCCCATCCCCTCCCAAAAAGCAGCTCTTGCAACTGGGGGACCTTTCACTGAGTCCGGTGAGCTCAGTAAGTGCAGATTTGGGATGAAGGGGCCAAGTTTGTTTTCTGTGGGTTTAACAAATGTAGGCAGCTCAACAAACCATGGGAGAGGCCGCAGTGCCAAAATCAGAATCATGGAATGGTTTGGGTTGGAAGGGCCTTTGAAGCCCATCTTATTCAATCCCCTCCCATGGGCAGGGACACCTTCCACTAGCCCGGGTTGCTCCAAGCCCTGTCCAAGCTGGCCTTGAACACTTCCAGGGATGGGGCAGCGACAGCTCCTCTGGGCAACCTGTGCCAGGGCCTCACCACCCTCACCGGAAAGAATTTCTTCCCAATATCCCATCTAACCCTGCCCTCTGGCAGTGGGAAGCCATTCCCCTTGTCCTGTCCCTCCATGTCCTTGTCCAAAGTCCCTCTCCAGCTCTCTTTGGAGCCCCTTTAGGCACTGGAAGGGGCTCTCAGGTCTCCCTGGAGCCTTCTCTTCTCCAGCTGAACACCCCCAGCTCTCCCAGCCTGGCTCCAGAGTAGAGGGACTCCAGCCCTTGGAGCATCTTCATGTCCCCCTCTGGACTCTCTCCAACAAGTCCATGTCTTCCTTGTGTTGGGGACCCCATGAGGGACATAAGGGGAGTGTGTGGCCTCGGAGGAGATGGAGAAGGGAAGGGAAGGTTCACTGGTAGAGGAGCAGGAGCTGCTGCAGTAGCTCAGCTCATTTGCTGAAACATCCTCATAGTCTTTACCTTGTGTGATGCTTTATCTTTATAAAACACTTTGGTAAATTATATCTAAGTAATCTTTGTAGCAGCAATTCCTGTGTTTTACCTCTTTAGAGTTGAAAAAAAAATAGAAGAAATTAAATCTATTGCACAGGCCAGAAAGTGAGTTTGCATCAGGCTGAAGTGTTACAATTGCAGAAACAAGTACTTAACCTAATTATGTATTTAATAGTTAAATTAACATTTCCTTTTACCATTTCAGTAAGTGCTCATTCCCCATTATTAAGGCTACCTTTAAAGAGTAGTGCTCAGCACGACTCCTGCTTTGTGCATAGACTGCCTTGCTGATTTGGATGTGATGTTTTGCTCCTCTGGAATTAACACTGACCCGAAAGACTGGGATTTGGAGCAGAAATTTACATGTTTCCACTGAAAATGTGAAAAAGAAAAAAAATTGCTGTAAATTTTTAAAGAGCTGATATTTCTTGAAAATCCCTTTCTCTATTACTGCCCTTTTAAAATCCAGAGTTGGCACTTCAGAACTTCCCGTGTATGTGAGGACACCTCTGTGGCTCCTGAGAGATGGGGAGGGCCATTTCCCTCTCCAGTTCTGCAGGAATGAGGGTGTGGATGTACTCACTGACCTTGGTCCATGTGTCCATATCCTGGATGATAAAAGTCTTAGGGACAGAGCTGATGTTGTGACTCCCACCCTCGTGTCCTGCTGGGTCAAACCTGGGCCATTCTTCTTCAGATTCCATCACCTCTCTTCTCCCAGTATTCTCCTCATTTGGATCCTCAAGTTTTCCCACGCAGGAGCTTTCTGGGCTAGTTTGTGTGCTATCATCCCCAGAACAAATTACTGGCTCATGGAAATAATTACCTTTAAATACCAGTGAGCTTTGCAATTTTCTGCTCAGACAGAAGAAGGGGAAGTGACCGCAAAGCTCTGTCTCTCTCCATTGTATCAGTAACACAAGGTATAAACTGAATTTGCCCCCAAACCATAATTGTGGGAGAAATTAATCCCTCATTTGAGCAGAGCAGGCTGGGGCAGAGGTGGGTGCTGGAGAGGAGAAGGTGGTGGCAGCACAGTGACTGGGGTGACAGCCCCTTCCTTAGCTGCTGATCCAGGTGCTCAGTGCTGTTAATCCAAGATCTTGGGGGCAATTTATGGCAGGACTGGTCCATTGTGACTGACAGAGCTCAGGGTGATGTAAATACACCAAGTCACACCCACTGTGAGGGTGAGGTGGGTCTCAGTGGCGACCTGGAGAGTAACCCTTCCACTTGAAAGTCCTCAGAGCTTTTTTTATTAAAAAAAGGGCCAGAATAGTACATTAAAAGGGCTGGTTCACCTACACCTGCCTCAAGAGGAGCCATTAGCTCATGACATGGGGCTTTAGAAGCCAATAACCCCCACTTGCTTTCATGGTAAAATGCAGCTTCATCATCTGCCAGACAGCAGAGGAACTGGGGGTCCAGTATCCCTCTCCAATCCTCTCCTCATCCCTGAGGTTGTGTGACTGTACAGGAATGAAGTCACAATAGAGCTAAATACAATAGGAATGGCTTATTTTCACTTTACTGACTCTCCAGCTCAACAACAAAACTAAGCCACGAGTTCACCCTCACATTTCCATGAAGATTTAATAATGCTGTAGTTTGGGGAAGGGACTCGTTTTATTAACATTTCATTTTGCACAATAAATCACTGCATATTTTCTGATATGCTACGAAGTATAAGAATAAATAATTAAAACTAAACTACCCGTACTTGTCAAAATAAATGATTTATCATAGTTTGGGATACAGCATCTTTGAATTTTTTATTGTTTGATTCCCAGAATATTCTAATTTCCAATCAGGGAAGTTAATGAAGCTCCAGTGTACTTTTCTGCATTCACAGCAGTTACAGTTGTGTGGCTGTTTATTTTACACAAATATTTATGGTTAACACTTTTCTGTACCTTTTCAAGTTTACACCTTTCCCGTAAGTGTTTATGGCAGTAAGTCACAAATCTTTTGGGATGACAGATTTATTCAGATAAATTATTGTTCTGTTTCTGTGCTTCATCCACCAATCTGGAGTCACCCAGTTGTGCTTGAGAAAAACTGAGGTTTCTGTTGGAAAGAATAATTCCTAGGTTGTGAAAACAGAAATACTTTGGAGTGTTAAATTTTTAAAATGACAGTGAAGCTCATTTTAAGGTTTTAATATTGAGTCTAAGTTTGTGGTTTCATGTCACTGATGTATCCAAATCTGTTTGCTGGCTTTATACATTGCTCACATAGCTTAAAAAAAATAAATCCAACAGGCTTTTTAATTTAGGCTTCCTGAAAAAAAAAAAAAGTGCTTTTACACTCTTGAAAGAAAAAGAGTAGAACTTTAGTTAGGGTTGGTTGATCCTGGGTTATTGTATTTTAGTCTGGAGATGGAGAGTTAAAAAGCAGACTCTGATATAGGTATCCTTAGATTTTGGGAGTAATAGCAGAAAGAGAACATGACACTTTTTTTTTTTTGTGGACTTTATTGTATAAGCTATAAAAGAAGAATTAATTTTTTTTTCTTCTGTTATCCCTTTGGAAAAGCAAAATGTTTCCATCGGTTTTCTTTCCGTTTTCACAGTGCTGATAGTGCTCCCAGATTTCTACTGCTTATTTTTTCTGGGGAATGAAAGTCAAATATAGAAACTTCTGTTATCAATAAAACAAGAACAACTGTTCTTTCTAAAATACAGAGCCATTTATTAAAGAATCTGGACTGGATTGGTACCCTTTATTCCACAGAAATGCAGTGTTGGATTTTAAGGTCTGTAGAGGAAGGGTTAGTGAATTTAAGCATTTTTTTGGACCCAAACTGCCACTAAAATACATAAAACAGTGTCTGCTATAAAAGTAGAAAGAAAACCTCACCAGGGTGTTTTAGCAGAAATGCTGTTCTCAAGATTATTTTTTATTTCCTTGGGTATGGCACCTTCCTGTCTCCAACAAATCACATTGGAAAATGGTTCGAAAAGATATTCCTGCTAAGTGAGATTGCCATAAAATATGTATGTTTTTGAGCAGCAGATGGAATAAATTCTCCTTTTCACTTAGCAACACAAATGCAACACAGTACAGGTAGTGCTGGTGCTCATGGGAGGGTTTCCTCTGACCCACCAGTGGTACCAACACCCGTGGCGAGGCATCCTCAGCTTTGTACTTCCATGAGGAAGGGGATTCATCTTGCCATGACTCTTTCCTTCCACCAAGGCTCACACAGACACTGCCAGACAATTTGCTTTTTATTTCTGGCCCCCTTGGCAGTGAACTGGATGCTCCACTCTCCTGGTGTGCCATAGCCCCATGGAATTGTCCCATCCCTGGAAGTGTTCAAAGCAAGTTTGGGTGGGGCTTGGAGCAACCTGGGGTAGTGGAAGGTGTCCCTACCCATGGCAGGGGGTGGAATGAGATGCTCTTTAAGGTCCCTTCCAACCCAAACCATTCCATGAATCCAGCAAAGTTATGCAGCTTTATGGCAGATGAGGTCATGCACTTAATCCTGGGATTTCACTGTCTGTAAAATGGGAATAATAACATTTACTTTACAAAGGGCATTGAGATCCTTGCTCAGAGAAGTGCTGTATAAAGGCAGAATATGGTTAATATTATTTTCATACAAACATGGGTTTCCTGTAAATGCCTGGCTTTCAGTTGGGAATACATTTATCTGGCAGCCTTTCAGTGCACAGAGGAAAGTGCAATAGCCTGAAGACAAGAATGAAGACAACTCAACCTCTTCTGGTTGGTGGAGTTTTTTCTTTTTTTGATGTAATTCTCCATTGTTGGAAAAAAATAGGTGCCAGAGCCCTGAAGAATCATGTCCCTGATTTTCATCTAACCTTGCTTGCTGTTCTGTGAAAGTTAGGGCCATTTAAAGATTTTACAATAAATTTTTATATCTGGAAAGTTAGAACATTAAAGCACATTGAACCAGTGTGTTTTAATTGATCTCAGGCTCAGAAACACAGCTTTTGCAGCAGCTTGCAAGTACGAATGTCAGCTCCAAGCGTGGTGATTGCTGCCATAACCAGGCTCATTAACTGCAGCAGAATTACTTGTGATAATACCCACTCCTCGCCCATAGGAAGATTTTGCCACACACAGCACTGAATTTAGCATGGAGTGAGGAAATACAGTTTGGCTGATGGAACTTTCAGGGAAAGGTTATACTTTTTTTTTTTTTTTTTGTGTAAGTATCTCATTTTGCTGTTCACACCACTGGTCTTTGATCAAATTAACATTTTACTGTAAGTAGAAGAGCACTCGGTTCATGCTATTCATTATCTTGTCAGGAAACAAGGAGAATAATTTAAACTGGATGTATTGTGTAAGGCTTTTTTTCTTTTCCTTTCTTTTAATTGGAAAGCCCACGGCAGCATTGCGAGCGTGACCTCCCGGCTCCGCTGTGAGCAGTACAATATTTACCTGCTGTATGAGGCAGAATCAAAGTATTTTGAAATATTTTCTTACCAGGGAGGTAGTTCTGTGCTATAAAAACAGTGGTATGGGAATTAGGAGGAATTTTGTGACTGAACTATCTAGAAAAATAGGGGTTTTAGTCAACAGTAGATTTGCATGATCTTCATCAAAGCCATCTACGTGACTGTCACTGGTCATTGAGGGTTTTCTTGACTGTACATAGGATTTGGAGGTAAGAAACCAATAGTTTTAGCACTGATGGATGAAAAGCAACTGTGCTGAGGCATATCCAGTGCCTCAAGGAGCTCCAAGAGAGCTGGAGAGGGACTTCAGACAAGGGATGGAGTGACAGAAAAGGGGGAATGGCTTCCCACTGCCAGAGGGCAGGGTTAGATGGGATATTGGGAAGAAATTCTTCCCTGTGAGGGTGGGGAGGCCCTGGCACAGGTTGCCCAGAGAAGCTGTGGCTGCCCCATCCCTGGAAGTGTCCAAGGCCAGGTTGGACAGGGCTTGGAGCAACCTGGGCTAGTGGAAGGTGTCCCTGCCCATGGCAAGGGAGTAGAACAAGATGTCTTTAAAGGCTTTTCCAACCCAAACCATTCTAGGGTTCTGTGAATCTCTGGATATTTCTTAGCTGAAGTGGCATAGTTTCATGCAAACAGAAGGTTATGTGAACTTTCCAGCAGCTCCACGTTGTGCAAGATTCCTTGGGTTTATCCATTTTCCATACTGGGCGCCTGTCTCTGGCTGTGCTCTCTTTTCTCATTTCAGGAAAAATTGTTCAACCATTTCTAAGAACAAGATTAGGGAAAAAAAAGAAAAAGAAATTCCCCACATGTTATGAGTTTTTCTTGCTGTTTTGGTGAGGAGCCTGCTGTGCCCGGATTTAATAGAAGGGGCTTGGCGCTTGAGGAAGGAGAGTTTGTCTTTTTCTCAGGGTTGTATCTTCTGTTGCTTCAAGTAGAAAAATAAAAGAAAAAAAGAAGTTAAAACGAAACAACAACAACAAAAAAAGAAGCCCCAAGTTTAGCCAGCCTGTAAGAGTCTGGAAAAAGAGTTCACACAAACTCAATGGAATCTGGTTTGAATTTGTCGGCTTTGCTGTCGGTGCCTGTCCCAGGCACGCTGCAGTCTGTCACTGGGTGAACATTAACCAGCCAGGTTTTTCCTTCTCCTGGATGTGATGTAAGGTTCTGTGCCACTCTGGCACAGGGGGAGCACGGGGAGGGGAGACGCTCCCCCAGCCTGCTACGGCAACAACAGGATACGGGACACGGTGTGGGAGCAGGAAGGGGAGAAGGGTTCGTGGTGGAGAGGGAGTGGGGAGGAGGACTGGGACACTTGGAGGACATTTCGTGAAGACTTTTGGAGAAGAAGCAACGAGGAAAAGAGGAAGGAGATCGTGGGGGTAAGGCTAATTCTAGAAGTTTGTGTGGATGCGTTAAGTTGTGCGAGGTATGAGCTGGCTTTTGCCTGCCTGGAGCTAAAGGCACTGTGAAGCTCAGAGAAGACAAAAACAGTGCTTCCAGCAGCCAAAATTAGGAAGGGGACAGAGTGACAGACAGGGACCAGTGGGAGTCAAGGAGGCAAATCCAGAGGGTTTAACAAGGGAGCAGCACCACAGGCACTGTGTGGAGTCTCGGTGCAGGTGAGGAACAGGCAGAGGCAGCTTGTGCCACACTGTGGTTGATGCTGCCACGCAGAGAGATGTGCCAGGGGCTTGAGGAGCCCAAATAGCTCCAAATGGGGGTTGTGCCAGTGCATTCATTAACGTTCCTGAAGCACTTAGATCCTCTGGTGGTGGAGCACAGCCCGTGAGGAAGTGATCAATCCTGCCAGCAGAGGAGGGTGGGATTAGCTTGCAGTAAATAAAGTTGCAGGAGTCACACACGGAACAAGGAGGACAAAGCCAAAGATCCATTCACCGAGCAATATTTGTCCCGGAGTTGGGTGGAGTAGAGGCTCATTGGAAAAAAGCAACAGCAGGTCCTGTGTGGTGGCATCCCACCTCTCAAAACCCTGCACTCGGGGTTGGCTTTTCCAAACTTGTAAGTGCTCAGATTTGAAACTACTGTTCTTTTAATAGGTTTTTGTGTGTCATTTATAATTTATATCGCAATAGCACCCAAAAGTGCTTTCCAGACGCTGAACACATCTGTAATTCTGGCTCTAAAAAGCTTCTTTTCTGGGGGAGGGAAGAGGAAAATTGACGAGTATTTCCCAAATAGAATTGCCTGAAGTTTGTGCCGATGCATTTTTAACAATGCCTAGTATGAAATCTTGTCGGATATTATTCCGAGGATCACAACAGGTGTTGTGAATTGGCTGGGGAGGCTGTGCAGAAAGGGCAGCTGACAGCTCACTGTATATGCAGATGTACCACCTATTAGCAATATCCTCTGTGGTTTGCTCGCATGCGAGCTGAATAGATTCTCCAAACAATGCTGCAGTGAATGGAAGCCATCAGCAGAATTGCTCAAGGCTGCAAAACCCATTACTTATACAGCAGTAGATGCAAGAGCAAGTGCCACAGTGTAGTAACTTGTCCTGCTTTGCTGGAGTTGTTTCGCAGTTATTAGATCAATATATGTAGCTCCACATCTAATAAAGTACAAGGAAATAATTTATCTCAATGTGTATCATTAGCTCAGTATTCATCCTAATATTTCTCTTTTTGTGCCTTTTTAGTGCTTTTACCATTTTTGCCAAGCACACAATAGGTTGTGTGCCCTGCTCTCGTTATTAGTGCCACGACACTGTACTTTTTACAATCACATTTTAATTACAGCTGCAGAACCTATGCAAAATCATTTAATACAATGTTGTGAGCAAATAGCGCAGATGATGCGTTTAGTATTTGATTGCTGTTAGTTTACTCATTGATTAAACGTGCAGAGGCTCTGCTTTGACTGGTGAGAAAGTCAGAGACCACACACACACAGGGGTATAGGGTTTATATTTGCTATAGATTTTATATTCACTATAGATTTTTTATATTCACTGTGGATTTTTTATTTTTGCTATAGGTTTTACATTCACTTTAGATTTTACATTTGCTCTATGTTTTATATTTGCTGTTTCAGATGGCTTAGGTTTTCCAAAGGAGTAGCAAAGAGTCTGGCATACAAAATGTGACACTTTTGGTGGCTTAAAAATGGCAGTGGGAATTTATCTTTCTGTAAAGGAAGGGACCCATCAGTGTAAAGGGTAAAAGCTGGTCAAGAAAAGTTTTGACCTTCACTGGTGGCAGGTGATGGGTTTGGAAGAGTTGGTGATAGGTCTTGGAAGTGGAGATAGAAAATTATTTTGCCTGTTTTCTGCTAAAAGCACAGCATGATTTGCATGGAGTGGCCCAGGTGAAAAGCAGTGATTGCTGAAGGAGGTAGACAGTGTGGTTTTGCAACAATAAAATGCATTTCTTTAAACAAAGAGAGAAGACAGTCTGGCCAGGAGGAGGATGTACTGTAAAACAACCAGGTTTTGTTCCACTTCTAACAGAAGCTTGCAGACAGTTATGGAAAGGACTTTGCTGCTATTTATTGCCTGAAGTTACTGATCCATCTGTCTCTACCCAAACTCTTGTACAGACAATATTTCCTCATAATTCTGCCTTTCTCCTTTCTATTATTATTCAATATTCAGATGGGAATTCTGACCAGTAGCCAAGTCACAGGCTTATCAGCTATTGCGTAAATCCTCAGCTGTTGGTAACTGAGCTGTGCAAAACTGTCACTTTAGGGTTAAATATTGTTGAATAAACAGACCTGCTGAAAGAACAGAATCTAACAGTTCATGTTTGGGGGAATAATTACTGCAGAAAGACAGCCCACAACATTGTATGTGTGTTTGAGAGAGTGGTCAGAATATCTTTTAATTCAGCATTTACCCGTGAGAATTATTCCCATGAGGAGCCTTGCAATAAAATCTGCTTGGTCTATGAGAATAGAAAGAAATTGAATAAAAAGACTCCATTTCCACTTGTATTTATTCAGTCTGGGAAATTCAGTGGGCCGCAGCATTAGTATCAGCAGGGGATTCCTTGCTCCTAGCGTTAAATTACTGTCATAATCGCTCAATTATTTCTTCCTTGTACTGTTTAAAATAAAAATCCATCACATTCTATGTTTTTTTCTAACATTTATTAGGTTGAGTGTTTAGGAAAATCAATTATATTCAGTCAGGCATGAATTGATGAATGTTCTTGTAATAATTGTCAGTTGTTAAACTGAATGTACTTTCTCTTTTCACCCCTTTTCATTTCCTTCAGAGGGCAGAGGTGGCTCAGAGAGAGGCAGAGACCTTAAGGGAGCAGCTCTCATCAGCTAACAAATCTCTCCAACTTGCTACACAGATCCAGAAGGCACCTGATGTGGTGAGAGAAAATATTTACTGACTCTTACAGGTTTCTGACATGCCTGCAGTACAGCTCTTTCAATTTATGCTCACAGCTATAAAAATAACTCTTTGGAGTCGTATTTTAACTGAAATGGAAGGGTGTTCCTTTGGGATTGCGGGTGGGTTCAACTTTTGAAGGGGTTGGTGGCTGGAGAAGACCCCGGGAAGGACAGAGGCCACTTGGCTCCGTGGTGATCCATCGCTCTCCGGGGCTGCAGGTCCAGGTGGATAGCAGCAACTCTCAGAAGTTATTTCACATTACTAAGAGCATCAGCAGAGGCAAAACAGAGGCAGCAAACCTGGAGGACCAGTGGAGGTGTGGAGCTTCAGCCCGAAGGGACCCGCTTTGCCCAGAGCTCCCTCTCGTTACTCTCAGCGTCTGGGCTGCCAGAGGAACTGGAAATAAATTTGAACTCACTCCAGTTTTCACTGGATATATCTAAAACTGAGAATTACACCTATAAATCCAATGAAAGCAGCTTTGAAAATTGAGAAGGCATCCTGCACTCCTGCTTGTTGTCTCCTCTGTGTGGTTCTAAATAAAGGCAGCGCTGCAGTTTGGGGAGGTTGGCAGTGCTGACTCTGCTGATGGGACCTGCAGGCACACAGAGCTGTTACAGGACTCCAGCTGGTCCTGGGTGAACAGGTATCACAGATGAGCAGCCAGATTAGTTTGATTTTTGTTTGCCAAAGGAGAAATAGGAGTATTTAAATGTAAATATGCAATTAAGTGAAATGTAGTCTACTTCTAAGCAGCAGATTTAACAAACAAAAGAAATCATTGCTTTTTTTTTTCTTTTTCTTGCAAGCCACACACGGGCTTGACACTGATAGCAGAGAAACACACGGTTGTCTTTAAAAATCATTTGCAGAGAATGAGTAACACACCATAAGTCCTCCAGATCTGTTTGCTTGTCTATTAATACAACCCAGCATTTTCTCAGAGAAGTCAAAAGATAGACAAGTAGGCTGCAAAACAAAAAATAAAAAGCCTAAATATCACTTGTAACTCTGAATTACCTGCCTCTTCCTATCTCATGTCCTAGTCTTATCATTATTTTAACATTAGGTCTTTCTTGTATTTAATAGTACTTCTGCACTTCATTTATATTTAATATGACAACTACTGCAGGATGAAAATGATCATTATCTATCTTATTTCAGACTCCACGTTCTAGTCTCAATAGGCACAAGCAGCAGATGATTATACAACTTGTGATGTTTCATGCAAGCAAATTAGAGGTTTTTTCAAGTTAAAAGTATAATTCAGTGTAATAGGAGAGCGTTGTTAACTGCTGTTCGTACTTGCAGCTTTCTCAGAGTACAGTGGGGTGTAGTCACTGAGAATCAAGATAAGTGTTTAGAAGATATGGAAAAGGGTATTTTGTTGTTCCTGTATTCCCAGAAAAGCGGATATGGAATATATTTCAATCTGCTGCAGTGTCATCTTGAATTGTCAGGGAAGTGTTTGGGTGACAGCGTCAGTGGGTTGAATTCCCAGCTCTTCCGCAGGATCTTTGGTTTAATGCTCACCGTCATCGTCTCTCTTGCTAAATGGATTCTCTCCTACTTCACTGGTGTTTCTGAGGAACAGCCATTAACCTCTGTAAAATGCATTTTAGGCTCTTTAATGGAATGTGTGTTCATGGTTGGGCTCGTGCTCCCCACACATGCCCAAGGGTTTCCTCACATTCTTCATGGAAGAGGTTCAGAGCTCTCTTATGCGTTACAGCTATTGATCCCTTAGCACAAAAGGAGACAAAGAGATGGTACAATTAGTTTCTGTTATCTTTTCTGAGTAGATCTGCCTTCTCCTGAACCTCTCTCTCCTCTCTAATTTCTTGTCCTACTGGCAGGTCGGTCTAGGGAGGAAGTTTCCGACTTGAGGGTGGATTTTGCAGCTGTGGGAAACTGGAAGAAGAAAGATTTAGGGAAGAGAATTTCTGAAAGTGGTGACCAAGGGGAGGATGGCCTTGTCTTAGAGCTGTCACATCTATCTTCTTCCCCATGGAGGGATGCTTGCAATAATATTAACATGAATGATTTTCATGCGAGGAGCAAGTTCATTGGAAGTAGCAGTTTGGGGCAATTTTTGACAATTTTGCCTGAAACGTGCACTGTGCAGTCAGAGAGCCACAGGCACATGGCCCTGCCGTTCCTGATTAAGAAATTCTGCTCCATTACTTCGGAATATTTTATCTGATTAGTATTTTGTAAGCACAGATTTTCATAGTTGTCAAAGCATTCGGGCTATTAATAATAAATAGAACTAAATAGAATCCTTTGACTTTCACGGCTGCATCTTTCCAGTGCACTTATGAAATGGGGGAATTTATTCTCTCTGTTATCCCTGTTTTCCCTGGGAGCTGTCCTGGGCAGTAGAAAGGCTCATCTTCCAGTTTCACGCAGTCAGTCATGGGAGTCCCAGATTTAGGAATTGTCTCTGTTTCTCGTGCCACCTGATGCCATGGCTTAGTCCTTGCCAAACTGCCCTGAATTCAGGCTTGTTGCCTTTTTTAATTTCTGTGGTCTGATACTTTGTTCCCATCAGGAGCAGGCCATCGAGGTGCTAACACGGTCCAGCTTGGAAGTAGAACTGGCTGCGAAGGAGCGGGAGATCGCCCAGCTCGTAGAAGATGTCCAGAGACTCCAGGGCAGCCTCACCAAGCTGAGGGAGAACTCCAGCAGCCAGATCTCCCAGCTGGAGCAGCAGCTGACAGCCAAGAACAGCACACTCAAAGTAAGGCTCAGTTCTGTGCTCAGCAGCTTGTGATGTTTGTAACAGATATCATGATATTGGGGTTTACTGGTGTGTTTGCTGTGGTTCTGCTTCTTCAGGATGCTGCTGAATTCTATTTTCTGTGACAATCACAGAATCACACAATGGTTTGGGTTGGAAGGGACTTTAAAGATCATCTAATTCCAACCCCCTCCCGTGAGCAGGGATGTTTTGTATTCTAAGTGATCACATTTCTTTTAAAAATCTAAGTTACCCAGTTCTTATTGTCTTGAAATGTGTTTTTGGAGAACATGGGCTACCTTTAGAATTAAACCCACCCTCAAACCCCAACATTTATTGGCCTTGGATACATAATGAAACAGCTGAACTGAAAAGGCACAGAAAATCCTTCTAGGCTTTAAAACTTCTAATTCCCATTACAGTGATTGGTATTGAAGATTTACCAGGAATGTTTATGCTTTATCTTTAAATTCACCTGCTACCCCTTCCAGTTCTGTCCACTGGAAAAGGGAAGTGTATCATTTAGAGCATAGAAACAAATAAAATCAGGACATAGAGAAGGCTCTTATCCTTAATAATCATTTCATTATTTTTTAACTATTTACTGCACAATAATTCCCATTTATAATTAGTGGTCTGGTGCTATACTCATTTGCATACAGCACTGCACTAGAACCAGAAGGAACAGCTCAGAATTTTTTGAGTGACCCTTTTACCTTCTGCTTGGGCAGCTTCACTTTCTTTGTGCTGAGCCCACACAGTTCTGGTGTCTCCCTGAGCACAAGGAATGTTTCCTGCCCTGTGGGATGAATCAGTTTCCTGTAACTCCCCGTCTCCTTCATTGTTCCACCATCTCGGAGCTCCAAAGTGTAAACAAGATAAATTTATCTATTCCATTAAAGACTTGGTAGTTTTGCAGGTTTGATAGTCTGAGGGTTTTTGGAGAGCGGGAGGCTGATAGTACCCACTCAGCTCTGACTGTGGCGTGGGCAGCTCTGCTCTATCAGAATGATTTAATGTTCAATTGAAACTCTTACAAATTGCTCTAATTCTGACATTTTTTAAGCAGTTACTGGTTTTGCTGTGGTGGAGCATAATTTACATGGAGAGATGTCTGTTAGGAATGGAAGCTAAAGTGTTGCAGTCGGTGCTTTCTGCATGTTTTAAGCCAGCTTTGCAGAATTTTTATGAAAATTCAGTGGAGCAAAGGACACCTATTATGTAACTATATTGGCAATATCAGTCCCAGCCCACCTGTCACCATGTAGGCACCACTTTTATTGAGGGTGAAAAGAGCTGCCCTGGTTTTAAGGGACACATTTTGCTGGCTACACCCATGTTAGAGGTTTCTTTTTTTTTCTTTTCCTTTTTCATAAAGCCTGATAGAAAATATCTTGAGTCCTTGCACTTGACAGATTTTCTTGGAATAAAGCATGTTCCTGGTGAGGTCAGTATTAGTTTAGCCATTAACTTCAAAGGGAGTAGGATCATAGAAATGACAGAGCAAGTCTTTGATTTCCATTTCAGTAATCTCCTTCCATTTTCTCATAGCCTTGCCCAGCTAATGCTCTGTATTTAGCTTTCTGTTGATAGTGTCTGATGCAGTGCCTCTATTGATAAAGTTTTAGTCATTTCAACCCTCTTTAACCTTATTTGTTGCAACTATAAATATAGTTCAAAGTACTTGCTTTTACCCCAAAGTGCTGGGAAAGCCTGTGCCAGAGCTGTGTTGTACACAGCACCAAATCTCAGTGACAATGTGTCGATCTCATGTTTGATTATGGAGAAATTGCTTCTAAAATAACAGAGATGGTAACAGTTGCCTCCACAAAAAAAAAAAAAAAGAGTTTCACAAATTAAAGCAATGTTCTCAGCCTGTATCTTGGGGGAATTGTTTAATACTCTATGACTTAATGAAACAATACAGAAATACTTTCAAAATTATTGCTTCTTTATCTTCATCTGATCTAATAATCAAAACATGTCCTCTAGTAACAAGACTTTTCTAACTCTAATTATGTTAACCCTTTGTGGGTGTTAGAACATCCCTGATACTCAGTTAAAATACAGCACAGAGATACATCAAATAGCCCGGGTTAATTAAATGTGGGCTTGTTAGTTTATCACTCTAAACTAAACTACAGCATTAGTCTAATGCATTTTTTAAATGTTTTAAACCCTTAACACAGCCCCTGCTCTTTACCCATGACACTTAGGTTAAAAAGACAGTAAAGATTATATTTTTTAAATAACGTAAGAGAGGACCCAATCTATGCATGCTCTGACATGGGTTCATTCATAACTCAAATGCAGGACGAGTCTTTAACATGGAATATTTGCAAATTTAACATGCAGAAATGCCACCAGTTCATCCCTTCTGCCCTCTGGCTCCTGCATTTTCCTGTGTTGGAGGTCGTTAGAATATATTTTGTCTGAATTAACCAGGTTGATATTTAGTGCAAGATATTAGTTCCTCCAGATTGTCTCACAGCTTGAACCTTTGTTATCCCGTGTTCTGTGCATTTTACAGGGTTCTTTGAGACAATTACCATACTAATACATTTTAAAACAGTCATTGACTGGGAAGATGCCAAGTGCCTAAATGGTCTGCTTATACACAGGCACTGCATCCTCAGTTGTTAGTTTATATTGTTTAGTGAAGTAAACATTTAGGTGCAGATTTTCCATGGCAACAATCTCTCTATTAGATCCTTGGGAATGATGGATATATGTGTTTTTTCTACAATTCAAAGTAAAATATTGCTGGTTGTGCCATACTGCTATAGCAGCATGTGAGTGCCTGAGAGTCCAAAACAGCTTCATTCTGTCAATATCTATTTTTTTTCTTTCTTTTCCTACCTGTGTTTTGTACCTAAATTTTACTTTATCAGGTGTAGCTTATCCCTGCACAGAATTACATTTAATATAGATTGCATTAAAATGGGAATCATTAGCTTTTCTGTGGTTTATGTCTGTCTCTACAAAAGGCTGTTTTCTTAGCATATCCTTGCATAAGTAACTCACATGTTAATCCAGGATATTGTTTGTTTTAAATCTATTCTGGTACTTTTTGTTCCGAGGACTACTATAAATAACCAGTTATCCCTGCTGTAAAAGCTCCTCTGCTGTAGACCCAAAATGTTATGAGCCACGGAGTTAAGGAAGAGGTGAATTGTGGTGTGTCTGTGCTGTGGAGCACCAAACAGAGTTAGAAGCAGGTGGCAAAGTGACATGACCGAGGAGAGCAGAAGGATGTCGTGTGGCGTTTGGCCGCTTCTCCCATTCCCTGCATCCAGTTTGGAAGCTCTCGGTTGTGATGCTGAGTCTCCTCCCAGTACCAAGGGCTCTCTGGTTTCATTTAAAGATCCCTCTCCAGCCTGATCTGGTGTATTAAAAATTCTGTTTGGATTCCTTGTTAAAGGAACTCTGGCTCAGCATCGAGCTGTAGCTTGAGCTGCTTGAACTCGTGGCACATTGTAGCTGGTCCTCCTTAAAAATCAGAGAACTGTTGTGGCACCTCAGGCCCTGGGACTACATAGTACATTCCCACAGTGACATTTCAACACATGTTGGAGGTTATCAAAACCTCCAACTTCCTTAATATTTATAGGATTTTCCTGGTCACATCAACCAGGATTTTCCTCATTACGTCAAGTATAGGGCCAAAACACCTGTAGCACTGTGTCTGCTCTCTAAAGCAGAGTCAGTGATAAGTCAGGACATGTCAGAAGAAATGACTAAAACTCGTCTTATATATATATTCCAGGTGAAAAAATTTGTTTTAGCTAAAACAAACACGTTTTTTTGCTTTTTAACACAATGGGAATGACTGCGCAAGTCACTGCTGGCTGAGGATGCTGGCACACGAGACCTTTTTAAGAGGCCACTCGTTTCATCAGTGTCCCATAGAGTGCAAATTCCACACTGAGCAGCAGTTCCTGCATCCCTGTGACGAGCAGTGGTGGTGATCCATTAAGAGCTGCTTGTTGAGCAGCTGCCAGAGCAGGGCCCGTGTATTCCTGCCGGGAGATGCCTCTTGTCAGCAGTGACTGAGGATGGTGGATTATGGCATCAAACAGCAAGAGCAGGAATTGAAGAGGGCTGTGTATTGATAACATGGATGTCCACTTTGTCACTGCTCTTTAATATCCGTGCTGATGGCAAGGCAGAAATGTCAACAGTGTGTGAGCTGGACAGGACTGGGAAGGAAATCCTTTAAAAGATGGAATATCTGGACATCCCACAAAGCCCCACCTCGCTGCTATCATGTGGAGAACCCTCATTTAAATTGGACAGGTTGAGATGGGTGATACCCACACACTGATTTACTGGGGAAGGCAACACAGGGAACAGGTTCCCAAATCTATTTGTTGGCCTGTGCCAGCCCTGCCTCCACACACCCATATCTGTGCTGCTGCACAACTTTGTGGGGCTGCATTTGAAACGGGTTTGCTAAAATTATCCAAGTTCCCAATAGCCCTCCCCTACCCTCCTGCAGTCAAGAACCAGCCCCAGAGTGGGTGTAGGATCTTGAATTCCCTTCTCCCCTGAAGGCAGCCTCTCCTGGACACAAAGCCCTATTTTTCTTTTTCATGTCATGTACTCCTTTCCTTTTCAAAGTAGACGCTCTGTCTTTGAGGTGAGGCGTCCTTGTGTTATTTCTGTTTCCCGTGACCTTTGGGATTCTGTGACAGTTTTAACACCAAAAATATAGTGGAGCAGAGCTAGCCTGAACTTATCCATGGAAGTTGCAAGCCAGTAAATTCTGTTCTTTGCTTAGATCAGGTGTGTCTGCGCTAAGCAAAGAAATTATTAGTGGGAAATTAATGTGGCTTCTGCAAGCGACATAACGGCATCAATTATGTATCACTATGTTTTAGGCCTCCTGAAGCATTTATCCTGTAGTGATGAGCACTGTTGTTGGGAGCTGGGTAAGGTCCAAGTGTGTGGCATTGCGTTCTGGATTGTGTCAGGGGGTTTGTTTCAACGTTTGTGGCATCCTCACACCGAAGAGGAGCCTCTGAGACCGCCCAGCGTCAGGTAGACTCTGAGCAAAACGACCTGCTGGGCTGGTCTCAGTGCTCCATCTCCAGTGTGTAATCACATTAGTTATTGCAATAAGTAATGCTTGTAAAACGACCTGGTACAGCTGTTGTGTTTGGGCACGAGGCATTGTAGAAGCCTTACAAGCCTAAGGCGTCCCAGTCAACAACAGCTTCTTCAGTCTGTTCTTTTTATCATGTAGATAAGGTTATCAAGAACTGTCGTATTAAGAACACGGTGTGTGCCAAAGCATCCTGCTTGTTTACTCAATTTCCCAGTTCCCTGAAAAATTCCGGCTGCCCCATTTTTTTGATACCTTCCTCCCCTGATCTCTTTATTTTACGCACGACAGTGACATTGCAAACAGCCAAATTGGGACCCACTGAATTCTGTCATGCTTGGCACTCTGTAAACAAAGGATGAGCGAGGTATAATTGTGTTTACGTTTAATTGGTTATAGTTTGTTTTCTAATATATGTAAATTAGGTATGAGTCATTAACCCTCACTTGTGCGCTGCTGTATATATGGAATAGTTTGAAGATGATTTTGAAAGCCTGCAGAAAAAAAAAAACAATCTAAATAATTAAATCCATCTTCTTTCTTTTTAAAGCAACTGGAAGAAAAACTGAAAGGACAGGCTGATTATGAAGAGGTTAAGAAAGAATTAAAGTAAGTGTTAAATGCTTACATAATTTTTTCACAAACACTAACAGTGCTTGTTAAATGAAGCCACAAATCTGTGTTCTTGGAACAATAAAGAATTCAGTCAAAACCACAATAACAGGGAATTCAGGAATATTGGCAGAAATTGCATCCAGAACCAGTGGAACTGCTGTATCTGAGGGTGCTTCTTGTTGCAGCAGAGGATCTCAATAGCAAATAATACACATGTCCGTGAAGAAAAGCCACTAAAACTATTGCCCACAAAGGGAAAAAAGTTTGAAAGTCTGTGGTATTTTAGGTTGACCACCCTAAAAATCCCCAACCAACAGCTGCGTGTAATGTGGACCAAAAATTTAATGCAGAGCCTTTGGCCATGATACCTTTTCTCTGCTTCTGGCAGCCAGTGTTCAGCACTTACCAGTTTAGTGCTGGGCCTGTCTCACTGTATATTTTTGCTAATATATTGTGGTTTTAAACTAAAGCCACAAACAGCCTCTTCCTATTTCAAGGGATTTTCTTAAGAGACTTAAAAGAGCCTCATTTTAAACTATAACAAGATAAGCTGTCAGGTTCAGAAGAGAACTTTTTTGACTGGAAATATGTTTAGTGTCAAGGTTTAAATAACTGCGAGAAAGTCCCATCTCTTCTTTCATCATTCTGGCATTTTTGTGTGTGCTTTAAGAAGACTGAAATAACCCGTTACCTTGTTTAATGAGGTATTTCAGATGAGGCTGGTAGTCATGTGCTTTTGTTTACACGTCCCTGGAGAATATGGAAAGCAGCTTTGGATTTGCAAGCCCCACGACTGCCCAGCCCCTGGTGCTGATATATTCAAGCCACGCTGGCTGTGGTTCTGGTTCACAGAATGGGTGTATAGTTTCACTTCAATTAAGTGAATTAACCATTTCTTTGGTCATTATTCCTGATAATTAACTGGTCTTAAAAAGGCATCATTGTTTTAGTGATGGGGTAAATATATCCATGTTCTCTCCTGAGTTAAGGAAACAGCTTCAGATTTCAGCCAGTTTACGCCCTCATATGTAAAAGAGTGAATGGGAATTAGGCCACAACCTTCCAATTTGCTACACGAGATACCAAATGTAAATGTGCTGAGACAGCAAATGAGTTTTGAACCCTACCTGATTTAATGCAATGTGGATGGGATAGAGCAGGACTGGGGCTTTAAAGCCAGACTTCTGGTGCCAGGAACCCAATGTACACACCAAATACATTTAGGTTTACTTTGCATTTGTACTTTAGATACAAACCCTGTATTCCTGGCAGTATTGCCGTGGGTTTTTTTAATTGATTTTATTTTTTACAACACTGACTTACATGAGGGCAGAGATGGGAAGGCAGATAAGAGGTCTGGGAGAAGTTGTCACACAGGAGGGTTCATACAGTGTTTCTGCTCAGGATGAGCCTGCAGTGAAATAGATGGGAGAATCCCCTGGGTGGCCCTGGTTGGGTGCCAGTAAATTAACCCTGTTCTCCCAGCTGTTACAGCTTTTATATCCCCTAATCTGCCGGATAGCTTGGAAGTGACCTGGGGTCCATACACTGTCCTGCAGGATGGTGCAGGGGGTTAAGACCCTCCATGAGAGCACTGAAGATGTTTGCAATGCTGCATCCTCCCAAGCAGCTCATTGACACCACCCCCTCTGCTCCCATCTAATCCAAAGGATGTGCTAAAGGCTAAATGTGCATCCCCTGGCAGCAACAGTCTGATCTGAAGTGAGGCTGTTGCTGGAAATGACTATGAAAAGTCTTTTGCTGTAAATCAGAATCCCTCACACCGAATCCTGCTACACCTGCCCTGTGCCCTGAAACACTGACAAAAATGAACTGCTTGTAACATCTGCACCAAGAAAAAAGATATCTTGTCAGTAAGTCAGAAAGAGAATATATTTCTCAGGGGTTTTTTGGCACTGATGTATTTTCCTTAATCCTCCCCAGGATATTAGAGGTATTTTAGGCTGAGGGTTCTCAATATCAGTCAACGTCTAACCTTGGGGGAACTCAGCTGGGCCCACGTCAAGATCTGGGATGGGAGGATTCTTCACTTTCTGCCTTGGCTTTTGTGCCCAATGGCTTTTAAACCTATTTTTGAGATCTGAGAGCTCTGTGTGTCCTTTCAGTTCCCTCTGGAGTGACACGACAGCGCTGACCCTCCTGCCTTTGCAGTCGGGATCAGACGAACAGAAAGTCAAGCTGTCCCAATGCACACTTTGCTTTGCACTAAGATCTTTCAAGTCATCTTAGATGTGCAGATTCAAGTCACAAGATCGTTCCTTTAAAAAGCAGGTAACTGATCTTGAGCCACAGATTGAGTGAGATCTCATGGGCAAAGATATTCCTGGAATCCAAAGAGGAAACATTTTGCTTCCTCATATTCCTGAGGAAAACGTCTCTTTTGTGACACATTTGAAGAGTCATTTTTGACATGTTTAACTTTCATATTTTTTGAAAAAAATGAATCTGCTGGAGTGAATAATCCTCTTAGGACAACTGGAGGTGCCATCAGCTTGATTTTTAGTATATTTTGGGTTGTAAGTGTATAGGAAATTACCTGTGAAATTGCCAGAAATCTAATTAAGGTCACAAAGAATCCACTTTAGGTAGGCAGAGGTCAGTAAGTTTCCAGCCAAGTGCCTGCTCCAAGCTCACTGGAAATGCAGCTGCTGCAAGGATCAGGATCCTTTCTGAAGGTCCCAGCTGGCAGCAGGTGCTCAGAACCAAAACACATCAGTTGAGCAGCCTGTGCAAGGAGAGGAATGGCAGGATCAGGGCTTTAGAGCCAGGCTTTTGGTGTGGAGAACCAAATGTACACCCTAAATAGGTTTAGGGTTACTTTGCACTTCCTACCACTGTCAGCCTGGTTCTGGAGGCAGCACGCTGTCCCCTACCTGCTCCTTGGGGAGCGAGCAGCTTCTTTTGGTTTAGCCCCATCCAGGAGGAAGGTGGTTGGGATGCTGCTGGACTGCTCCGAATGGCAAAGCAAGTGTGGTAAGTGGGGCTCGCTGGGAGACCCGTGTCACAAGTGCTGCTGGTCTGAAGTGAAATGGGAGAAGCACCTGGGAATTGCCTTGGGAAGTTTGCCACCTGATAATTTGCTGTTACCAATTGGGATTCTTTTAAATTCAGATGAGTCTCCTCATTTGACCATCATTAGGACGTGCATTATGACTTGCTGTCCTTGCAGAGGCCATCCCCTGCAGAATCCCTGGGAGGATGGAAACAGTGATTGGGGTTTTCCCTACATGAGTCTCAGGGCTTTTATCTTCCCTGGCACCTTGGAGTCCTGGGAGACAGAGCTGTGCCCCTGAAGGGGTGTCCTAAGAAACACTGGCTTTCAGCAGTGATTTGCAACCTGAATAAACACGTCTGTGTTGTCAATATAATGTCAGACTCTCTAAGAACTCGAGCCATTAGTGCACAATCTCTCTCTTTGACTGGCACAAGTCCACTGATAGCAGAAAAGAAGCCCCTTTGCACGTGGGTGAGCTGTTGTGCCCTCATAGAGTCTTAACAACATTGCTGTATGTGCCACGTATAGGATGATGGCCCTACCCTACAGCCATTTCTGCTGGCAAGAGGTGTCATCCAATGCTGCCCATGTTATGAAAGTCATTACCAGAAATTAATAGAAATGATTCTATTAACCATTGTATTTTAGGAATGCCTGTCAGCATTAACACTGTATGCAGTGAGTATGCACAGATGCAAAATGCATCAGGTTTCTGTCTCAGAGTGACCTGTTTTCCTTGGATTTGCTATGACTTTGAGTGACCTTGAATGACTCAGAGACCACTGATTTCCAGAATGTCACTTAATGCACATCTGACTCTGGATTAATGCAGGGACAGGTTCATAGAGGAGCTGGACACCACGTGGTCTGAGGCACTTAATGGGTGCATGGTGGACTCCTCATGGTATTCAAAACAAGTCCCTGTGTCTTAATACTGTCACTCTGCCTTTTTTTGACTCAGTTTCCACATTTTATAGAACCACAGAATGGTTTGGGTTGGAAAGGACCTTAAAGCCCATCCTGTTCCACCCCCTGCCATGGGCACCTTGCACTAGACCAGGTTGCCCCAAGCCCCATCCAACCTGGCCTTGAACACTCCCGGGGTTGGGCCATCCTATTTTGGTACATGATCCACAACTTCTAATACAGTTTAATACATGAATAAACAGATTCTCATTGCCTCACAGAGTTCCTGGTGCTTTATATGTGAAAAATGCTATATAAACACAATCTATATCTGTTTATGTGTTTTTCTTCACCAAATGAATGTTGTCTTTGTACAATAAGAAGCTGAAATCATTTATTGCTTCAGTCTGAGGAAGTTCATGTCCTGCCTGCAGCAGGCTGATTTAAAAAAATTTATATGACAAAGCACAGTAATAAGTTTGGATTCCTGTAAGATTCTGGTTTGCCAGATGAGACAACTCTAACTGAAAGCCTTTGAAGGGAGATGTCCTTTGACCGCTCAGTATTTATATAAAATATTGACAATGAGACTATCAGATTCTTCTCCTAATGTACTTATAAATATTTGGATCTTTCATATTTCTTAAGAAATATTGTGCCATTTTGTCTTCCCGTTGCCATAGAATGAGGAGGTTATTAAAATGAAAAACTGCCTTTTACCCTGTAGTGTCTTGGTGGGGAAGATTATTTGTGCATATTTTCCTTGCTGGTGAGCTGGTGTATATTATATAAAGTGCTGTACTGTGGTGGTGATTCCCCTGTTTTGTTGCTTTGCTACGACTTCTTCATTCCCTTCCAGCTTCACAGATAAATTTATATCGCTTCTGACAGCTTAAAATGTTATATCCTTATTAACCTTTAAATTTACGCTTTAAACTGGCCTTGTGGGATTGCATATGGAATGATTTAGATGACGCTTGAGAAAATTTTCTTATCCAATAACTAGTTTGAATAGTTATTCTATATTCATTATGAGATTGTGTTACTGCAAGGAAAGTTGTTACCACTTGTAGTGTTGCTGGAGAACAGGAAACAATAATGTTAATGCTCATTAGTGGAGTCGTTATGGAAAGGAGAAATAGAAAATAATTTTTTTTTCCTGCCTTCCACAGTATATTGAAATCCATGGAGTTTGCACCATCTGAAAGCTCTGGTGGGCAGGTACTGAACCTACTTTCGTTGTCTTACTTACTTCAGCAATTCAGTTAATTAACAAAGATTGTGTCTTGCAATTCCTTAGTGTTGGCATCGACAGTTTCCTGTTGATGTTGAGACATATGGGTTGATCATTGTTTTTCCTGATGTTTTCTTATGTAAAAAGCTGAACTGAACATTTTTTGCCTGTTAATTTCTTTTAAGTGGACAAGGACAAAGTGATGTTTCAGCTGTGCTGGAGTGAATAACCAAAATGTTGTGAAGTTGAGTCATTTAAAGATACTAGAGGCGGTGTACAGACAGTATGCTGAGCAAGGACTTCAGCATTTTAAAGTATTTATTAGCCTTGAAAATAATGTTCACAAAAGAAAACAAACCTTTGAGTACTGAGAAAGCTCTGACATTCCAGCAAATTAATCTTACTTAAGTTTAAAGGTTATGAATTAAAGTCTTGTTTCTGAAATCTGAACTGAATATCGATATCCTGGGATTAATTTTCTAGGAGTTTTTTAATGATCAAGGGTTAGATATTGAGGGGAAGGTAAATAGCAGGTTTCTGTGGCTGGTTTTATTTTTGAACCAACTGTTTCTGCTGAAACGCAGCATGTCAAGGAAATGCTTAACTTGGGTCAGTTGACCTAGAAGGAATAATATAATCTTAACTCCTGTTTTAATCAGATTAAAAGATGTCTACAGCTTTTAAACTGAAAGTGTGCCAGGACCATTTAAAAATAAGTAGGATTAAGAAAATGTTCCGTTACACATCTCAAAATAATGCAGAATGGATGAATGATTTACAATGGAAATTAAACAGTGAATCTCTTCCATGGCTCACGTCGGAGCCCGGAGTGATTCCCGCAAATCCACACCCAGTGAACTCCCTCCCTGCGTCCAGAGAGGAGTCGAGCACTTGTGGTTTTTTTATTTTACTTCTGAAATCCTTTTTAGTGCCTGAGTGAGCCTCTCAATGCTTTTAGAAACAAACCTCCCACTCTGGTTCTCTTTAGGATGCATCCAAACCACTGGAGGTGCTGCTGCTGGAGAAGAACCGCTCGCTGCAGTCGGAGAACGCCACGCTGCGCATCACCAACAGCGACCTGAGCGGTAGGTTGACACGATTTTTGGCTGTTCTGGTTCACTTGCTGTCTTGTGACGGGTGGGAGGGCTGAGTGAGAGCTGAGTGTCTGAGCTAATGCATGGCAGGAGGATTAAGAAGCAACAGGAACACTGGAATAACGCTGGATTTCTGTAGTTTTATAGGCTGGATAATAAAGTAAAACTTGGAGAGCTCAGAGAGTCTATAAAGTTTGAGGAAGAGGCATTACAGGCTGTACCCAGTGGTAGCGTTTGAGGCTGTTGTCTGTTTTGGGAACAAATCTGTGGCACCACAAGTCTCTTCCCCTCCCTCCCCCCCAGTGTTATGCACAATGTTTGCATGTAGAACATAACCTTCCTGTCTGATACACTTGGATGTGCCACCAGCAGGTCAGCTTGGGAAAACAAAATCCTTTCTTTTTGGCGAAGTGTGTTTGCCGTTCCGCTTTCCTAATGTGGGCTTTTACATCTTGTGTGCACATTTTTTAAATGGCAAGTCATGGAATTTCCAGATACTCGAATGCTTATGGTTTTTGCAGCTGTAAGAAAGTTAAAAGTTGCCACTGGCCCTGGGATTACTGAATTCTGAAGTGTTTTATGACTTTTAACTGAGTGATCTTGGTGCATCCACCTAATGGTGATTCCTTTATTCAAATTGGTTTGTTCCAAAATGTAAATGTTTGCTGCATTTGGGTTCAGTCAGGTCCAATGAGTCATGTCTTGAATGAGAGACAACAGAGAGACTTGCTGTCTGTAACTGCATTTATTTAACTGTATAACTGCACTTCATGTAACTGTTCTAGTGTTATTGTCTGTAAGGGGGATTCTCCAGGCTGCAACATACAAGAAAGGTGCAAACATGAAATGCATGTTGTTTGTTTTGGGGGCCTTGTTTGGCTTAAAAAATTTCAATTATGGAAAAAAACAAAACAAAAAAAAAACCACAAAACCAAATAAAAACAAACCAAAACCAAACAAAACCAAAACTCCCACCGCCACTTCATTGGCCCGTGTCAATCTGCACTTTTTTTTCCCTTTGCGGGGCAAACTTTGCATTTTTTTATCTTGGTTTTTCCCTCTTTGACCCCCCATAATGCATTATGTTTGACCTTCCTTGTAGGGTCAGCCAGGAGAAAAGGGAAAGACCAGCCTGAGAGTCAGCGTCCTGCAACCTTGCCGGCCTCCCCTCCTTCCCAGTTGCTCCGCAACGCGGGGGAGCAGGCTTCCAATACTAATGGTACACACCAGTTCTCACCAACGGGTTTAAGTCAAGACTTTTTCAGCTCATCCCTGGCGAGCCCCAGCTTACCCCTGGCCTCCACAGGAAAATTTGCACTAAACTCTCTCCTCCAGCGACAGCTAATGCAGTCCTTCTACTCCAAGGCAATGCAGGAAGCAGGAAGCACAAGCATGATTTTTCCAACAGGTCCATACAGCACAAACTCCATATCTTCCCAAAGTCCATTACAACAAAGCCCGGATGTAAATGGCATGGCCCCGTCTCCCAGCCAGTCAGAAAGTGCTGGGAGCATCTCTGAAGGCGAGGAGATAGACACGGCCGAAATTGCACGTCAGGTGAAAGAGCAGTTGATCAAGCACAATATTGGACAGCGGATATTTGGACATTATGTGTTGGGACTGTCACAAGGGTCTGTGAGCGAGATCCTGGCCCGGCCAAAGCCATGGAATAAACTGACTGTCAGAGGCAAGGAGCCATTTCATAAGATGAAGCAGTTCCTCTCGGACGAGCAGAACATCTTGGCTCTCCGCAGCATCCAGGGTAGACAAAGAGGTAAGTGCTCTCCTGCCCAGGGTCTTGCCCCGTCCTTCTCTTAGTTCCAAATGTTACGAATCGGAAGCTTCTCCTTGTGGGGCGGTTTGTGCGTTGCTGCTGTTCTCACCCAAATCAGGTGTCAGGTACAGAAAGTTCAGCTTTGCAGCACTCAAGCAGGTTAGTATCTTTGCTAATGCTTTTTTTAGATGCTGGCTTGTGCCTGTCAGCAGGAGCAAGCAGCAGGGGCACTCACATCCCTCACTTCCCAAGAGCTCCGTGTCAGAGCTAAATCCAAAGTGAAAAGGGTCAGCAGCTACTCGGGGTATCAGCCCTCAGAAATACTTGCAAATTTTTATTTGGGGTTGTTTACTGAGACCAGGCTTTTGTTGTGTCTTGTGTGATTATGTTCTTTTTCCCCAAAGTGTTGTGACAAAATAGGGTAGGTGATGCATGAGATGAGTAATTAAAACACAATCCCAGTTTAAAGCAGCTTTGCATATTTAAGGCAGCGATTTTAAGAGGTAACATGCATTTCATTGTGATTCATCTTAAGACTGAGATTTACATTTAGAGAAACTGAAAAGTAAGTTGTTTACAGTCAAGAAATATTGGAAAGGACAGGCAGGGTTTTCCTAGATTTTGTTTAATTGGAAGCACACACTGTTAGATTTATAATCTGTTCTTCCTTTTGATGATTGTACTTGAGGGGATTATCTGCCCATCTTTAACCTCTTCATTTTTGGTATCTCTAGACATTTATTTATATCTGTCTAATCTCCTTTCCGAACATAGCTGTAATCTTTATTAACAAATCAGCCAGCCTTGCTTCTTCCCAAGTAGCCAGTTCCTCCGGCTCAGGCAGGGCCCCGAGGGGCCAGGAGAGCTCAGGGACAGGCTGCCAGCTCCTCATGTCACAGCCCGTGATGTCAGAGCAACCATCCCCTGATTGTTTTGTTCTTACCAAACTTGTTTTTCAACAGAGAATCCAGGCCAGAACCTGAACAGACTATTTCAGGAAGTACCGAAACGAAGAAATGGGTCTGAAGGTACGTCACAGGCAGGTGTTTTTCTTTGCAGTCAATCCCTAGGAAGTGGAGTGTGCTTTAGCTGTGTGTTTCCTTAAAACTGTGCAGTTTGATTCTGGCCTGGAATCTGATAGAAAAACAGACAGTAAGTATAAAACAAACCATGGGTTAGATGAACACTTTGCTTTTTCTAATTCTGCTGCTGCTGTACTAACGTAACCCTGTTTGGACAGTTTTTCCACTCCCATCCTCCCTGCATTTGCAGATAAAAAGAGATAAGTGATAGAAGTGACTTTATAAAATCACCAGATCTATTTGCTATTCTTGTGATTTTGGAGGGAGAAAGTTGCACAGTTACACCAACAATCACATACTGCTTCTGCTCTAAATTTACTTCTTTCTTCTCATGGGGCTTATGCTGACAAATTCCACTTTATTACACTGTTAAATTAGTGTGATGCTTAGTTCAGTGTTATATATGAGAAAGACAAGATAAGTGAATATCAGATTAATACATTATCACTGAACAGGAAGTCTGAACGTTTTTCTTTGTTATAGATTAGGTTGCAGAATTGTCTTTTAGTAAGATGAGGAAGAAGAAAAAACTAAAGCAGGGACCCCAAAACTCTGTAGTTATTTTGACTGAAGTCAGAAATTATCTAGCTCACTTACAAACAATAATCTCGTAATGAAAAATGCAGTTAAGTGCAGTAGCATTCATGGTTTTCCCTCCTTTTCTTCCCCTTAGAGGTTAAAAAAAAAACCAAAAAAAAACCAAAGCAAAAGCAAACACTCAGCTCTTACCTGGAGAGTACTTCAAATGGTATCTACGTTTAAATGACTCTTTCTCTTCATGTATTAACCTCTAGAAAGTTAAAAATTAGTTTTATCTAGTTACTTTTTAATTCTGTTTTGTGCTGAATGTATAGTCATCCTACTGTGCCTAGCAGCTGATGCCATTTTTCATTTGATTCTTGGGCTTATGTTTTTTTAGCTTTCTTCCTTTCCCTTCTTTCCCTTCTGTTTCCTCTCCCCCTCCAAAAAAAAAAGAAAAAAAAAGGAAAGAGAATAGAGTTATATATGTTGCCATAGAAAAGGAATATATGACCAGCTAGTTCTTCCTCTGATGTTCTCACCATTCCAGGGCAGCTAGAGACAGGCACAGCGAGGATGTTTTTCTTTTATTAAGTATTTTTGGTGTTGTAAATGTTGGTAAAGGCCCTGTGTAAACTGTCCTCAGATCGTACTGGCTGTGGTATCAGTATATCCAGTGTGTCTTTGTGTTACAAAAACAACCAGATCAAAGTTTTCCTGGTGTCATTAGTTCTATTTTCCTCTCCAGGTAATATAACCACAAGAATCCGAACCGCAGAGACTGGCTCTGATGAAGCCATCAAATCCATTCTCGAACAAGCCAAAAGGGAGCTGCAAGTACAGAAAACAGGTACGGCCTCATTTTGTCTCTGGCTCCTTCGATTTCAGAATTTAATTAAAACAATTGCCATGAGCTTTTTGGTCAGTTAATTATATCCTTAAAACCGTCAGTGTAGGTTTGAAGAGCTTTTTTGAGGGGTTTTATTATTGTTTAGTGGAGTTGTTTCTGTGTCTAACACATCCCAAGTTAAGGTCACACGTGTCACAGCATGGTGGGGTCTCTGCTCTGCTCCCAAGGGAGCGACACTGTGAGATTTCTGAACACCTTTATCCCTGTGCAGAGCTCTGCCTTCCTTGCAGCCCTCCAGACCTGCAGGGGCACCTACAGAACCCTTTCCTCTCCCAGTTTGCTCCTTGGAAAGGGAATGGCTTCTACTTCCTCTTTTCTCTCTGACTCAGGCCCCAGGGACAGAACTGCTGGGAGAGGGAACTGATGGATTTGTCGGGGTGAAGGTCACACTCTAGACAGCAATTACAGCACCACTGTACATCCTGTACCCAGATTATTATATAGGCAAACTCAGTTCTGACTGTTAGATGACTTTATTTTTGGTTACAGAATGTATTCAGTGAATGAACTGGCAAATCCTTTCCCAGAAAATCCATAGTTTAACGTCTTAACCTGAGAAAAGTTTTATTTCTCATTGTATGCTGTCATGTAATTAACATTTCTTCTGTTCCATAGCCCTCTCAGCTTTAAAAGAGTTCCTAGTACTGCTAATGGGCTGAAGTGGAAATTACTGTGCAATACTTCTGTTTTGTTTTTTAAAGTAAATACTGATTTACAGGTTTGGATATTTGTCTTTTCATTGAAAACTAAGTTAATCTCATGGCAGAATATAAAAGACTAGTTAATATATGACCTAAATAATATGACCTTATGCAAGAAATTATTGCATAGAGAAAAATATGGGCTGTGTGCAGGAAACTGCAAGCACGTTATTCAGTAACATGTTTCATCTGAGAACCTCAGACTTCCTTTCAAATATTAATTCAGCCTCAAAACTCCCTATGAAACCAGCAGATAAAACAGAAGAGAGAGTCTCACTGTCTTTTTTTCCCCCATTTCTTAGCTTTTCATGTATTTTATAGTGCGTGACAGGAAGGAATGTAGGGAGGCAAATTCAGAAATGGATTCAGATGAGGCATAATATTACCAGAGTAATACACAGCATGCTTCAAATCTTATTTCACTTTCAGGCCACTTGCAGTGTGAGGGTTCCCTGCTCCTACCTAGTGCTTCACTTTCCCTGTTCTCTGTAGAGTAGCTTTCAGAGGAATTGGTTTTCAAGCCCTGGGGACCTCAGTGGAGACGGCCTTAAATAGAAGCAGATGCCACTGCAAAAACCTCCTGGCTCTGGAGAGATAATTCCCCACCCACGTTCCAGTCTCTGCTCATCCCCAACTGCTACAGCACAGCCACCCAAATCCTGGTTCCCCACTGGAATACTGCATTTGGGGGTTGTCTCTGCTGAAAGCACCCGTGTCTCCATCCCAGAGCTTCAGATGAGGCAGAGGGTGATGACCAGGTGTCAGCCTGGCTTTGGTAGAGCTGTTGATTTCAGTGGTTGGGACCATGGAACAAGAAAACAGGAAGCAGGAGCATATTTAGCTTGTCAAATGAAATGATGATGATCTTTTCCTAAAGTTCTGGCTTTGTTGTAATTTGTGTGTTATGTTTGTGGAGTTAAAAGGACTCACCTTATTTATACTGTGAGAGAGTATTAATAGTCTGTCCAGGTGAATGCAGCTGTGTTCAGTTCTGTGTGTGTGTTAGATTCATTTGTGGAGAAAGAGAAAAGTGAAAGGTTAAATAACTCTATAAATACAACCATAAAATGTTATTGACCACTTGGGGGTGGGGGAGGAAGAGGTGAAGGCTTGATTTTCAAAGGCATTTATTTGAAAATTTTTACAATGGTGGAAGTGCAAGTGATCCCAGACTTGTGCAGCTGAGTCTGTGCGTGCAAACATCCAGCACTTTGGCAACTATCAAAATTTTCCAGTGAAGGACTTTGGAAATCTTACCTTATTTTGAAAAGTGCAAATCTTTGCTTAGTAAAAACTCCTCCCTCCCATCCAGAAATGTATTTCAGCCCCTTCTTTTTTTTTTTCTTTTTTTTTTTTTTGTCTGTCAGGGAACTGTTTACAGTAGCACGTGTTGAATATAAAGCATATTCCTGTGTTGCATTTAGTCTTTTGGTTGTTTTTCATAGCTGAGCCGGCTCAGCCGCCTTCTGCCTCTAGCAGTGGCAATTCTGATGATGCTATTCGATCCATTCTGCAACAAGCCCGACGGGAAATGGAGGCACAGCAGGCTGCCCTTGAACCTGCCTTAAAAACACCACCTTTATCTCAAGCTGACATTTCTATCCTGTCCCCCAAACTAGTGTCTACACCTGCAATGTCTTCGGTTTCCAGCTATTCTCCTTTGGCCATATCCCTGAAGAAACATTCATCTGTCACTGATTCCAGTATCTCTGCATTGCAGAACCTCTCTGGGCTCAAAAAGGAGCCTCAGGAGGCACCTGTTTTAGAGCTTCATGGAATAAGTGATTCCGCCCAGGGTATGTTGAGGCATGTTAAAAATGAGTTGGGACGTGGTGGTGTTTGGAAGGACCATTGGTGGAATACTGTGCAGCATGAGAGAAGAAATGCAGCTCTTCCCGAAGATATAAAAGTTGAGGAAGCCAGTGGTGGAAAAGAAAAGGTCAGCAATCAGACTAGGCCAGATCGTAGCCAGCTCCAAGGACCGTCTTCTTCCGAGTATTGGAAAGAGTGGCCAAACGCGGAATCTCCGTACTCCCAGAGTTCTGAATTGAGCATGACTGGGGCGAGTCGCAGTGAGACACCACAAAATAGCCCCCTCCCTTCATCCCCTATCGTGTCCTTGTCCAAGCCATCCAAACCTTCGGTTCCTCCACTGACACCCGAGCAGTATGAGATTTATATGTACCAGGAGGTGGATACGATAGAGCTAACGCGGCAGGTCAAGGAAAAGCTAGCAAAGAATGGCATCTGCCAAAGGATCTTTGGGGAAAAGGTAAACAAGTGGTTCTCTCTTGTGTTGTCAATGTGCCTTCTGCTCCTTACGTGTGTGCCGAGCCCCGTTTAACGGAGGGGGATGTGCCACGTGTGTCTTATGGAAAAATGTTTTTGCTTCGTGTGTTAAGTATTTAAAATGAGCTCACAAAGGAAAGCATTAGTTTCCCTGTGTTTGGGAATTGCAGAGGTTTTTGTACAGAGGTTGGCTTCAGCCACTTGGAATTAGAAACGGGGCCCCGAGTTTAGAAACCTTGAAAGCTGAAGCAAACATTATTGAGGCTTGGTATTTCATGCTTAATGTAATGAATTCATGGAATACTTGAGCGATACCATTGTCATGGCTGGAGAGTCTTAAATTTGTTATAAGTGAAGATTATAGACACAAGAGCATTTTTCCTATTTTTTTTATTATTTGGAAACGTGCACAGGGGTATTTAAACAACCACATGGAAAATCCCCTACCTTTTCTTAGCCTGAAGTCAGGAATTCAGATTTCTTATACCTGGTGCTTGGTATCTCAGTGTGCTCTGAGGCCCTTTTGAGCAATGTTTGATTACAGATACACGATGCATGATAAGGCTCCCTGAAGTTCTCACGCTGTGGGCCCTAAGCCTTGAGCACGTGGGATTTTGAGGGTCCCTGACAACCAGAAAATCCCTCCCAGGCTGTAAGAAGTCTTGGACATTTGCTGTTTCTTCTTCCTATAAAGAATTGAATCAATGTAATAGTATAATAGGAGCTGGCATCGCACTATTAACTTCGCACTAAGATGTAAAATGAAAAGCCTGACCTCTCGGGGTCATTAAAGATCCCGTGGCAGCTTTCATTAAGTATGATTTTTAACTCCTCTACCTGTGCTGAATTCCAGGCAAGTAATTGCATTCTGCCTGTCTGAAATCCCCCCTCCACTGCAGTCGACTGTATTCTTAAATATTTACTTACATAGAGCAGCTGCTGCTACAGGTGAAAACACACATCGTTATAATTCATACCCCAAAAATCAACCAAATATAGGCCTAGTCTCAAAAGTCCCAATTATTTTTGTTTGAGAACAAAATACATGCCAATCATTGCCTGTTTCATCTGCCTGTGTGTGCCTGGACTCGGTGTTTTTCCTGTTAAAGCTGATGAAACTATCTGACACGAAATATGAAAAGCATGCAAATCCCGCACCAGCCTGCTGCTGTCCTGATCCTGCAGGAAAAAACCCACATTCCAGAAGGAAACACGGCAGGAAAAAAAAAAAGGCATTTCCATCTGAGTATCTACAGATGTCATTTTTGCAGTTTTTCTAATTGTCCACACAAACCCAATTTGAGCGATGCAGTAAAAGGAACCCAAAATGACTTAAATTACCCCCTTTCCACTTCTAGTGTGTTAACGTGCCGTTCTTGGTTGCTTCACTTCAGGTATTGGGGCTGTCCCAAGGAAGTGTCAGTGACATGCTCTCCAGGCCAAAGCCATGGAGTAAATTGACCCAAAAAGGCCGAGAACCATTTATTCGTATGCAGCTCTGGTTGAATGGTGAGCTGGGACAGTGTGTCCTGCCCGCACAAGGGCAGCAACAAGGACAAGGTAATTAAAATTCCACTATGTTGTTTGAGTTGAGGAGGAGGAAATCTTTTCTCTTTTTTTTTCTTTTTTTTTTTTTTTTGAAATTTGCAGTAAGCCAGCCTTGCACCGGTGCTGGTCCAGGCCTTATGGAAGTGGCAGCATCCACCCTGGCAGCCCAGCCCAGTCCCTAAGGGAACGTGCTGGGAACGTTTGTGAACGAAGCGCTCGTTTATGCGTAATTGATAAGCAGCAGTTATCAAGTTCCTAATTAGGGTGATATTATCTAGGCATGAATATGAGACGTAATTCCAAAAATTTTGGCCAAAGAGCTAGAAAATGTTGCGTGCTGTTTCCTAGGGCTGCATAGGGGATTTGGATTGTCCCAGGGAGAATATCGATTGCTGTCTCAGGAGGTGAGCTAGAAGAACTAAGCTCTGAAGGGGGAATGCTGTGTTGCAATTACACTTTTATTGTGGCTGTCTCTTACCCTAATTCCCATTGGCACAGAAAAGCCAGGCTGGAGTCTGGCCTCGGTCCTACCTTTATATGCCACTGACTTAACTGAGCAGAGAGCCCTTGCCAAGATCAGTTTGCTATTTGTTGAGCCTGCTTACTGTTTAGTTTGTGGTTTGGCATCTCCTTTTATTGTTCCCTGATTTTCCTCTCCTCTCTTATCTAGTCCTTCACTCTGTGACATCATTACAGGATTCCCTACAGCAGGGATGTGCAAGCTCAGGTAATCAGCTGGTTTCAATGATTTGCTCTGAAATAATTCTCTGTGCTTTTGTTACGTTTCGTTTGCTTTGATGCCAAGAGGTTTCTCACATTGTGTTGTATCATACAGGAGTCCCTTCAATTTTTTTATTAATGCAGTTAATTCCTCCTTCTCTCCTTGTTGCTATGGCAGAGGTAGGGAGTACACATATTTAGCTGCATATATTAGGTAAAGAGACTCTGTGTGATCTTGGAGATCATTGGCTCAGTAGGGGTTTTTTTTACCATAGTTCAGCTTATCAATGTGACATGTGACAATGGCTGTAAAACAAGCCCTTGGTTTGTAATGTGATCCACATACTGCAGCTGCCTCACTCGCTGGTAGGTTTTTTTTCCACTTTCCTTTGCACAAAATCTGCTTTGTTAATTCCAAGGTGGGGAACACACCACGTTATGTCTTTTTCAAGCTTTGTTAAATATTCCGAGCTGACCTTTTTTTTTTTTTCTCCTTTCCCTTTCCATTTGCAAAAAAAAAAAAAAAAAAAAAGGCAGATGCAGCAAAGCTGAGTGTCAGAGAAGTGAGTGGCTGAAGGTTTTAGAAGATGGCCACAGGATGGGAGGGAGGCTGGAACAGACCAGAACAGCTGTGTTCCTGCTGTTGGATACCAAACTCTACCCACACAGACTTTTACCAATTATATGCTTCACTTGACACAAACCACTCAGGCTGTTTTGTACTCTAGAAAAATACTCATGCCCTGCTCTGTACTTACAGCCAGTGCCCTGTGTTGGAGAATTGCTGCATTTCAGGATACAGAGAGGGATGATTTGTGCTCCTATTCCACCTTTCTGCTATTCTGAAACACTCTGTTTTTCTGCAGCTTGCTGGCTTTACTCTTAATATCCCAACCAAACTGCTTTTTCTCTCTATTGGGAAACTATTTTGCATTCTAAAAGATTTTACTGGAAGAAAATCCGTGATGATATTCAGTCCACGTTTTTCTTAAGAAGAACAGTTCAAAATAAACAGATAAAAACAAAACCAAAAAAAAAAATGCCCCAAGTAAAAACAAGCCCTGAAAACAAAACCAAAATGGGAGAAAAAGATTTGCAATCATAGGGCTATTGTTGCTTATTGCCAAGCATTTAGGGAACATGGAAATTTCCTGTGATGGTTTGTTAAAAACACGCCATTGACTACTTTTTTTTTTGTAGCATCAATACCGTGCAAGAGTGAAGTGTCACAGTTAGAAACGCCTCAGACAGCGTGGAAAATATGAGTAATTAATTGTAGCCATTTTAAGAGGAATTTGAAATCAGAGGAGCTGGGAAATGCTGCATTGTTATTGCTAATCATCATATTTATGACTAACTCTAATTATAAAAGATTGAAAGACAAGCCCATAGTATTAAAATCCGACCACCTTGTGGATTCCCGGGAGGTTTGCTGGGAGCTGAAAGTGATTTCCTTCAGGAAGTTCAGTTTTGCTGCTGGGATATTTTGTTCCCTCCCACACTCCCAGTCTCGTTTGTCAGTTCCTGCCCTTGAGCTAATATTTTGTGAGGAGACACGTTCCTATCAGCTAATAAAATCATATTATTGATGATCGTCCTCCCCCGTTCCTTAAAGCCCCCTTACAAATGAGAAAACGGGCTCGTGCCCTTTTCTACCTCCTCTCCAAGGATTAAAAATAGAATTGTTGTACAAAATGTTCTTTTCTTGGTGCCTTTCTCTGTATAAAGGAATAAGGCAGGTTGTGACACCAGGCAGAACAAAAGAGCAAAACCAAGTTACTTGAATGAGGACGAGCAGTTTGGTGATTTCCATTTATTAGCAGCTGTTCTGTAATTAAAAGCGCAGCAAACAGTTTGGAAAAGGTAATAATAATTATGCATTTGTGAAAGATCCACCACTCCAGGGCAGAGGGAAAAAAGAAAAAAAAAAAGAGAGAGACAGCTCCAATTTTCTGGTCTTCTGAGACATTTCCCAGGAAAATCAAGGCAGAAAAGGTTGCATACTTGTAATTTTAAAACAGAAATTAATCAGAACAATTTTGAAACGAGAAGAGGTCTGGAGCCTTTTCCATGTAATATAATTGGCTTGGAACTTGTTGAATGCATGAAGGGAAAGAAGTGAAATTAAACTCACACACTCAGTGGCTCCTGAGTGCTTTGCCAAGAAGGTCTTCAGTGTACAGAGTGTCAACATGCATAGTAACGAAACTTTTATTAGCTGGGAGTATTTTCATTACTGTTTGGCACTATTGTATCAAACTAGCAAGATTTTCTGGATTTCTGACCTAGTTAGTTACACTTCTAGATCATAAGGTTTTGATTTACACCTAATCCATGAAAATCTTGTCTTTTGTCCAGTAATTTTCCATTTTCACATGTGGACAGATGGACCCATCAGTCTCTCATATGTGGGAATGAATGGATAAAATATATGTATTTTATGTAATTATATATAGAGAGAGAGAGAGAGAGAGAGAGAGAGCAAAGAGAAGCCAGGCTTGGTTTTCTTCTTTGAAAGCTATATTTATGAATTTTATGAAAAACAGTCTATACCAAAATGACAACCAGGTGTATACCTGTGTTTTCTGCCTGTGACCTTTCTTCAATGCTTTGGTGATTTTGTGCAAGTTTCAGGGAACATGTTTTACACAAAAATGGTGTTTGTACCCTAGGTGGTCAAAAATAGTATTGCTGTGCCTTTTCTAACATTTTTTTCTGTGTATTTCTTTCCACCTAAATGCTCTAATGCCCTTGGGTAAATCTGCCTTTTTAATGATTTATGTGTCAAAAGCACAGACCAAATCACATGGAAAAAAAAGTTGAATTAGTGTCACCCAACTGCATCAGCATTTTTTCATGATGAATTTGGCCCTTATTTAGTTGCATTACTGATGATGGGAGCTGGGGTGGGTTTGGACAGTCGCCATGTGCCAGGAGAAGGCTTGGATATTTCTCTAAATACTTGTACTGTGTATATCTTTTATTAGTTTGTTTTATTTTGGGGTCTTGTTCTGCGTGTCTGTACGAGATTTAAGACAGAGTTTCCTTTTTGGTGCTGTTGATTTCGTAGCCGCTCCCAGGAAAGCTGAATTTTTATTCACTTTTGTCTTTATCCTCTGTGAAGGACATACACTCTCTATAATACTACATTAAAGACTTGCAAATACTCAGTGGGAAAAAAGACGTGCCTTTTTGGTATGTGTTTCTGTAAGGGTCGTCTTATGACCTAATGTGGAAATCTTCATTTGCCGATACAGCTGCGGGTGATCTCAGGGGATTTTGAATTTCCCTTTTGTTTGTCTTCCTTTCTGGGTATCATCCATCATTCCTAACCTCATGCTGCTTAGCAATAGTAACGCTCATGGGAGTTGAAGAAAGGATTATAACAGCATAAAATGGGGAGCTAATTAGAGCTTGTTTCAAAATCAGAATCTAGCTCGAGATAATTGCATATTATCTGGTGATTTAAAAACCCAAGATCTACTGTATTTAGATCAACTAAAATATGCATAAAAGCTTTCTTTTTGAAATACAACATTTGTAACAACAGGGAGATTACTTCTTATCATCCCTTGGGAAAGCAAATCTGAAAAAATTGAGTATGGCTTGCTGTGCTTATGATGTTAACAGATAGAGTGGGGAATGATGGCAAACCCGGGTATCCACTGTATTTTTATTCATGTTATACGTATTCCTGGAACATTTTTCAGCACAGAAGCTGCTGAGTGGGCAGGTAGTTCACTGTGTGCTGTGAGGATCTTCCCATTTTCCTGATCCCAGGAGGAATGTGTCACATTGGCTACTCTGGGAGAAACAAAGTAGGGAGGGAGTGTGTTTGGGGCTGGCAGTCCATATTCAGGAATACCATCCTGATGCAGTTATGGGAAGAGCTCACCAGCCACGTGGTGGCAGCGGAGAAGCTTTTACCCCCATTTCCTTGTCGTTCATGGTCATTTTTTTCATTGTACTGGTTTCTTCTGGACAGGCAGAGCTGTCCAATGGTGCTTGAGAGCACAGCTGAGATTAGCACGTGGAGAGCTGAATTCTTAGTACCATGTGATCCCCCAAGAATCTGACAGATCTTCCCAAATTGGAGCTGGTTTTTGTTGTCAAATCAAAAAGATGAGAGAGATGTTTTTGCGGTCATTTGCTGGCATTCCAGGTTAATAAAAATGTGTGACGTGAAATGTCTGTGGTTAATGTAGTCTGTGAAATGGAAGAGGAGGGACATCCCATGGCTCCAACGGCTGAGCGGTTGGACTGCAGGAATTCCTTGCATAGATGGTTTGTGTTTGGTGACGAAGTTTTGAGTCTGTGGGTTCAGAAGGTCGTGGCCTTCTGTGCGAGGTGCGGATGCATTTTTAAAGTTCAGAGCTGAACAACTACGTCAGCCAAGCAGTTACCTCCACTCTGTCCCTGGAGCACACTGGTGTGTCCTGGTGAAGTTTCCACATTCCTCCTCTGTGGTTTGGGATTGCGGCTCGGAAACAGTTGGCCTTGGCTGTCTTGATTTCAAACCATAGGATATCAGTTGGCTCCTCATAAGGGCAGCTGTTGTAGTTTGTCTTTAACGTGTGTGATCATATTCTGTGCCATTTCCCTGACATTTGGACCATGAGAACCTCCCTGGGAGCCCTTCTGGTATCAATAAAGCTGGGAGAATCGTTGTCAAGGCACCTTCCTGGGACCTGGGAATGCAGCATGAAGACAGTGTTTCAAGTTCATTCTGAACATAACATTGGCTCTGAGTGCTGGTTATTCCTTCCTCCTGCTGAGGTCTCTCCTCCCCAGGCTGCCTTGCATGGCCCTGGTCCTTTTTCCATCACTGATGCTTTGCAAATGGTCAGTATTTATGGAGAGCTTCCTGTCTTAGTTGCATTCTTCTCTGTCCATTAAACTACCCAGTCATTAAACTTGTAGAATATGGCTCCATCCTCACTGTGGTCAGAGCTTTGCTGTTATAAAAGTGCTAAAGCAAAATACCTAATCAGAGAGTGAACACTGTTTTCTAGGCAGATATTCCTTGTGGCTGAATTACAATGGCAAAACACCAACACATTCTTAATGTTACAGCGAGGAGGAGACTTGTGCTGGATCCTGAAGACAAGTTTAGTTCACTCTGAAGTGCAGTTATGGGTTCCTAGCAGTCATTTTGGAGAATCTGTCGAATTGAAGCTATGTTTTATTTTGGTGGTTAATTTGGGAATATGGGTTCTTTATGCTCAGTCCTCCTTGGTGTACAGGAGAAGATCCCCCTCAGTAAAGAACTCATGTGCAGCTCTGCAGCAGCATTGAGCACATGATGCCTCATCCTCAAAGTCTTCATTTAGAAGGTTAGAATTAATGAATTAATATATTTTCGAAGTTATGTGGTAAAAGAAACTTTCCTTGTTTCTGCAAGGCTTCTCAGGTAGTTCACAGAATACCAGTTGCCATAATAGTTGCTAAGAAGTGGATGCATCTAGTGAAAGAAACCATGGCCATTGAGCAGTGGAGCTCTGTAAGTTCCACTGTTGTTCATTTCATTACTTATCACTTAATTTCATTAATTACCAGCATTTTCTTTTCCCTCTGCGTGCGCGTTTGGAGACGAGCAGCCTCCTTTGGGGAGGGGGCCCACATCGCCTCCCCTCCCTGCTGCCAGCAGAGGAGCTGGGTGGAAAAGGATGAGCTGATAACGTTAGAAAGCCAAATACCAAAATAACTGGAGCAGCACAGAGACACGAGGAGGCTGTTGCTGTTGTGCTGCGGTGCAGGAGCACCAGGCAGCTCCAGGGAGGGTCAGGAGCCGGGGCGATGGCCGGGGTCTGTCCCCCGTGGGCTGGCAGCTGCAGAAGGGGTCAGAAAGGCTCTTTTCTGAAGGGAGCAGATATTTTTTCTGTTGGGAATAGAAGACTCTGGCAGCTGGCAGAAGCTCATGTTGGTCTTCTGGTTGCTTGTGGGGAAAGGAGTGGGCTGCAGGTCCAGCCCCGTGGCCACTGGCGGGATGGAAATGGCCATTGCGGCCACCGCGCCCTCGGCCGTCCCCGGGCGACAGCCCAACTGCTGCTCAGCAAATTACCAAATGAGCCTCTGCTGGATGAAAATTACCTTGCTTTCAATTCAAAGAACAGATAATGGGCTATTTTCCTCCCAAAATACTGGGAAAAAAAGGTGTGCGAGCGCTGAACTTGCGGGTTGTTATTTCCATCTTATAATGGGGATGAAAATCCTCTCCACCAAGCAGCCCTGAAATAGGGAAATAAACAACCTGTTCTGATTATAGGGTTATATATTGCTTGATAGCAAATCATTCCCAAGAAGAAAAAACAGAATATTACCAGAAAATTAATATCTTCTAAGTTACCTTCTAGGCTGTCCTTTGCATTAGGGTGATAGAAAAACTGATGGATTTGTCTCACCTAATTTGATGGGTGTTGGAGGCTTTTTAATTTGCCAGCAGCCATCCAGAGAAACAAATGAAAGAATCCAGTGATTATTTGAAATCTGATGAGAAACACAACTTGCATTGAAGACAAAGCAAAGTGGGTTTGAGATCAAATGTAAATAAAAGTGGAAATAGGAAGATGTGTGATTAAAAAGCCAACAACAGGAGAGAATGTAATAAGAAGAAATGTAAAATAGGCCTGATAGTACATGTCCAGTATTTATACTTGTCAAAGATGTTGCTGATAGCAACTTACCATAGAATCACAGAATGGTTTGGGCTGGAAGGGGGCTTAAAGCTCATCTCATTCCAACCCCTGCCATGGGAAGCAACTCCTTCCACTAGACCAGGTTGCTCCCAGCGCCATCCAACCTGGCCTTGAACACTTCCAGGGATGGGGCAGCCACAGCTTTTCTGTGCAACCTGTGCCAGGGCCTCACCCCCCTCACAGGGAAGAATTTCTTCCCAATATCCCATCTAACCCTGCCCTCTTTCAGCTTGAAGCCATTCTACCGTTGTTCTGTCCCTCCATGCCCTTGTAAAAACATCCTTCTCTATTCTCTGGCATGAGATGGTCCCTTCTGGTCTCATCTCCAGAGCCATCCCCCCTTCCCAGGAGGGGGCTGCCCCTCCGGCTCCTCTGCCTGGTTCACACATGAAGGAGGTGTGAGATTCACCACAGCTGAGGTTTGTGTTTGTTTCTCTCTTTTACCCCTCTGGAACTTGGGTCCTAAAAATAGTGCAAGTTTGAACTGGCAGATGTTTCATTTGTCCTTTACTAGAGGACCAAAATTAGCCTCTCATTTGGCACCTAAATAAAGCAACTTAACTGCCTTTATGCGAACTTTGCAATTACTGTCTATTGAAGTTGCAACATTTTGTTGTGTTTGATGGGGACGGGCATTATGTAAGCAACACCAGCACCTAAAAAGCCACCAGACCTTGAAAGAGAGAGGACGAACATGAACGAGCCCAACTTGGTTTTTTTTGGGAGGGGGGTTTACTTTGGATGGTTTGGATGTTTTTCACTTTTTGTGATCCGAGACAGGTGTTTTCCCTAATGAAGGTTTCATTAAAAAAAAAAAAGGCAAAAGTACCTTGGAAATGCTCAGAGAGCTGTCTATTGTAAAGGTAAAAAACATTAATAAAAGGACAGCAATGGTTTCTCTAATTTTCAGAGAAAAATCTGCACAGAACGCCTGAAGCTGGGTTAGCAGTGGGACTCCCCAGGGGCAACAGAAAGATGTTATAATCAATTACCACATCATAACACTGATGTATGATAATTACTGAGTGTTCCTCCTGAGATAGTGCAGCATTTGGCTGGGATGCGGCTCTTTCATGGTCCACTGCCTGATTAATATGCAAATAATAGGCTGATTGCATGATGAATGCAGAAAATGAGTTCGCTGATAACGTGAGCACCGAAGCGGGAAGATGATAAATTACTTTTACTGACTGTCCTACATTAAGTACCCTTTCTCAACAATTTTATCACAAATTAAGTAAAGCAGTATGGAGAGATTATGAGGATGTGTAAAATAATGTACCTTAATAGCTTTTATAATATTGTTGCGTACAATGTAAATGTCATTTTGTTTCAGTACTTTACCCCCGTACTCCTCCGAAAAGGAGTTCCTTTAGTGCAGCACTGCTCAGGGTCACTCTTTTGCTCAGCTGCTTTCCTCTAAGATGAGGAACAACCCACTGTGCTGAGGATGGTAGATGGGATTCTCTGTTGGGAAGGAGGGAAGGCGGTCATTAGCCTTGGATCCATCCCATATGGATATTGCCTGTGGCAAATGAATGTCCACATTGTTTAGTGGGGGAGATATATTTAAATGCAGTGCACAGAGCACATATGCATTCTGCTTCACACTCTGCTCCAGAGCAGACAAGAGGTTAAAATCTCAAAGGAGGACGTAGAAATACCTTCACACTCAGGGTCGGGACAGAGGAGGATAACAAAGTCATAAAATTGGTGCCACATCAAAGTTAGTTTAACACATTAAATCAGAAGGTCAGCAAGTCAACAAAGACACCCCAAACTGCAGCAGAACCTCTTCTTAGAGGCTCTGTTTTCCAAAAGCTATTGTGCACGCGTTTATCTTGATTATACTAAAAATATAACACTGTGGGGTTGTGGCAACTTGATTGATTGCTTCCATGACATATTTGTTTTAGCATTCAGAAAATCCTTAATAAAGCTTCTGCACACAAGCTGGTTTAATAATAAGGTTATTGAAAATATTTTCCAGCAGTTATTTCTAAATATTGATTTCAGGCTAAGTTACAGAAACATGAAAACTCTGAATATTAAATGAAGATTGGCAGAGTAGGGCAATGTCTTTTAAAGCAGACGTGATTCTGCCATTAATCACCTAATTTAAAATATGGTTTATTTTTAGAAACTGGTTTTTAATTGTTTAAAGGTGATCTGTAAAGCCAAAAAAATTATCATTCAGTCTCTTCAATGCCTAGATCCCACTTTTGTCTCAAGAATCTTAGACTCCTGGAATGATTTGGGGCTGTCGGCCTGACCTGAGCATTGCTCTGATGTTTATGTGTCTACATCTAGCTAAAAAAATCTCAAGGTTTTTGTTCCCCCCTCCTTATTGTAAAATAGTGCTCAGGATCATGGCTGTATAGAGGCCTCATCTTCCCTCCAGGCCATTGCAGAAATGTCTCTTCATTCTTCTTATTTGAGGGTTTTCTCAAGTGATGTGGTTGTATCAGGGCTTGATGTGTCTGTCCCAGAGTTCGACAGGTCTCAGCACAACATTCCACTTTAGTTGATTAACTCCAGTTGTATTTTCCTGCACAAGATTCCAGACATCCTGGATGCTCTGGCTGCCCTGAGGAGCGATCAGTACTCCCCAGTCCTCCTAACTCAGTAGAAGTTTGATGGTTTTAGTTTGTGTAGCCTTAACATAGGTTTTAATGTAGCTTTGGGCACAATAGTGGGATTTCTAAGACTCTGAGGCGTTTGTGGTTGTGGGTTCATTGAAGAGAATCGGTTGCCCAACTTCCCAAAGACTTTTAAACTGTAAATCTCTCCTCATGAGCCTGTTGCCAGCTCTCATCTTACTTGCTCTTTTCTGAACTTCATTTGATTTCTCCAGTTCCTTCTGCTTTCCAGAGCAGCTGAAAACACACTTTTTTCATACAGGCCCAAAGCTAATGCAGTTGTAGAAAGTGCAACATAAAATTGCAACAATGCTGTGTAATCCTTCAGCAAGACTCAGCAGCAGGTTTTTTCAGGTATTTCTAACATCTACTCTGATTATTCAGTTTTATGTGCTCCTGACACTTAACATATACTAATATGCAGAGTGGGAACCTTTATTTTTATATTAGCCCAGTAATTCCAGAGTTAACCAAAGCTGGTTCCTCCCCTTTCAGTGCAGACACACATACATCTGCACACTTTCCTAAAAGAGTTCTCCTTTGATCCCTCCCCTCATCCACATAAAATCTCCCTCTGAGCCAAGACCCAAAATAACATTTCCCCCAAAGTTATAACATTTATGAAACAAACAAACAAACAAATTCTCCATGGTCAGAGTGGGAATCTATAATTGTAACTCTAACGAGGGCTTGCAACTCCAAGTGCCTGTACCTACGTATTTCCCATCATTATATATGCAAACTGCAGGGAGGTTTGTGTACTCCCTACATAGAACTGGGGGAGTTTATAACTGTAGGGAGGATCATATTTTTATAAGCCACATTAATTTGCAAATTGTGACTAGGCAAGGTTCACTCACTTAGAGTAAATCCACCAAAAGCACTACCTGGGAGAAAGTGCTTTCACGGGTATTTTCGTTAATTAGTCAGAAGAGGGATGAGTTGTAGTGCTCTCCCACAAATGCTGCTCAGCTTTATTACGTAGTTCAGACTTGTGCTGCACTCACTGCAATGAGGAGAGTTGTTATTATGGTGCTTTAGAAGATTAAGTTTAGAATGCTAAATTCTTTTCATCCCTGGAAGTGTTCAAGGCCAGGTTGGACGGGGCTTGGAGCAACCTGGTCTAGTGGAAAGTGTCCCTGCAGGGGGTTGGAATGAGATGAGCTTTAAGGTCCTTTCTGACCCAAACCATTCGGTGATTCTACCCTGCAAAGGCAGCCATGACTAAAGGTAAAATTAGATAGGAGGGAAAAAATCTCTCCCTGAAGTTTTCAGAGCCCAGGAAATTGAACACCACAGTTGTCCTGAGGACGCTGATCAGCTGTGTGGGATCAGGCCCTGATTCCCAGGAGAGCATACCCCGAGTTTTGGTCTGCAAATTGGATGGAATGGGCAGCCTCATCATCGGGGAAAACAGAAACTAATCCAGTCCCAGTGTGAGACACTTTGATCTCAGGCAGCCTGCCAGGTCTGTTGTTGTCCATTAACTTATCGGCACGAGGAGGTAAATGCAGCCCTGAAGTAGCAAATGCTCTTTTAAGAGGTTGCAGAGAAATCTCCTGTCCATGTTTGTCTGCTTTCATCTTCCCTATTAACGTGCCAAAAAGAGAGTGAGCAGAGCCTGGGATGCTCCAGTGCCTCCTGCTCCCCCACGCTCAGGACGTGGCCGTTCCCCCCGTTCCTCCAGAAGCAACTTTGAATTCGACTAGTTTGGCGCAAACCTGAAGCCTGAGCTTTGGACATGGGGAGAAGTGGTGCATCAAAGCAAGCGCCAGTGAAATCGTGTTTGGGTTCTTGTCGGAATGTCACAGAGTACCCTGTCATTTTGTTTTAGCAACTTGTCCTTCCAAATGCGCAGTTCGCCTTATGGCATGCCAGCAGTAAAAATGTCACTTACAATAATTACTTTTTGGTGAAAATGCTTGCTGACTTCCTACCTTCAAGCTGTTTTTTACACAGTGGGGAGATAATAAGAAATGACTTTATCCTGACTGCTCAAATGAACACTAAATGGAATTTAGGTTATTATTACTGCAGATAGAGGACTGTGTATTGAAATTTAAATAGTGGATCAGATAAACTACTGAGATTTGTCTCTGAAAATTATAGTGGATCTGCTTTTTCAATCCACTTCGCTCTGAAACTTAAGGCAGCTGTTGTCTGCCTGCTGTCTTTAGAATATAATATTTTTCATAATCCTTTTAGAGGCCCCTGAATACCTTCTGTGTTTTGCATGGTCTTCCCCAACTTCACCATGTTCTGTACCTCATTCCCCTTGAGTCCTTTTGCAGTTTATTAGCTAAGCCTGTGATAGCAGCAAAGGTTGGACAGGTTATTCTCCGTGCAGTTCCAGAAGTGTGGGGTGTCTTTATGGACGGGCAGGTGTGCCAGGAGGAGAGACCTGGAGCGTTGGGCTTGTGGTTTATGCTCAAAAATTCAGATTATCTTGTTCAAATCTTTGAATTTTTGCTTTACAAGTGGTTGTGAAGTCAGTTTGCTGTCAGAGGTGAGGCAGGGTCTGAGCAAAAGTAGCAAACCTGCAGCTCTCAAAACGCATACGAGGAATTCCACTGGAGGAATCCGTCCGTGCTGGCAGACGTGATGCCTCTGGGACTGGTGAAACCATATCCGTGTCTCGACTCCGCTCCCTCATCTGGATACCTGTGTTGAGGGGGATACACCTGGGACTGGTGTCAGGTCTTGTAGATGTCTGTGATTTTCTGGGGAGGTTGGAGCAGGAGTCACCTGCAAGTCTTTGCATCCGAGATGTCCTGAGCCTCAGAGGAGCCTCCAGCTGAGCTGTGCTGTGGATCTGAGCTGTGCCGGTACCGAGGGGTGTGTTGGATGCCTTCCTGTGGTCAGAAGAGTTCCTGTACATCACAGAAATGGTCCTTCCTGACCAGTGCCCTGCAGTTTTGCAGGATAAACTGATGTCTCTGCTGAGTTCCTGCACAGAGTGGGGTGATGCTCAGGAGCACTGCGGGAGGGGAACCCTGTACAACCTGTGATTCCTTACACACTGTAGGGATTTTGTCACATTGTGGTGGCAGAACATGATCAGACCCTGTAGAGGGATGTGTCAGACTGATACTGTGTTGGGAGAAGTGTTTTCAGGTAATCTGCAGGCCCCCAGTGGGACAGTCAAGCAATTGAGGACCCAGGGCTGGCCCCAGCATGGGGGTGGGAAATCTTGTAGTTGGAGAAGAGTAAGAAAATCTAATGTGAAGTTCAGGAAAACCACCACAACCAATGAATTGAGACCAGAACTCTGTTGTCAGACTTTCTCCCATTTTCCAAAACACTGTCATGACAGAAGCTATGGGGAAGGTGTAGGGGATGGATGGGACCAAAGCAGCGTTTGGTTTCATCCGTTGTGCAAGGGAATGCAAGGCCACAGAAGATTCTTTTGTGTTCATATAATCAAGGCAAGGTCACTTTGTTATGGTTCTCAACCAGTTTTTTTAAATACTCAGACAGACCCCAGTCCTATTTGCTAAATTGTTTGCAAAATTAGTTTAGTTTCTTAACAGATCCTAAGGGGTGGAGAGGGGAATGGGCAGGCTGTGATGATGATTTGGGGTGTTGTTGCAGTAAGAGGGTAATTCAAGCAGCAATATTATATTGGGGAAATAGTGTTTAAAAAGAAAATCAGAAGGTGTTTGTGTAATGTTGACTTTGTTTCCATTAATTTATACATCTTCTCTTCAGATTGTGTATTCCTCTCTAGTACTGTAGTAGGAAAAAACAAAAGGGAAGAATCTCCTGACTTGAGAATAAGGCCCATGTGTTATACCAGGAGTGATGTGTTCCCAGGAATGGCTCTCTGGCGCTGACAAACTGCATCAGGTGTATTTGTCTTTTTTGAAGACATACTTGCCTGTGAAATAGCCAGTGTTGTTGTTTGGTTCTCTTCACGTTTTAGCTATGAATGGAGGTCGGTTGCACTTGCCAAATATTTCAGATTGCTGGCCCATTTCTGAAAACATCTCTTCTAGTGCTTGATTTGCATTTGATTATTATTTTCTATGCTGCATATTTGAATGCGCTTTTTAAAAGCAGTTGGAAGTGCCTAACTTCTCTATTCCCCAGACTGTATTTTGAATTAATAATGTAAAAAGGGCCTGGTAGAAACTTTGCCCTTTCATAACTCTGTTATACTTGCATTTTTAGAAGATTTGGATAATTTAAATACATTTTTGGTGTATTTTAATCTTTAATGGCGTTTGTCAACAACAACCTGTAATTGTGCAAAAGTTACACGTGTTTTCTGGTCATTTAAAACTGTCATGTTAAGCTGTGTCTTCATCACATGGTCACCATCTTCCCATAGTTTGGGGACACCTTGTTTCTCCCATCCTCTTTAAAGCTCAGGGCACGGCTGATTTCTTTGGCTGCCTGAGACTTAAAAAATTCCCAGGTTCTACCATGACCTCATCACTGGGGATACTCTTGATCTCTCCAGCTCTTTACTTCCAACACCTTATTTTGGAAGCCTGTGGACATTTTCTTCATGTTTTAAATTGGATACAGGCTGTTGGAAAGCAAACTGCAACACCCCTTTGGTATAGCAAATTTTACCTGGAATTTATTAAAAAAATTTCATCAATAAATGGTGGCCATGGGGTTTGCAGGTTGTACAGCCTGTAATGCAGTTTTACTTTTATATTGACAAAATGATCTCTTCTCACTAAGCACAAATGTGAAAACATTCAGTGAATATCAGTTACTCATAAAAAACTGGATTGCTCTAAAGTTAGTGCTGTTCTTCAGAGCAGTCTGGGGTTAAAAAAGCAGAGCAGGTTTTAAAGAAATAAGCTTTCAATGTATTATTTTCATTGGAAATGTTCAATTGCTACTTTGGAAATCTTAATGTATATTTTTCAGATGTCCTGAATTTGTGTCTTTGTCTTGTGAGGAACTTGAGGGAAATGAATACAGACAAATTATTTCATAAACCATGTGAAATGGCAGTGGATTGACAGTTAAATCTGGAATAGTGAATACAGTCAATTTTCCCCTTTGTTCTGTCAGCAGTCACTTGTACTCTAAATGTCTATTTAATTTTTTAAGTAGATTAACGGGAAATGTTTGCATTATTTGATTATTGAATTTACTTTCCCAAATAATGTATCTTTTCCTCAAATATTTACGTGATCTTGAAAATGTTTTTCCAGAAGGGGAAAATGCTAAAAATGAATGGGGAACATATTTTGAGTTATTTGTGGTATAAGTGCATAATGCTTTGCCAGAAATCACTGTACACTTGCCTTTTGGTGGGGGAAAAAAAGCAGTTTGTCATCTGTACTGCCTTCCAAAATTAAATTCAGCTAATCCCACCTTTTTGAGCAAATAAGCAGCAGATTGGTCTTAAAAATGAAATTCAAGTAAGCTCTTGATATGTGATATAAAAAATAAATAAGCTTAATATGTGAGCAACAGAGAGCATCTCAGTGATAGATGATAACACAGATTACCTTTGTTGTGTTCGTAATTAGGGTGGGCAGGGAAAGGAGAGGGAGAGGGAAGCGTTAGGAAATGCTTTTGTTTAGTCCTGTGTGGTTGGTTTTGTTGGTTTTGTTTGGTTTGTTTTTTTATTTTGGCTTTTTTTTTTCCCTCCGTGTGCGCGTGTTGTTCGCAGTGCACGGATGAGGAATTGTATAGGAAATTTGCAGCTGCTCTAGTTATTCAGGAAGATTTGTATAAGCTGGCACAAGGGACAAAATTAGAGGGAAGTTGAACGAGTGCCGTGCGCTTTATTAGCTTGGCAGCCATAATTTTGACCTTGCTGTGGGTTAAAGGACACAGACCTGAGAAGAAATCTGTTTATCATGTAGGGAATTCATGCCATCCCTGACAGTGTACAGTGAACAAGATGGATGATCTGCCAAATTGGTCCCTCGCATGGGTGAATCAGGGCAAATTTACTGTACAATTCCTTTGCTGCTCCCGATACAAAAATAACGTTTGCGGGGGTTTATTCGGTTGTGAGATGACCCAGGGTGAGCAGAGAAAAGAAATAGGATTTGCAGGATGCTGATTACCTTAAAGATTTATATGCACCTCGCTTTCCTTTATGTCTGCCTCTTTTGCATCTCTCATAAAGCACTAAGGAAAAAGTCAGATTTTTTGGTTTGAGAGAGCAACTTTATGTGAGTGTCAGGGAGCCTCTTGAATGCAGCATGTGAAAGCTTCCACTACCCTGAACAAGAGTTATTCTGTGCACTTTGCCTCATTTGAGTCTGACTTTTACTTCTGTAGTATGTCCTCTTGGTGTTTGGGATGTGTTTCCGTGCTGTGTGTTCTGTAATTATTTCACATTGACAAATATTGATAAATATTGTGGATAACAAACAAACAAACCGAAAAAAAAATAGTGAATTTTGCTCTCAGCCATTGCCATGGCAGTGATGGGACTGGATGCTGGGAGAGAACCCTCTCATAGCAGCACTGCAGGGCCCAGTAAACACAGTTTTGGAGGAGTCTGGCCTCATCCTTGTACAACTGAGAGCTCTGTAAACTTCCTGCAGAGAGCTGGAGACAAACCCACTGATGGATGAGGCTGAGATGCATGAGATTAACCGTGTCAGGTCAGGAGATGGGAGACAGCAAGGAGGAGGAAGCAGCCCCACAAAAATGGGAAAGGACTGGATGGAGAAATCACATGCTCTTTATCTTTTGAGGGGAATTGTTCTTGTAAACCATGTTGTCTACGTGTTGTTGCTTTTAAAAATGTTCAGACTGTACCCTTAGATGTCTGGATTCTCTGGATAAGCTCAGTCAGTACATTCTGTTAGAGATAAATTTATTGGGGGAAAACATTCTGTACAGAACCTATTGTTGTTGGCAAATTAACAGATTGGGAAAGCTTTCTTTTAAACCAAGTGTCACAATAACAGATTTGGGTGTCTCCTGATCCACTCACTATCTTTATGTTGGATTCTCAAACGTGTTAATTAATACAGCATAATTACAAACTGTATTTTAATCTTGTTATTTCTGGACAAAGAGAATTGCAAAAATGTGATGCAAGTGATAAGACACAAAATGAAATCAATAACACTCTCAAGATATAGAGTTGTGTTAGTTGTAGAAAATCCCTCATTGGCACCACAAAACAGTGGCTCAGTGAGTTTCCTGCAAGTCACAGAAGGAAGCTTAAACCAGTCTATAATGGCAGCTTTAAAAGCATCTTTATATAAAAATGGTGTGGCAAGCAAAACTGTGAGATTTCCTGACCAAGGAAATTGCTTGCAGACTTACTGACTATTGCACTCTAGTTTTTCCTGATTTTTATATTTATTTGTACATCTTGTCTTTATAAGAAATCAGAGATGACTCAAGATAAAATTAGAAAATAGTTCTGTTTTTAAGAAGAGGCTTTTTAGTACCCAAGTCATAGCAAGTAGAATTTTGCATACTTAGGCATTTCTTTAAGTAGGTAGAATATGAATGAGAAGCAAAGTTAAATATCCTGCAATCAAAACATTACGATCATGCTAAAGTGGGGCCTTTTTTCTCTTTTTTTTTCAATTACAGAAAGTACTCCAAAGACTTCTGCCAGTTGCAGTCCTGCTCCTGAATCTCCCATGAGTTCCAGTGAGTCAGTGAAAAGCCTGACTGAATTGGTACAGCAGCCCTGCCCCGCTATAGAGACAAGTAAGGATGGCAAATCCCAAGAATCCAGCGAGCCGCCTGCTTCCGAATCCCAATCCACGACCCCTTTGCCGCTGTCGGGCCACTCGGCACTGAGCATCCAGGAACTGGTGGCCATGTCCCCCGAGCTGGACACGTATGGCATCACAAAGAGGGTCAAGGAAGTGCTAACGGACAACAATCTTGGTAAATCGCTTTATTCTTGTTTCTTGACCGAAATAACGTGTAAGCGCTTTTATTTTTGAGCTGTAGTTCAGTAGATGTTTATGAGAATACTCTGGCCTAAGCTTTAATTTGTTGAGAAGATATTTGATTTTTTTAAGCTGGTAGAAAAATCCTTTCAGATTGTCACATTCTGCTTGAGGTCATCACACTCTGACTATTCCTAAGCTCTGCTCCTGGCTCACCAGCCAGGTACTGCTCCCACCTCTCGAAATACAGTCCAGCAGGCTGTCAGGACAACCAGAACCCCAAAACCAGTGAGAACTCCCTTTGAAAAAAGGCTGTTTTCCCCATGCTTACAGATTCAAGGCCCAGCATTTTGGGCACAGGTGAAGCAGAGGAGCCCAGCATGGCTGGAGAGGGAGATGCATCACAGGCAAAAGCACAGTGTTACCCCGTAGAGCTGGGAGGGTAAATCCAAACTCAGCTGAGGTTTAGATGAGCCTGTAGGTCAGTTCACAGGGCCATTCAGTTACTTTGCTTAGAGATGTGCAAAGCTGAGTCTGCTTTTGCCTACAGATGAGTTTTGGGGTGTTGAATTCATTGTCGTGTTGACATGACTGTGTGTTTGGAATAGTCAAAGGGAATGACCGGATCTGAGTATGGGAAGTCCACATTAATTAATACTGCCACTGTGCCTCTAAATCACTGGTTCTTCATATGTCTTTAACACTTGCTTCCCTCACAAGGTTTTGGGAAACCTTTAGGGGTCCTTTGAGTCTCTGGCAGGAGGGCAGCAAGGCTGTCCCAGTGTTACCTGCTCCTGCTTCTGGGGCTTAGCAAGGGATTCATCTCACCTGCTGTTAGGTGTTCAGAATAACATCTGGGACTCTCCAGAAGTACCAGAATTCTCTTCACCACAAATAGGACCAAAAAGATAAGTTTACATTTAGATTGACAGTGATACTTAGGTGAGAAGAATATTGTCCATGTCATCTGAACATTATGACTGTAAAAGCAAAAACTCCTCTGTTTTAGTATGTAAGGAAGCCTTTTTTTCATCTAGACACAGAATAAAATGTTATTATCTCAGATTATTTTTCTAAGGGGAAAAGTACCAGGATGGGGGAAAATTTCAAGTTCTCATTTAACATAATTTGAGGGGAAAAAAAAAACAACAACAAAAAAAAAACCCAGAAAATGGCCTTGATCGTGGATATACTCTGCATGAGATTGTGTTCCACTGAGCCCAGCAGAATTCCTTGTCCCTGCACACTGGCCTGGGCACATGGTGGTTGCTTGTTCAGTGGAGATAACATAGAGATAAAGCCCTAAGTCATGGTCAGGGTTTGCAGGTCCAAGCCCCTGGTTTTTGGGCAAAATGCTGTTGAGTGCTGTACCTGCTCTGGTGTTCCAGAGAGGTTTGAAAAAGTATTTTTGTTTACATTTGCTTTGATGCCATTTTTACTTAGTCTTTTTTATTTCCCATGATTTTTGTTTTCCTACAGTGTGGCTGACAAGCCTAAAAAGCAGCAGAAGAGCCAGGAAATGTGCCCCAAACTCTGCATTAGGTGTGGAACCAGTTTCAATGTCTCCTTTTGTGCCCTCAGTGTGCTAGTGCACCAGATTGACTGGTGCACAGGTTTCTCTGTCTTAGGCCACAAAGCCTTGTTCAACACTCAGCAGTCGGGGGAATGGCTTTAAATGGAAAGAGAGGTTTAGATGGGATAATAGGAAGAAATTCTTCCCTGTGAGGGTGGTTAGGCCCTGGCACAAGTTGCCCAGAGAAGCTGTGGCTGCCCCATCCCTGGAAGTATCCAAGGCCAGGTTGGATGGGGCTTGGAGCAACCTGGGCTAGTGGAGGGTTCCCTGCCCATGGCAGGGGGGGAGCGAGATGGTCTTTAAGGTCCCTTATCAGTGGATGATGATTCTGTGATTTCAGCTGAGATGTTGCCCCAAATGTCAGAGTATCTTCAGTGATTCCCTGTTGGGCAACATGTAACTTAGAGAGGGAAGCAGATGCCCTGAGCTGTTGTAGGATTTCAGTGGTGGGTATTTTGTAGAAAGGGCCAGGGCTATCCATGAAACCAACACAGAAAGTTTTGTCCATCAGTGGAACAGGCATGAAGGGTGAGGAGAAGTTTTAGGAAACCTGTGCTTAAAAATATTCCCACTATTAATAGTGCTCTGATGAAGATGGAGCGTGATACACTTGCTGCCTGCTAAGGATGATTTCTAACACCTTCCCCATTAGCTTGGGAGGCTTTCAGGTGTTTTATCCCGTCCTGCCATATCCTGGAATAAGATAAATGACACAAACATCTTTAGCTTTGTTCTTAACACCTAGAGAACATGATGTTACCTCCTTCCACCTTTGCATTTTTAATTTTTAGGGTGTAGTTTGAGGTTCATTTCCTTCAGCAGCACTGTTAGTACCCGATCTGGGCTGCTCATTCCCAACCCTTTTGCAAATTTGTGCCCATATTCCTGTTCATGTGGCCACACAATAACAGATTTTTAAAGTAGCTGTCTTATCTTGCTGGTAGCTGGCAGGTTTACAGGGAAATGGATGAGGCATTACTGATGTTTTTAAATACAAACAGGGAGCAGGTTACCCCAGCAATACACGAGATAAAATTGGCCTTGAATTACCTCTTTTGTCTGATTTTCCTGATACTGAGGGTAATGGAAAATCACTTATTACTTAGGAACTTAAGTGAATTCTGCATGTAGCTTTCTGTGCAGTCTGTAAGAACCATTTTCAGTGTTAGTTTTAGAGCTTATTAGCAGAGTGTCTTGTTAAGCCCTGTCCTCCTTTCCCCTCTCTGCCTCTCATCTCAGCTGCTTCCTCCAAAAGCTTTGCAGACCCACCTGCCCCACTCATCTGAGTGGACATTGTGCATCTTCTAACTGGTCCCACATTCCCTCCTCTGCCCATACAGACAAACAAAAATCACCAAAAACAGTCTTGGGATGTTCTTAACGAGAAGGAGGAGGAGATCCCAGAGTTAAGCACAGGGAATAGGTCTATAGAGCAGGTATTTTCCATGACCTGTTAGTGTCAGGATCAGGTGAGGCTGTGAAGGCAAGAGCTGATGGTGTGGGCATGTCCTGCAGAGCTGTAGGGTCGTTAGCCCCCACTCATCCCTGTTGTCCCTTAGGGATCTGTTGGTTGGCACTGGCTCAGAGTGCTGGGAAGTGAAGGGAAAGTGTTCTGTTGTGTGTTAGTGAGGGCACTCAAAAGCTACAGATCAGACACAAGACCCCAAGGCCCAAACTTGGGGGATATGGAAAGATCTTTGGTTTACCTTGAAATTCCATAATGGCAGCGCTACTGTCTTAAATCACCTTTGGTGACTCAGATGACCCCAGGCTCTCTCTTGTAACAGAAGCTGTTGGAATCAAGGCAGTTCAGCTCAGGGAGAACACTGAAGTGAAGGGGTTTAGAAAACTAGCTCTGTGGTTGGGTTTGAGCTGCACAGGGATTTTCCCCAGTCCTTGATAAGATAGACCTTAACCATATAAAGTCAGTGTCACCAGTGCACACACAGATGCTGTGCACTGAAAAGCATTTGCAGATGTCACCCTGATAAGATGACAGCTTTTTGAAAGAGAACTAAGTATTCTGAACTAGAAGGCTGTGAAAAAAACCTGTAATACTGTAAATTGTGATTATCTCTGGTTGATGAGACACAGTTAGAACCCCACAGATAGTACAGCACAGAAAATACACGTGTCTGTGAGGACATTTCTGAAAGGTGGGGGGGTTGTGCTGGTCTTGGTTCATTAATTGCTGGAAATGTTTGGATTGCCCTGTTGGAATGAAGCTGTGGCACTGCCCTCCTGCATAAGAGTTAAGGAACCTCACTGCTCTCACTAGTTGCCTGCTTAGTTAGAAGTTCAGTTCACTTTTCAGCTCCTTAATTTTATTTTTTGCACACTGTTTCACTGTGAGGTCCCGGTCCCCAAACGTGTGTCTCAGGCAGATCCTAAGGATTAAACTAAAGCTCAATATTTACCCTTTTTAGTGGGGGGCAGAGCTTTTATTCTCCTAAATGTTTCTTTTGGGGTTTTCAAGCCGTTCTGAAGTCAGAATAATTGCCGAGCGGTCTCGTAGAACGTGTTCTTTTCAGCGAGCCCCTCGGCTGAGTGAATTCATGCGCTTCTCAATTTCGCATTAGGTCAGCGTTTGTTCGGGGAGACAATCCTAGGCCTAACACAAGGCTCTGTCTCAGACCTTCTGGCTCGCCCGAAGCCCTGGCACAAGCTGAGTCTGAAGGGACGGGAACCCTTTGTCCGGATGCAGCTGTGGCTGAACGATCCCAACAACGTGGAGAAGCTGATGGATATGAAACGAATGGAGAAAAAAGGTAACTCGGGGCACGGTGCTGACTCATGTTTTCCGTCCTCTCGAAGATCAGCATGTCTTTTAGAACTCTCCATAAATAGTATAGAGGCAGCATTGATCCAGTATTACGAAGGTTATGCAAAAGGACTTCGTGGCAGCTTTTCCAGAGCTTTATTTGATGCTTGCTCAAGCAGATACATCTCAAAATAAAAGAAATTAAAAAAAAAAACAACAATAACAAAGCCAAACAAAAAACCCCACCCCAAACCCTGAATATTCACCAGCTGCTGGGAAATCATTGCTATATTCTCCTGTAGATTAATTACTGAGGCCCTGGGGTAGCACTGATAACTTGCCTTACCAAATGAGAAATGCAAGTTTGGGGCTGGCTTTGGGTTATTAGTTAATAGTGCTGCAGCTGGTCACAGATGTTGGGCTGGAAGAACTGTGCATTGATTCCTGAGAGAGCTTCTTGCCAGTCCTGCACTGATGGTCTCTAGGAGAAAAGAAAAATGCAGCCTTTATAAAAGGGTATTTGAGAATAATTATATTTGTAGCCTTTATGGGGAGGGGGGAAGGTGATTGTGTTAGTACATGCTCACATAAAACAAGGTCATGAGGGTGGACTTGTGAAAGAATCTGAGTTGTTGTTGGGTATCTTAGTAGGGAGCATATCCTGCAAATTTATCCTACGTCTCTCTATTTTAAATTCCTTACTAAAGACCAGTGGTTATTCAGAGCCCTGTTTTTAGTACGTTCGTGTGATTTTACAAGAGAGACTCAGAGGCTGCCATTATCAGCAGTTAACTAATTAATGATATATACATCTCTCGAGCTATCCCTTAATGATATTAGCACAGACATCATTAATCGTGTACACTGAAAGCGCTGCTGTTGACTGATGTTCTGAAAGCATTTACACATTTGATCAAGAACTTGGTGATTATATTTAAAATTGCAGTGAGGGAGCTTCTGGGAAAATTACAGTCTTGCAGGCTTTTAAGAAGAAATTCAAATCCTCGTCACAGTATAACATAAAGCAGTGCAGTATCTTATCACAAATAGTGAGTGATCTTCCGTGGGGAGTAAAATCCACTTGGGTTTCCCACCTCCAACTGTAAACCAAAGGGAACCATGAGGGTTTTGCTGTATTAGAAACGTGGCAGAAATAAAATTGTCAACTAGCTGGATTTTTATAGCCTCGAAGAGAATATTGCCCATAATGCAGGAAAATAAAATCAAAATAATTTAAAAGTAGTGCTGACAATATCCTTTCAAAACTATTTTCTAAACTGGATTCTTATCAAACAGTGAGCAATACATATGCTCTGTAGATGGTACCTGAATAGAGATAAGGCCATAAATCATTGAGACTCTGCACTGAGCTCCTGAGCTGTTCAAGTGCTGTCCTCAGAGCAGTCTGAAGTGAATTCAACCCTGTATTTCCTGCAAAATCCTTTCATGCAGGTAAGGATTCTGTGATTTAACCTTTTAAATTGCTCTAGAGCCACATTAAGAATTTAACTTTCCCTTCAGCTAATGTCAGTTAAAGAACAATGCGCCTGGATCTGCTTCCAGTGAAACATTATTATCAATTATTTCTCTGCCACATTTTATTAAGGGAGTAAATTAATAATTATGATAAAGGTGAGCTGCATATATCTTTTTTTTTCTGTTCCGCCAGGCTGAAGTTTGTGCTATAAATGTCCATTTTAAAATGGTTCTGAAAATTTGCAATGTACATTAACCACCCTCTTTAAAGGAAGCCAGGGGTTCAGACTCACCAGGCTGAGACACTTTGCACACCTTTCCTGCCTTGCAGGAGTTCATTCCTCTCATAACCTGCCGGGGTGTGTGTGCTGCTGGCAGCATCACACTCCTCACAGAACAGCCCTGAATCCTGCTGGCAGGAGAAGAATATTTAATTCCCCTCATTTCCCCATTATTTTACCTTGTAATAATCTTTTTCAGTACCATGTAGGATAAAAATTATATTAAAAGGGCTCTATTTTACCTCAGTGGGCAGCTGCCACCTCTGCAGTGGTGTCTGTGGCACCTGTAGCTGGGCACATGGGGAGTCTTCCCAGAGGGACATGGAGATGCTGAGGGGGAAAAAAGGTTGTATCTCAGGGGGTAGAGCTGGCTTTGACAAGTCAGTCTCAGACCCGGATCCAGACCTTTGCCCAAATTACATCTGGGTTTCTTTTTTTTTTCATATGTCTCCTGAGAAGTGGAGACTGGTCACAGACAAAAATCAAGCTTCTCCAAAAATAAAGTGTGTTTGCAACTTGGATTCCAGTTTGAGCCTTGCTGTCACTGCAAATGTGCTGAATGATCTCCTTATGCTGTCTACACACAGCACATATGTTTGAAATAAAAATTAAAATGGAAAAGCTCTTATAAATGTCATCTGAGTTTCCAGAGACCAGCATTAAACTCTAAAGCCTGGGTGCTAGTTCTGCCTTTGGCCCAATGGAAATTTGTTCTGATAATTGATTATCCCCCAGAAAACAATTGCTGCTGACAGAGCAGTGGGGACACCCTCCTCTTTATTTTTATGTTAATGAAATGTGAGTATTTATAGAATTTGTTCCATCCCCATGAGAGCAGCCTAAATAAGCCACTGCACCTTTGGTGATCCTAGTGTGAGGTTCCAGGAGCAGAGGTAGGGATGACATTTTTCCCAAGCTATCGCAGCTCCAGGCCCTCCTTTGCTGTTTAAAGGTGAAAGCTCTGCCCTGCCAGAAATTCCCTCCTTTGGAGAGCAGTGAAAGCAGAGATTCAGCACATCCTGATCCATGGGTGTCTCATCCTGACTCAATTGCCTGACCAAATTCCAGAAACTCCAGTTAGAGATACCCTGAGCACCTTTTTACATCTTCCATGCCAGGTTCTGTTTTGTCTCATGGCCTTCTTGAAGTTGCTGCCCGTTGCTGAGGTGATGGATGTTGTCCTCCAGCCTCTTGGTTCTGCTATCCAAGGAGACAAGGGAGGCTTGTCTGTAGTTTGCATGTCAATGCAAGTTGGAAATAACATCTAGGAAGGAGTCTTGAGATTAAAAACCCTATAGAAATGTGAGATTCTCTTGCTGGAATGATTAATTCCATGGTTGAAGGTTGTAACAGCTCCTTGAAGGCTGCAAAAATAAGGCCAATGGGTCACCTTGAAATAATGCAGAATCTTTGCTGTTCTGCATCTGGTTGGAACGACTTCAATAGGTGGGTTTTTAAGGAAATGTATTTTAAAACAAAAACACTTTGGTTTTTTATGGTTTTTTCAAACGTGTGCAGGACTGTATCACGTCAGAGTGATGGATCACGAGCATCTCACGTTCTGTTCCATGCCAGTGATCTTACACAGTAGGCAATCCACAGGTAATCTGTCATATTCAGGAAAAACAAAATGCAGGCCATGCAGATACCCCCAAAGGTTACAGAGTTGCTCAGAATTCACTTCAGTGATAGTAAGACACAGCGTAAAAGGTCCCACTGGAGGTGCCAGCGTGTAGAGGACACGATGCTGGAACCCGCTGGAGCCAGAAAACCCAGCCAGTCCTGGAGGGAGCTCTGCCAGCAGAAGTTGGCCAGTGTGAGCAGGGCTTTGAACACTGCAGTTTATTTGATTGCACTGAATTTTTATTCTTTGTGCGCCCTCAGCTTGAAGGCAGAGCTGGGGGGAGAGAGGAATTGATTTTTTTGAAGGATTTGGTTGCTGACCAGTGTGACATGCCCCACATTGGTCCCTGGCTCTGACCAGAGCTCCTGGCTCTTGGAGATTTAGTGCCTGCTAGATTGATGTCAGGCTGGTGTAATCTGGAACTTAATAGCCAAGGTTATCAAATTGCAGCGCTCGAATACCTAAACTCTTAAATATCTAGAAGGTATTTAACAGGCCATTAAATATTTTATTGACAAGATTCATCTATATTTGCTGTTTTCAGCCCCCTCATTAGCAATGCTTGTGCATGATACTGCCAGGTGCAGTAAATCCCACCTCTCTGTGCCCGGTGTAAATCAATCAAGTCAGTGACAGCGTTTACTGGGACTCTTTCCTTGCGGAATTTGCCAGGATAATTCACTCCCCGTCGGGGAGGAAGGTCAGTGGCAGGATCACAGCCTCACCGAGCTCCATCAGTGCAGTGAGAGCTTTCTTGAAAGTACATGTGTTTTTGGAGGGAGCTTTGTGTAGGGGAGGAGGAGGGTGCTGGGGACTGGTTTTCTTTCATAACCTGTCACTGCTGTAGTGAAGAGCTGTAGGAAAAGGCAGCACAGCCCATCACTGGGATCTCTGAGCTCCAAGCGCCATCGTGTGTTGGAGATGGTGTGGGAAGGCAGGGAAGGCTGCCTTCCGCTTCCATAGTCATATTTTTCCTTCAGAGACTTTAGTGTTAGAGAGACCTTCGTGCACATCTAAAATGTTTTTACCACCAAACTCATTTCAGCCGAAATGAAGTGCAGCTGTCCTGATCAGGTGCTTACGTGGGAGTTCTGCTCTTGAAAGAGTGAAGTTGAAATGAGTCCTGTGACCTGAACCCTGTCATTCGTGTCCCACGTTCGTTGAAAAAGCAGAAGACCCTGGCAGGTTTCCAGTTGATCTACCCTCTTTTCTCCTCTTTCTGCCTCTTGCATCTGCCACGCATTTGCTTTCCTCTGGTCTCTGGTGATGCCCCGAGTAGCCCATCCGTGCATCTACAACCTGTCACCTCCGTGTTTATCCCGCAGCTCGTGCACTCATTGATTTGTATTCAGCCGGGGCTGATCCAATGTGCTTCTCTTTCAGCCTACATGAAACGGCGACACAGCTCTGTCAGCGACAGTCAGTCCTGCGAGTCCTCATCCGCTGGAATCGACTACAGCCAGGGGGCCAGCCCACAGCCCCAGCACCAGCTCAAGAAGCCCCGGGTGGTGCTGGCACCAGAGGAGAAAGAAGCTCTGAAACGAGCCTACCAGCAAAAGCCATACCCATCACCAAAAACCATTGAGGAACTCGCTACGCAGCTCAACTTGAAAACCAGCACCGTGATCAACTGGTTCCACAATTACAGGTATGTGATCTCCCGGGAGCCCTGCTCCTCAGGGATTTGTTGGGTTTGCTTTGGCAGGGTGCTGCTCTGCTTCAGCAGACTGTGTCTGCTTCCGCCAGCGCCAGGGGGTTGTATAAGATGAACGGTTTCGACAGCAGGGAGGTTCTGACTAACGTAGTGCTAATGCTCCAGACTAATTTTAAGTCATCCCTGAGGAGCAGCAATATTCACATATTGATGTAAGTAGTGCTTTTAAACAGAAAGTCTTGCTTTTGGGGTGGGCGTGGATGTAGAGATGTCCACTGATGAATATTTATAAACCCACTGCAGGAGGCAAGGCTGCTCTCTGACTCACACAGGCACACTCACACGTGTAGGGGGGTGTTGTGGGTGTTATCCCTGGGTCACTGGGTGGGGGGTACTTGGAAGTGTCTGGATGGCATCAGAATTGTCCTGCTTTCATTGTGTTGTTTTCCTGCATGAGAGCAAAAAAGAGGATTTTCTTTTAGGGCTTGAGCCACTGAGAGCTCTGAAAATAGGCACAGTGTGGTTTTGGGAAGCTCTGTAGAGTCATGAGGGACAGAGAACTGATAACCCTGAAATCAGATGTGGCCACAGAGAGGGACTTCTTACAAGTGACAGGACAGGGGGGAAGTGGCTTTAAACTGACAGAGGGCAGTGTTAGATGGGATATTGGGAAGAAATTCTTCCCTGTGAGGGTGGTGAGGCCCTGGCACAGGTTGCCCAGAGGACCTGTGGCTGCCCCATCCCTGGAAGTGTCCAAGGCCAGGTTGGATGGGGCTTGGAGCAACCTGGGCTAGTGGAAGGTGTTCCCACCTGTGGCAGAGGGGTGGAATGAGATGGTGTTTAATGTCCCTCCCATCCCAAACCATGATCTGTAATTCTATGATTTATTTCACTGTTGTGATTTAATCATTGAACTCCACTAAAATGAAATAAGATGTTGATCTGTTCAGTTCCTTTCTCGCTTGAGAGGGAACCTTCTCTACCTTCAAACCACTGAAGTAGGTTTTGGCCTAGAGACAGCAATAAAAAGAAACAACACTGGAATAGCATATAAGAATTATAAGGATTTGAATAAACATATTATCAACTGTGCTTGGGATTGGGAATCTTAATTAGTGCAGCAGACTTTTCTCCAAGATATTTGTGCTAATGAATATTGAACAGGTACAGTTAAGCTACCAGATTTAATACTATTCTGCTCCTTCAGTCGGAGCCAGCAATGTTCCTAATTAGTCCAGACTGCTAAACTTGTTTGTTTTTAGAAACTGCTAACATTTCAAGGGTATTTTTCACTGTGGCCCTTCTCATCTTTTACCAGGGAAGTTGCTGAAGCAGAAGCAACAGAGTTTAATGAGATATGTTAGAAATACTATGCACAACAGTTAAATAATGTTTATAGTAAACTATACAAAATTTAAAAATTATAACCAAGAAATAATCACATTTACACTGAGTTTCCCTGCCTTGAACTCAGTGCAGACACAGCCTGTTCTGCCACTCAGAGTTCTCCAAACACAGGCCTCTTCCAGTTCCCACTTCCAGGCAATTATACACAAGTTGGAGGAATGCCTGTGAAAATACGTTCCCTTTGACCTGACGGCAAGATGTGCTGTTCTCACTTAGGCAGACGAGCACAGAGCACTGGTGGCACGTGTCACCTCCCTCGTTACCAGGGGCTGCCCTGCCCGGGAACGCCTGACAGGCCCCGACTGACGGCGTGCTCGGCCACACCGAGCTGCACGGCCACGGAGGGGAGGTGCTGACAGCTGTACACAAAATAAAAACACCTCTAAACAAGGTGCTGTGGGCTGCTGGGCAGCACAAACCCGGCTGCTGAGCGATCTGGACCTGCTCCCAGATGTGCTGCTGAGGCTCCAGGACTTTTAAGAGCTCCTTCAAGCCTGTTCAGAGCCTTGGGTGCTCTGAGCAGTTGGCATCACTGAAAAATCAAAACACATCCCTCTTCTTTTCCTCTGTACAGTAACTTTCTTAGTTTTCATGGATGGAGTACTCTTAAATAATTTGTAGGACGCTGCAGAAGAGGTACAGGTTTTATGTTCTGCAAGGGGAGCAGGGTCTGACTGTTCTGCAGCTCATGTGTTGTAAGAAATGGGTGATCTTCCCCCTGTTCATCTTCTCCAGGCCACACTTAAATTTATTTATCTCTTGTATACTCTCCCTCAGCCATTTCTTTTCCAAACTGAAGAGTTTTCATGCAGAAGCAGTTCCACATCTTAAGCCATCTGCTAAATTCTTTAATAATAATTTTTACTTAAAGTAACTTCAGATAAGGCAGGGCACAGATTTGGACAGGTTTGTCTTCCTGTCTCATGAGAATCTTGTTGCAGTGATGCTTTTCCTTTCAGATTCAACCCAAATCTCACTTTTCCAAAGGTGGTTGATGCAGCAAGATCTACCTTCATATCCTCCAGGTGGAAAGTCAGCATTAGTATTTATTTTCTGCAGCAACAAGAAACTTAAAAAAAAATCCTCAGCAGGCAAAGAAATCATTCACTTCAGAATATAAATAGGTATAAAGGATTTTGATATGTCTGTGAACTTTCCAAGTCTGTGGCTTTGCACCCTACCAGTCACGTAGCTCTCAAAATATTAAATAAATATCCCTTACTTTGCATTAGTGAAGCACATACAGGACACACGAGAGTTTGAGGCTCTGTTGTCTTAAAAACATCACAAAATAGTAGGAGGTAGGAATTTCTCTCCCACTTCACCTGTGGAAACTGGCACATAAACTCAGTAGGGTCACAGAGATGATACTACAGGCCCATCAGGAATTAAACCAGACTTTCTGGAATTGTAATCTAGCGCTCTTGGATCCCAAATTCTGAGCACATTTTTCAATGAACTCCGTGTTGTGCTTGCTTTGATGTTGTGTGAAGGCATGTCCAGGGAACTGCAGCAAACACCCCAGGAGATGGCTGACGTTTTGAGTTACACTGATAAATGCCAACAGGGTGTGTGGATGTCGAGGCCAACACCTTCCACCAACAGGAATGCCCTCTGGAATTTTCTAGCTGCTGTCACCAGTTCTTCTTTACCATAGGGATTTAATTACTATGTTAATCAGGAGCCAGACTAGATTCCAGAAGCAATATATTGGGTGTGAATTCCGGGGATTTCCCCAGACATGGAACTGATGTTTGGTCAGATACTGGGTGAGGATGTCAGCATTCAGTACCTGCTGGAGCAGAGGTATTTTAAATGCCATGCAGGCACAAAGCTCTTATCATTTTCCTCTCCTGACTTGGGGAATGTTACAGAAGCAGCGTGTTCTGGATCAATGTCCATGCAGGGAGATTACAGGCACAAAGAGAGCCTGATAATCGATGTTGCAGGATGCATGCAGTTAATGGTAATGGAAAATTAATGTTAGCACCTGTGGTCTTCTGTTAGGTGAGTAATATTCTCCCAGGGAAAATTACAGACCCCCTAAATCCTTCAAAAGTGTGGAGTCAGCAATACTGCTGAAATACTCAGTTGCATTTCAAATAAGTCGATAATATCATTAGTTTCAAAAGCTGTATTCAGATGGTGTTCTGCATTTGGCCTAATGTTTTTCCATTGTGTGCTGTCTTCCATAGCACGTTTAAGGAAAAATGGAAAATCCATACAGCTGTCAGTGTTGGGACAGCATTTCACTACAAGCCCCGTAGCAGTTCCCCATGGCTGAAACCCAAAAGTGTTGTCTTCACTCTTAAAGAGAAAGTTTTGCTAAACCTTCCCTGCACCTGTGGTCTCATCCCTGGCCCCGGGTCACTGAAGCTCCCTCTTGGTTACAGATTAGGACCTGAATGATGTTCATCACCTCTCCCACAGATGGAGCAGGACAGAGAAAGGGTTAGCCCAGACCCTAAGGCTTTTTCATAAACTGTTCCCTACTTGTGAGGAATTTGAGAGCTCCTAAACAGAGAAGATGAGGGAGGAAAGACCAAGTTAAATGGCAAGGTGCTGTATTTGGGGTATTCTTGCACCTCTCAAGTAGTAGGAAGAGCAAGGTGGCACACTGGACAACTTTATCCACACATGGAGTGCATTCATTCCCATGAAATGCGCTGCCTGGCTTGTCACTATTCATGTTATGAAATTGATTTTTTAAATAAAAAATGAGGCAGAAATCAGACTAGCTCATAGACTGGCAACCTGTAAAAAGCCAGGGCTTCCCCACAGCACTTTCACCACAACTGACTTGGTTTCATCCTCGTTTCTCCTTGCTGCCCAGGAGAACACCAAGGGGTTTATCCAGAATTTTTCCTGGTTTATTTTTTGTTTAGGCACACTGGCTCATTTCTAGAAAAGCTCTGAGTTGGTTCGTATTTACAAGGCATTTTCTTCTGGATCTCCTAGAAATGCATTTATTTTCTTTATGAAAAATATGGGTACATTTCCCACCAGGGAAGTGGCAGAGTCACCATCCCTGGAAGTGCTCCAAAAACCGATCAGTGTGGCGATACGATTTAGCGGGCATGGTGGTACTTGGGTAAGGTTGGACTCAATGATCTTGGAAGTCTTCTCCAGCCTTAATGATTCCGTGAATTCCATGAGAGGGCATTTTGAGCGGCATCTCTGGTGTAGGTGAGCGGCTCCGCGTGGCCTGGCAGACTCACATCCCTCTCCCCTGTCTCGCAGGTCTCGCATCCGCCGGGAGCTGTTCATCGAGGAGATCCAAGCCGGGAGCCAGAGCCAGGCTGGGTCGAGCGACTCTCCTTCGGCCAGGAGCAGCAGGGCGGCTCACAGCTCCGAGGGGGACAGCTGCGACGGCGTGGACGCGGAAGGCCCTCCCGAGGGGAAGCCGAGTGGCCCGGAGGCGGATGAGTACAGCAATGCAACCGCAAAGTCTCAGGGAGGGCCCGCCGAGCCGGCTTTCGAGGCGGGGGAAGAGGCACTGCAAGGCGCCAGGTCTTCGGAGAAAGCGGAGCCGTTCCAGGCCGAGAGCCTGGAGGACACCGATGACGAGGGCCGGCTCAGAGCACCGCGCCAGAGCTCCCCGCCGGCACCGCAGCGCCCGGGAGAAGCTCTGGAGACACTGCCAAACTCTGCCACGGAAGGGGATGCCTCTACCTCAGCTGCCTCCACCTCAGTCCTTACGGGGGAGAGCTCCTACAAGTCAAAAGAAAGTTCGGAGAAAACCTCCAGTGTGCCAAGTACGAGCTCGACGCCGGCCGCAGGCTCGCAGAAAGCCAACTCTCTCCAGAGCTTGTTCGGCTTCTCGGAGGCGGCGAGCTCCAGGAACACGCGAGACAGCTCCTTGAGGAAAAAGAAAGCGGCCAACTTGAACAACATCATCCACCGCTTGGAGAAGGCTGCGAGTCGGGAAGAGGCCGTCGAGTGGGAGTTTTGAGATTAAACTGGCCCAACTCGGGAGAGCTGGGAAGTCAAACTGGACCTCTACTGGTTTTATTGTGTTCGCACTTAACCGCCCTGCGGGCCACAGGGCAAAAACGCCATAGGCCAAGGTGCATATAGAAATCAAAAAGGAGCGTTAAGCCCAATTTATGTTTGTGTTTTCGAGGAAGAAAACTGAAATGTGTAGTCGAGCTTTTTTGTACCCTGAAGTGTTTTTATTATTGCCCTAAGTGATTTCCACAATTTCTGGAATAACTCATACAGCTTTGCCTTGTGCCCTCCTCTTTGGTGTGGGGCTTTAAAAAAATGAAAAACGGAAAAAGAAAAGGAAAAAAAAACCTAAAAAGAAAAAAAAAACTTTAAAAAAAAAATCAAACCCACATATTAAAAGGGGGCTTTTTATCTGCCATCTAATGGCTACAGAGCGATAATACACTATTATCTTCTTAAACCAGGAAAAAAGGGGAGATTTTTCAAAAAAAAGAAAAAAAAAGAAAGTTTTTTGTAGCTGTTCAGTTGCCACTAAGAGATTGCACAGTCAACCGACTCTAAACACACTAGTTTGGATTCCTACATATTTTCAAGAAAAGAAAAGAATCTTGTTGTTTGAAACTTTGAATTAAAAAAAAAACACATTTACTCCACATATTTTTTAACAAAACAAAAAAAAAAGTCACATCAGGAAAATATCTTAATTTGTGGTAGCTGACTTAGTGTTTTCTTGTAAGTGAAATAGAATATTGACACGTAGTGCACATTGTTTCATAGCTTTAACTGATTCTGGTCTTTTGCAGCCCAGAATTTGTTTAATACACTCCATTTTAGGCCAAATCAGGACAAAAAAAAAAAAATCTGAATCTAGGTATTTTATAATCTGCTTTTTAACCTCTAACCACAGAGCACGCTGATCAGACCTCATATCTAGGAGGTTTAGGAGACAACTTAGAAACAGCATGTACTTGATCATTTCACTTGGTTCATAGTGTACAGGATTTCCTCTCAGCAAAGACAGATCGCTCCAAAAACGTTGGCCAGTAACATTTCAGCCGCTACTTCGGGGGCGTAGTCCGTATCCCGAATATTCAGCTTGCCTGGAATCGATGGAAAAGCAGTTCACGTGTCCGATTGCTGTCACACACCACTAAGAGGGACTGGAGCTGCCGCAGATCCGGCCCTTTTCCTGCTGTTGGTGGCCATTTACTGACTCTCTTCCCACCACAAGCACTGATTTTAAATACGTTTTAGTTGTGGGAAGCTTATTTTTTTTGCGTGGATAAAGAGTACATGGCAATGACCAGACGGGCTCTTACCAGGATGGAAGCAGCCCAGACTCCAAACCAAAACCTTCGTGCTCTCGAGTCCCAGTCCAGCCCGTTCTGCCCTGCAGAAATACAGCCTTTTTTTTTTTTTCCCATTATTTTATGCACAGGTTAGGGCTGATCAAAGTACAAATCAAATTCTAACTTGTCTCTAACTCCTCCTGTTGTCTATATGTATATGCGTGAGCATAGAGGTGCGTGGAAGGATGTGTGTGCGTGAGTGTGTGCGTGCAATTTTATACGTCTGTGTATTTTCTTACGTACTTGTGCACACATAGAGTGCATTACTGCCACCTTTTTTCAATAAGCTGTTTTATCAGTTATGGCTTCTACAAGTTTGCTAATTTAGACTCCTTTATTGCCATATCTTTAAAACTAACAATAGATGATTTCGGAATATATATATATATATAAATATATATATATATAATTTTTTTTTGCTTATTTATAGGTGCTGTATTTTATTATCTGATTGTTAGGAAGGGATGAAAGGGGGCAAATATTCTTTAGAGGGATAGACTGCCGGCAGTATTGGGTATAATTTACAAGATGTAGTTGTCATACTGTATATTATTGATTGAAGACTTTTTTGACCGTATTGTGTATCATTGAACTTTTGTCTTAGGTCAGCATCTTTTTGATGACACTTTAATGGTGCATTCATTACTTCTTAAGTTTAATTAATATTACTTTTCTGATTTTGGGGGAGGGAGGGATGGGGAGAGGAGTTCCGACTTTAAAGGTATGTTCCCAATATTACACCTCAGTGTGCTTGTATTAATTCATTAGTAGGATTTTTGACTGTAAGATGTGAAACCACATTTCTTGCATGATGTTTTAGAACTTATGTATTTCATTTACAGTCTCTTAACAAGCGACAGCAGCACTTAGCGCAAGTTTTCACAAATTAAGAATCAGTACACTAAAATCCATCCTTTTCCATGATTAAGGAAAGAAGGCTCTAGGAGGCTGAAAGGCAGGGATTTATTTCCGATTTTCACTGCTAGCTGTTTCAGGATTCCTCCTTGGGTAATTGGGGACTTGTGATGCAAAACTAAAACTGAGAAGCGGAGAGAGCAGCTGCCCCTTTCTGTGATGAGCTGAGGAGACGATTGGTAGTGACAGACACCAGTGTGTGACAGCACGTGCTGGGAGCGGTTCCGCCTTCCCACCGGGAGGGCTGTCACTCCCTGGGAACAGCCAGCGAGGGGAGAACGGGGTGAAGCAAAGGGTTACCTCTCTGTACTTGTCCAGTGTCCTGGTTTGACTTCCAAAGCACAGCTCCATCGATAAATGCACGTCCTGGTAAAACACACATACCTTGAAACAAGTCACAACGAGCTGCGTCTTCAGCCAAGAACCAAACCTTCTGGCTGGGAGACGCAGATATTTTCTTATGTTCTTTATTATTATTTTTTTCTTTGTTGTTGTTTGGTTCAGGTTGGGGTTTTTTTAATTAATTCTAGGCAATACACTTGCCAGTCTGTTCCTACTGTCCTTGTCTGCTGATTTGAGATCCAGGTGCTGGATGCAGTCAAGTGGTTACTCTCGGCTTTCTCCATAGTGAGGGGTTTTTTTCTGTTTGATGATTTATTTTTGTTTTAATTATTTTTTGTTTTTAAATTAATATTCCCCAAACTGTTCTTGTGCCTGTGTCTATCTGATTGCATTCCATGATGCTTACTGAGAGCTCTGGCTGCACTGTACGACAGCAGAACTGTATTCACAGGTCGCACGCAAATGCAGCACTTAAGGTCAATCTCTCTTCTTAATAAGCAATACGTAAGTGCCTTGAAACATATCTTTTTTTTCCCCCCTGTTTATTTTTGGTTTGCTTTTCAGGTTTCCACCAGTTCTTTAGGATTCTTTAGCGTCTGCCCACTTTTTAATGCTGTAATGATTTTTAAAAAGCATATCTGTAGCTTGCCCTAGAGGAAATCTTCCTTTCATAACACTAACTGTTAATTCTAAGCTCCATTATTACATTTGAGTCATGTAATTTTGCTGGATAAAGACAGCATTCAGAAGTCAGAAGTCACTCCATCCTGCCAAGGGTCGTCATTGGGATCTATTATGAAATTAATCAAATAAAATGCTGTCAGTATTTCCTATATTTTTGGCACTTTATTAGTGGCTTAGCTCCTTTTGCTGTTTCATATGTAATGATCTGCGTTGAATGTGGATTAGCCTGCTGAGATGCTGCTGGGGTGACCTGGGCCTTGTTGCCTGGAGTCCCTGTGGGTTCCTTGGTGACCCCCTCGTTTAAGGGCAGGGGCAGACGAGCACCCTCAGATCGAGCTCGTGGAGTTTAAGTGATGCTCCCGGTTTTTCCCGGCGTTTAGCCAAGGTCACAGCTGCTTTTCTGTTGGAAAGTGGAATGGATTAGCTTGAACTACTGCTGAGATTCTCGGGTTGGACATGAGTTACCTGCTGGCTTTCCAAACTGGCCGAGCCCCCCCAGTGTAGAGACTGAACTTGCACCACAGGGTGTGAGCCGTAGTTGGGATCAGGTGCAGCACTTGGAACTCACACTCGGAGGAAAACGTGCATTGGAATAACTTCTTTTCTTAATTAAAAGGACAAAAAGTTGGAGGAGAAGAAATGCCAAAGAGTAGGACAGTGGCTGTCACCCCCTTGGGTCTCTGATTCCAGGGGAAGGGAATGTGTGACGTGGGGCAGACGCTGCCGACGTTTCTTTTCCTGATGGATAAAAGCAAAGGCAGTTTTCAGAAAATCCATCGTGCCAGACTCTGTTTTTTCCTGGGGTTCTTTAAAAGCATTTTATTTTCTCTCTCTGTTCCATGCTCTTACTAACACCGTGCATGTAGGGCCAGGGCTGTTTTAACAGAAATACGTTTATATCACAGTTAAAATTGTCAGTTTTTCTTTCTGGGTGGTTAGGGAAGGAAAAAAGTATAGTGCTTTGTTTGCTAAAAGCCAGCAAAGAGTATCCCTTGGCAGAGGGGTCATGTAATGGGATTGTCAATATGCTTCCATTTTTGAGGATACAGATTTCAGAGAACAGGATTGCACATGTTTATTGGCAGAAATGCATTTAATTACAGTTTCTGTTGATGCCATAAAATTGGACCATTTTATTTACTCATCTGTAAAATGCCTATAGAAAGAACTACCCTTTAAAGGAACCTGTGTCAGTGCACTCTGCCCATATCATGAATTAGTGAGTTCTTTAGTAATAAACTCCTTGCTGTAATAGGAAAGATCTATATTGCAGCTGAAAAGAAAAAAAGTATGTGCCTTTCTCATTAGCTAAAAGATCTTTGCATTATTTTTATGTAACCTGTTGATATGGGAATGGTGTAGAGCAGGGGGGTCATGAGCACGACAGAATTCTATGCAATATTCTCTGATCCAATTACTTAAAACTTGCTATTTTTCAACCCTTTGTCAGGAGAAATAGTAAGTTAAGGAAGTGCATTGTTCTGGTGGTAGTTCAAACTACAAAGCTGATAAATTGACATAAAATAGGATTGAGGGAAATGTGACAAAATAATGTAATGAAATGGTGGAAAATGCTCACAGTGGTTGCAGTCCCCATTAGCACAGCTGCTGTCAGAAGTCTGTCATTTTTCATCTTAAAATTATTAATTTCAGGTATTCTTAAAGCTTATGTGAATAAAAATGCTCCTGGCAAAAACAGGACAGGTTAGAAATCCCCCCCCCCCAAAAAAAATCCCCATTTTGACCGTATATAAACTATGAGGACACATGAAAAAAAGTAATTGTGTTTGGACACTTTGCACTTGAATCCAAAATGGTTTATTTAAACTGGAACACCACAGTGATCTGGACCAGTGCCTTTAGCAGGGTTGCAAAGAGATCAGTAATCCTGGCTATTTGTCACAGACTGAAAGTCAAGTGGTGACATTTTTAACCTGCAGATGGAGGGCACTGTTTTTGCTTCATTTGTGTCTCTTAAATCCTCTCTTATTTCCTCTTCACCCAGTGGATTTTCTCTGTCTTAAGCCACGAGTGTGGTTGAGCTCCGAGCATTTCTTGGAGACTGTCCAGAAGCAGGAGGAGGAGAAGGAAAGTTGGTTCTTAGGTGGGGGCTGGATTTAACATTTCCTAAAACCAAATCAAGGCTTTCCCATGAGTGTGTGGCAGTTTTGGCCCTGATGTGACCAGCTGGTTATAGCCTCCTATCCCTAAATTTAGTTCCCATGGATAAAACATCAGCAAAGCAGGATCGAGTTGACTCCTGTGTTGTCCTGCTGCTTTCCCCTGTCACTTCCTGCTGCCCCACTGTGTGAACATCAACATTTTCTTCCTCTATGTTGCATATACAATCAACTTATTTTTTAAAAAATAGAGAATTTAAAAATTCTATACAAAGAAAATACTTCCCCCCCCCCAGCAGTTTAAAATCTGGTTTTAAATTGCGAGGAGAATCACTGGCTTGGGAAGCACGAGATCTGGGTTTGTTTTCTGGCTCAGCCTTCTTAGTTTGAAAAGGGATGTAGCAGTCCCTATCTCCTTCATTGAGCTCTAAAACATAGAAATGTAATTTCAGCAATTTGTTCTTCCCTCCCCATCTCTTTTATGGGATATATTGACTATGCCATATATAAAATATAGTTAATAATGAACTTTATAGCAAGAAAAGCCCTTTATGCCTTGCCTAGGGACTGATTTGTCCTACATGACCAGGTCATGGACTATACCCTACCCTATTAATATGCAAGGATAAAATGGTTTTATGCTCTGAACGTGAAATTTATCCTTTTGGAGAAGATTAGCGTTAGGCCTGTGCACTTAAGTTTTCAAAAAGCCTTAAAAACAGGTATGTGAGTGGTGCCATCTCTGTCCTCAGGGATGATTCCCCCCAGCCAAGCAGTACTGTGGCATATTTAATAGAAGTTATTAGTTATAAGGTCATTTTCCAGTTGAAGAAAGTCGTTCATTGAACTTCATTAGCGAGCCCATCACCCTCTGGTACAATCCAAGACCTGCTTTTCCCAAGACCTGGGCGCTCCATGTCTATCCCAAAATCCTTGCCTGTCTATGAAGTCTGTGTTTCTACAGTTACTTTATTAATGAAACAAAAACCTAATGGGATTCCCGGGCTTGATTTTCACTGCTATTAACAAACATGTTCTGGCACTAAAGTGCATTAAAAGGAAATGCCTCCTTTTAAAAAATTAATAAGATTATTCTATTTTTCCTTGTCCAGCTCTTCTGTAAAGGACAGTTCTGCCATTTTTCAAGCTGGCTTTACTCACAGTGATGTGAGGAGATTTTAGCCGCAGTTCTGTAGGTTTCTTATTATTAAAACTGTTGGTTTCATCGTATCATTTCAGTTTCTTTAGATTTTGAACCAGCTGAGTTCAGAGAGCAACTGAATCCTCAACCACAACAAAATAGTGCAGGAAACAGTTCAGCAAAAGTAGATGCCCCTGTGATGTCACGTCTTGGACTTTCTGTTTGAATTTTAGAGATACTTGTGCTTCGAAGTACAATCTTCATCCAAAGATCCTTGGAAATGGACAGACATGCCAGGAATTTCCTGCTGTTGTGGTGCCATACCTGCTTTTTTGCATAGTTACTGTGTAATTCTGGTAGTGTCATGGCAGCACAGCCTCTCTGTTGATAGCAAGAATAATGGCACAAGTTGAATTCTCTTCTGTCTATGCGGGTAATTAATATGCATTTTTAGGAATTGTTAAGTGTGTCTGTGTACATCATTCCAGTATGGAAAAGCCCCTCTGTGTATTTAGTATTTGTGTGCTTGGTCTTAATGGTGCAGTTAGAATTGCTACAGCCAAATTTGTGAAATCATTTGGGACGCAGGTGAGCGAGGGCTTAAAACCAATATGTATTTTAATGGGTGGAGATGCCATTTCCCACTTGTCAGATCCATTCCCTGTTGCAAAGAGGGGATTAGTCATGGGAGAGACTGGGCTGTTGGAGATACACGGGTTTAGCTAATGAGGACAGGGGAGATCATGTTCAGAATACATAAAAATGATCCCAGGGGTCTGAGATGTGCAAGAGTCAAACCTCACCTGCAACATCCTGTGATAATTACTCTTTAGGTTTGGCTCCTGCAGGAAGTTAATATGCCAGATATTTGCACACTTACAGTGTACTCTCCTATATCTGTGTACAGCAGGAAAGTGGACAGTAAAAACATATTTAAAACAATTACAAAACCATCTGATTAAGTAAATTAAAACCAAGTATCGAATTCAAGCAGTTCAGGCTTGCTCTCCCTAAGCTGAAAATTTAAGTATTCTTTGGAATGAGATAAAAAAGCTCTGTTAGGCAGCTCCTCTTGGAAGGCAAGTGTCTGTGCTTTCAGGAGAATAAATAAAACCTGGCACTTGACTTGCTCTGAAGTACAATCTTGTCCCCAAGTAACTAGAAAAAAATACTTTCTACAATCAGTCTTTCAATCAGACTTCTCTGGCTTTTGTAGCTTATGTTGGACCCTTCGTGCTATTTTGATGTGTTATTTATATGTGGGTAAGTTATTTACTAGCTTTAAAAGTGTTTCCAAAGTACCTGGTTACCTCTGGATGCTGGTACAGGTGATACAGGGAGTACTTGAGCATCTGGTTCAGAAAGGAGCCGTGTGGGGAATAAGCAAGGTCACATCTGTATCATACTTTTCCTTTTCCTTGATCAGGGCTTCCATTTCCTTCTCACTTTCTCCATCTAGAGATGGAGACCATGGATTGTTTCTTTTTTTCTGTGGGGGAAAGATTTTAGTTAAGCTTGAAATTCTTTTATTTTCACTCAGAAGGCATATCATCCAAATCCTGTACGCTGCCCATTTCCCATTTTTTTAGGGTTTTGCTACTTTCCTGAAATTTACTATTTAACAAGCTTTCTCTGCTTGGAAAGCTATGTGCCTTATTTCCTAATCTCTTCATGGAGAATAATCTAAAGCACAGTGATCTGGATTGCAGCATTCCCAGCCGCTTTTCCCTTGGAGGGGAGCAAACACTGGTGGAGTCACACATCACCCCTTTGCTCACGAGCACTTCCCACACTGTGCTTGAGTCTTAGTGCAATAGAAACTCTGGTTCTGTGTCTGGAGGGTCGTGTCCTGCTGCCAACACAGCCAAGCACGAGCTCTGGTTTAGGAGAATTCAGGTTCCTGGGGGTAAAAAAAAAAAAATATCCATATCCCTGTGGGTTGGCTCCAGTGGGTCTCGGGGTAGGAATCAACCATCACCCAGCAGTGTTGATCTCGTCAGGCTCAGTCTCACCCCGTGTGCTCGTAGGTCTGTCAGCATCCCAGAAACACTCGTGGACATCAGCCACCCCAGTCCCATGTCCTTCAGTGCCATCATTCACAGCTGCTGTCCCCATTTCCACCCCCAGAGCCGTTTTTGCTCTGTGTTAGGCACTGTATAGTCATTCCAGTCTTAATTTGGTTCTGTCCAGAAGAGGCTTTCACCCACCAGCACCCTCAGCCCTTCCCAGCCCTTGTGTGTCCTTTTCCAAGCTCGCTCTCTCTATAGCATCATAAGATGAAATACATAAAGGTGGTTTGTAATTAGAAAACGATCTGATTTCCTATTTATGAGATTAATTTTAACAGTTGGTTGGGTTTTTTTGTTGAGGTTTGGTTTTTTTGTTTGATATAAACACAACAGGAGTATACATATCATTGGTTTGGGTTGGAAGGGACCTTAAAAATCATCTCATTCCAACCCCCTGCCATGGGCAGGGACACCTTCCACTAGACCAGGTTGTTATCCCCTAAATGGATGTTGGAGAAAGCTTGAGATATCCTAGAGATGGAGCAGGTGGTGTTGGCTCATAGTATCCATATCATTGTGCCCCTGTTGTGTTTTCTAGAGCAATCATTTTTTCTTTTAAGGAAAAAAAAAGTATTTTATCTAAATGCCTAATAAATAATATTATTTAAATAGCTTTTAAAATAATTTAGGACTGAGAACAAGAAGCCTCAGTTGTGAGAAAAGAGACTTAACGTATACAGAGAGAGAAAATACCCTGAGCCTCCTAGAGCCTCTACTGAGAAATTGCTGAAGATGCAGAGCCCCTGGTCAGAGCACATTGCGATTGTTCATTTAAAATGAGAGACTGGTTTCCTGTGATGTTCATCTTTGTTGGCATTTGTTTGACTTTCTGAATTCAGAGCTGATTTCCTTCTCGTTCAAAGTTGGTCAAGGAAAAAAAAAAACAAAACCACAAAAAGGGAGAAAAATCACAGTTCACCTTGTGCAGCAGCGGCTTTTCCTGGCGTGAGCTCTGGAGATCCACGTCGTGCGTTGATCTGGGCCACAGAGGGGAGGTTCAGTTTTCTTGCAGCGTCGAGACAGGTTCAGACAGGCTTTCCCTGGCGAGGTAGCACTGGTGAGCAAGAGAAAAGCTGCAGAAGCCAGACTGCAACCCCGAATTTGGGGTGGGGGGAGCGTGTCCGCAGGAGGGACGGTCCGAGGGCTCCGGGAGCACTGACCCGGCCCCGCGGCACCACCTGGCGTGGGCAAAGCTGGAAGGTGCTGAGCCAGTTGCAGGGCACATCACTCACCACTTCTGTGGATTGGGAAGCAAATTTGCACTTTGCCTTTCGAGGGTGTCCCACTAAAAAAAACAAAAAACCATCCGATGAATTTCCCATTAAAAAACCATCCGATGAGTTTCCCCATAAGATTAAATAAGCCCTTGTGTAACTGTTGGATAAGCTCTGCCAAACAGAAGGTTGTTCCTCTCGGAATACTCTATGCACTTCTGTGGTGAAAAGTATTTTTTCCCGTTCCTTGCTGGAAACGCTGTGAGAATGTCACACGTAGGAATTTGGACGTCGATCCCAAAGCAGGTGGAGGCTGGGGAGGGGGGATGTTCTTTTTTTTTTTTTTTAATGGTTTCCCTCATGTCCCTTTTCATTTTTTTTTTTAATTAAAAAAATTAACTCTTTTGCATTTGTGCAATAACTACTTGCCATGAGAATGGGCAGACCTTGGAAATGCCCCGACTACTAACACAGCACAAGATGAACTCGAACAGAAAGTGGTGTACTTTTTCCTGAGAACTTTTTTTTTTTTAATAATAAGCTCAGTTTTTACCCCAGTGTATTGTGGTGTCTTACATTTTTAGCAGTATTTTATATTTTTTCTGTAACGCACTAAGTCTTAGATGTTTTTAGAGCTTGTTTGTTATATTCACAATCACAGATTTTAAAAAAAAAGGAAAAAAAAAAAGATCCTCACAAAGACCCAATTGACCAAAAAAAAAAAACCAACAAAAAAAAGTGTCTTTTTTTTTTTTTGTACAAGTAGCTTTGAGAAGCCCACATTGTGTTGCTGTGACTCATCTTTTGTAACATTTTATTTCTTGGTATTTGTTTAAACATAAAAAAGTAAGAGTTTATCTGGCTGGCAGTGCAGGGCAGCGCTCCCTCGTCAGCAGACGGCATTGTTTCTGTCTTTGTTTGGTTTAGCCATATAATGTTTGTTCTCAGCACTGTACAACGGTCCCTATATGATATGGAGAAGCAATATCACTGTATGAAACTCACACGATGTATTATTATTATTATTCACTAGCACCCTAGGTGTGATAATTGAAGTAAATATCTTTTATACAAACACAATTCCGCGTGGGCTTGTCTTTTATTGAGGTGGGACCTGAGTCCAAGCAGCAAACATTTACATTGTGGTTCTGGTTTGGTGATGTGCAGAGCTCAAGGGGGCTGGTTTGGTGGGATTTGTGTTTGGCCAGGGGAGGAAAATTTACTTTTTGTGTATCAGTTCCTACAAGGAGTGTGTGTGTATGTGTGTTCTCAATACCTTAAATATTGAAGTGTTAGATGTCCAAACTGCATCCTTTGTTCAGTGAAATCCAAGTGTGACAATTCCTGCTGCAGTCAGTGGGAGGTGGGCACCCAGCTTCCTACACAGAAATATGTATTTGGGGTTTGAGACTACAAAGGGGGACTGTTTTGAGCACTGTAACAATATATCAGCTGATTTTTAAAAATTGAATTCAATTATCTGAGGTCAGAAATGCTTTAGATTCAAAAATGAAAATGCAAAAGAATTTTCCCAGATATTTGGCTCTCACTGTTTATTTTTACAGATCCTTTACAGGAAAATAAATTCCTCCTCTAGTGCCTTAGATGTTGTTCCTATAAATATTCTCAGTATTTACAGAGTCAGGAATTTGAAGTTTGGTAAGGAACAGATGTTGTAATCCATCAGTGGGATTATATTTTTAAAACTGGTGGAATAAACTGCTGGCTTGGATGCTCTGGGTGTCAGGTAGAGCATGTGTGTGTGTTTGTCCTTACCTGTGTGCTCTGTTTTACCTGGCGTGCTTGTGTCTGGTTTTTTTGTGAATTAAAGGTTTTTGAATCATCTGTGATGGGTGCTTCCACATGATGGGAAGGTTCTGGGTTTAACACTTTTTTTTTCCCCTTCTTTTTAACAACTGGTCAGACTGTTCATTGCTATAAATGGCATTATCATGTATAATTCGACCCTAATTTTTTTAAATGTGATGCTAAAGCTACACCTTTAAAGCTATGACTGAGGTTGGTAATTTTTGTACTTGTAACCTGCACTTTTCTTTAGGTGGTATCGTCATGGAACTCCTAAAATCACACCTGTGGTCATAAGCAAGGGATGTGTTATACCTGTGAAAGCACAGACCTGGTATTGGGGGAAGCTGGAGAAGGGTCATTGTAACTCAGAATTTAGCATCTGGGATAAAACCAGGCTGTTCTGTCAAGCCTTACTCTCCAAAAGTTTATTTTTGGGAAAGTAGGAAGGCAACCCAAACCACCAGGGTGCATGTGAGAGGTCAGGAGCAGATACAGTCTCCCATGGAGGTAGCTGGATCTTTGTGATAGGTTCATTGGGGCAGCCCTTCAAAAGGGATGTTGAAAATCTCTTCTTTGGAAGAAGTTTTAAGCTGTGTGTTCCCACAGACCCTCGGTGGTCAGCACTGGGACGTACCTGTGTGCCACCACTGTTCCTGCTGGGACAGAGCTGCTGCTGGGGTTGGATGGGTGAGATTTGCATAAGGAAGCCTTACAGGGATTTGCTGGATTAATGGGAAAAGCCCTTGTTTGTTGGATCCTTGGGTGCAGGAGGAAGTTGGCACCTCAGTGCCACAGGTACTGGCCATGGTCCAGCTCCTGCCCCACCATCAGCCAGAGGCAGTTCTGTCTTTCAGTGGGAAGGGGGATATTTTTCCACATGGCATCATGTTCCCAGCAGGTAAGAAACTGTGAGTGGCTGACACAGTGCTTTTGGGCCCCAATTCTTTCCTGTTGGAAATGCTATCATTTTCTCCTAAGTATTTTTGTTTTAATGGAAGTGGTGAAGAAATTGTGTTCTTGCCAACAGAGGGCTTCAGAAAACATGATTTGATTACAGTAGAACATTTTATTTTCTTTTTGCTCCAAGCTATGGGAAACTGATAAGAAAATTCAAACTGTTTTCTTGAACTCTTCCTAGTTACCCATGTAATTATCTTAGAACCCTTGGAAATAATCCCTTCTTCTATGAAATCTCGATCCTTACAGGGTGAATTTATTAAGCAGCGCTGTGTTTCTTTGCTGAGGGCTGTTTATTTTGGAGTGGCTGGGCCAGGAGGAAAGGGAAGGAGAAATCCTTCAAACCTTCCCTTCCCAGCAGGCCCTGTAAAGGTGAAAAGAAAGGGAGAAGAGGAGGGGGGGGAGAAGAAATCTCGCCTGCGCCTCCTCTGCCAGCAGCTGGCAGAGAAACCGAGAGAGCTGGGTGGTGAGTGGGGCACCCATAGAGACATGGAGTGGTTTGGGTTGGAAGGGACCTTTAAAGGTCATGAAATCCAACCCCCTGCCGGGGCAGGGATGCCTTCCACTGGACCAGATTGCTCCAAGCCCCATCAAGCCTGGCCTTGAACGCTTCCAGGGATGGCACAGCCACAGCTGCTCTGGGCAACCTGTGCCAGGGCCTCCCCACCCTCATCATAAAAAAAACTTCTTCCTTAGATCTCATCTAAATTGTATTTCTTTTTTCAACTGATTTCTTTTAGTCAAAAACCATCATGCCTGGTCCCACCTCACTGCAGTTCAGTGGCTCCTTCTGCTCTTCCCCAAGGCCACCTTCCAAGCTGACCCTGAGGGCACTGACAGAAAGGGCTGCAGGGATCAGAGAAGGATGCTGATGCTGGGGCAAGAGGATTTTTCCCTGTGCAACCTCCCAGCCCTTTGTCACTTGGGCATATGAAGTCTCAGATGTTGCTCTCAGGGTGTTGGATATGAATCTGCTTTCTACTGTCCCCATTTCTCCCATCTTTTTGACAGCATCTTAAAGTACAACAGCAGGGTTGTTCTTGACTGGTGCCAGTCCCAGCCCTTCCTGTGTGGGACTGCACATCTTCTGCACCATCCCTGAAGGACATCACTGAAGTTCTTGATGTCTTTGCTTACAACCTCTGTATCTACAGGGAAACCTCACTGCTTCACTCCTGGAGCTTTTCCAGGGCTGGTATCTGTGCCTAAAGACCAGGTAGATTGTGCTAGAACTTGCAGATGGCTTTTAGAGATGTCATTACTCCTTTCTTTTCATCATCTCCTTGCTTTTTTCGCCCTTTCAGAAACCTTGCAGGAGGTCTGATCACAGAATGATCTCATGGCAGGTACAAGTAAACCAGGACAGCCCAATGGATACCCATAAGCAACTTTGCAGGCTGAGATGATTCCCAGATTCCAGGCATTTTGGCTACTCAGGTGCTCTTAGAGCTGACTGACCTGGAGATTTCTAGAGAAGTTGCTTTAAAATGTCCCAAAAGCCCAGTTCTTGTGTGACTTCTGTAGTGCTGGTGGGATCTCTAAAGCACTTGATTTCCAATATCTTTATTCACTCTTGGGAGATTCGTGGAAGAATGTGGTCCCTTAGGATGACAGTGATTTTTCATTGCCTTCTGTAAGGTGAGATGCACCTCAGGAGATGGCCCAGCTGGGCTTTTGCACCACAACCCACTCTTTGGCCTTTACTCTGAAGAGATTTGCACCTCAGATCCCAGGAGACAGGGCTCTGATGCCGTGTGGAGAAGAAACGTTCAATCATTCCCTGCCTCCTTGTCCTGTTTCTCAGCCTACTGACAGCTCAGTGGTGGCCCCAGGGGAAAGGCTTTGCATGAAGACAGATTGAGTGACTCCCATGTGCTCTGGGCTGTGCAGAGATGCTGTCCCTCACCATGAAAAGGTCAAGACAGAACTACAGCCATCGGGCTGTACAACACTGAAAGGCCTTGGACAACCTTCCTGTTGTGGGGAGGATTTTGGCTCAGATCTTTCTTCCTTGGCATCTTCATAGATCAAAAAGAGGGCAGAGAAAATCATCCTGTGCATCCAGGATGGACTCTGCAGCGTGTTGACCATGTCCCCCTCATCCCTTCAACCCCAAAGCACAGGGTCAAGTCATCTGCCTTTGATTCTCCTGGAAGGGCAGCAGGACTTTGGGCAATAACAGTCTTTTTCGGACTTCCTTAAAAGGTAAATGCCAAGTGTTTCAAGAGCCTGAAACTGTGCCTCAGTTTGTGTATAAACCTTGGGAGCTCTGGCACCAGGTAGAGCCGGAGGTAAGGCTTTGTTGGCTTGAAAAGCCTCCTGGGCAGCAATGCCAGGAAGTCTTGGCACTTATTTCTGCATGGGGAAGAACCGTGATTTCAACTTCCAAGTCACTGTCCACAGCAGCCCAGCCATTAACTGGAGCGGCCCAACGTGGGGAAAGGTGAACAAGCTGGAAAAATCAAAGGGCCCATGGTGGACTCTGCTTCCTGCTTCTTCTTTTGGCTTCTGCTCTTGCTTCTGGCACTCTCAGACACCCGTGTTTGTGTTGAGTGAGTCTCCAGCTTTGAGCCCTCATGCCAAGGTACTCCAAGGTTTAGTTATCTTACCATCATCTTCCTTCCAGTCAGTAAAATACACTTAAACCCTTTGAAGTAGTGGGTTTCAGTGCACTTCAGTTGACTTTTCAAAGAAAGCTCCCAGCGTGCCACATCACTTCTCGGCTTGTTTTCTTGGTTTTTTTACAGTTCATGTAAATTTGAGGAGGCCAGACAGTAATGGAGGGAGATTAAAAAGTTCCCACAAGGCAAATCAGGGTGTGAACTTGCAGAGCATCAGCTAATTTGCCATAACTGCCCATGTGTGTGCTCCTACCCTGATCCCTTCAGCAATACCACTTACCTCTCATTTCCTTCGGGCTCAGAGGATATACATGAGCAGTTACTTCAGTCTCATGGATGTGGAGCAAGTTACAGCCTATCTCACCCCAAGGTGATTTATTCATCTGTCTGTATCCTCAGTAATCAAGCCACCATCTTATGGAAAGATTGCCTCTCATTTATTTATGTCTGGCCTTATAACTTCAAACTAAGTTGCTAGTGTGTCTTAATTTTCTCCATCTGTGAAAACAGATGCTGTTTATTTTGGATGATTTGCCAAGGGAGCCCAATTGCTGGGGCTTGTTACGGGAGTCAGAGTTGCTGTTGCTCCGTGGCAGTGCTGGGCTCGTGGTCTCACAGGCACTCCCGATGAGCCCCAGCATCTGCCAGGCTCCCTGTTCCCCTCCAATGTGCCTGTGGAGACTGGGGCTCTGGGATTGTTTTCCTCAATATTCACTGCAGGGATTTAACCTGCAGGTTTGGAACGGCACAAGGCCAACGGGGCTGTTCACAACGAAAGAAGTGTGAGATTCAGCTGAATCTTTTATTCTCAATTTAGGACTGTTTTGTTTTCACTCTGTGTGAGGCACCTTCATTCTCACCACGTGGCCTGTCCACACGCAGATCCTTTATGTTCTTTCTAGGAACACACATCCCATGGCAGTGTCATCCCTGGCTGTCCTCCTCCAGCAGTGGGTTGGAGGTACATTTAGACTTCCCAGAACAGACATCTTCTTTGGATCACATCCTTTGTGCAGAGGCTCTTTCTGATCACCCATTCAGTTTGGGGCAAGATACCACTGAATCAATCATCAAATGGTTTAGGTTGGAAGAGACCTTTAAAGGTCACCAATTTCATGGGCAGGGACACCTTCCACTGGACCAGGTTGCTCAGAGCCACATCCAGACTGGCCTTGAGCACTTCCAGGGGTGGGAATAGTCCAGTCTCAGCTTCTCATTTCCCGTGTATCAGACAAGGATAAATTGGACCTTCCTGTGCCTGCCAAGGGGACACTGGAGCGTGGCACCAGCCAAGGTAGGTGGCTTCTGCCAGCGTGTCCTGCCCAGTTGCTGCACTACTTCACTTTTCTTTGTGAGGTGATGGCAATGTCAGGCCCAGTTTCTCCACCACCTCAAAAGACAGAGTTTGAGGCTAAAGTTACCGTTCTTTAAAACTCAGTTTCCCGGGGCTTCACCTTCTTTGTCCCATTATCTTCTGCAGTACCTCTCGGTCTTCCGCAGCGTTTGAGGTATTTGCACATCTGAGGGGTCAGAGCAAAGGTTTTCCAGCGCAGCAGCTCAGGGAAGACAAAGGCAGATTTCCTTTTGCTGGATCTCAATGCCAGAGCTGACCTGCCTTCCTGGGAGAGGCGTCCACCCGCTGCTGGAGGTGAAGAGTCACTGGCAGAGAAGTGACGAACCCGCGGGTGGTCACGGCCCCTTTGAAAAAAGAAAGTTATGATTAAAAAAAAACCACCAAAGCCCCGCTGTGAAGAGTGACACTGATAGAGGGATGAGAGAGAAACTGTGCATTTGGTTGCTTTCAGTGTTAGACATGGGTCCAGTCTTTTCTCTTTGTGGATAGTTTGTAGAAGACTGGCCAAGGCCGAGTGAAACCTAAGGGAAGGAAGGATGCAGATTCCTTTAAAACTGGGAGATGTGTTTCTTTGGTCAGCCCTTTTTCTCTCAAGCAAATTGAAAAACTCAGTCCATGTAACTCAAAAGCCAAAAGTTACATGACTTTTAAGCAACAGACCCAGGAGGTGGGACCCAGGGCTTGGGTCACCTTCTGCAGGATGCCAAAGCTCAGCTCTGCAGAGGATTTTTGGGCAGGATGGGAGGCCAGGGAACATGTCCTGCCCCAGGCAGCCTCCGCTGTGCTCCCAGCGTGGTGCAGCCTGGGCACAATGCTCAGCCCTGCCTTGTGCAGGATTGGGCCCCACAGCCCATGTTTGACCAGTAATAGCTCCCCAATTACACTTTACTGCAATTTAAAAAGACTGCCAATTGAATAATTAACCGTAGGGAAGAGGTTTTCTTCTTTCCAAATCTTGTTAATGCAAATATTTTGCATCAGGCCACCCATGTTTTGGAGCAGGCAGCAACTCCCAATTCCTGGAGAAACACTGACCTCCAGTGGGATGTGCCTTTAGCACAACCACTTCTGCTCAATCCTGAGCCTTTTATTGGGGGCTATAAACTAAATATGGAGAGGGGAGAAAAAATAAATCCATGGTTTGTGTTCAAAGCATGTGTCACCTCCACTTCCCTGCAGGAAGCCTTGATCCCTCAGAATAACATGGATAGGACAGGAGGAATGGCTTTAAACTGAAAGAAGTTTATTCAATCTAGTTTTAGATTGGATGTTGGGAAGAAATTTTTCCTTGTGAGGGTGGTGAGGCCCTGGCACAGGTTGCCCAGAGAAGCTGTGGCTGCCCCATCCCTGGAAGTGTTCAAGGCCAGATTGGACAGGGCTTGGGCCAGTTTAGTGGAAGGTGTCCCTGCCCGTGGCAGAGGTATTGGAATGAGATGGTCTTTAAGGTCCTTTCCAACCCAAACCACTCTGTGATTCTGTGATATGAACACAGAAATTGTGTTTCATATAATGGAATTGTTTAGATTGAAAAAGACTTAGGATCATTGAGCCCAAGCATTACCCCACTACTGCCACCACTGTCCTCAGGTGCCATGTCTACACAAAAAAGGGGGGAATTTGCACCAGCAAAGCCCCTGCTTCCTGGGATAGCAGCGTTGGCTTTGGGCATCACTTTGTTCAAGCCTCCATTGCTGCTACTCTCAGTCCAATCCTTTGGCCAGGGCATCACACTCTGTGCAAAGACTCCCCTCCACAGCCAGTTTTGGGGTGTGCAGGTTGGCTGCCAGCCTGGCAGGACTGGGTGAGCTGGAATTGAGCTGCACTCACATTGCACCCCTCATCTGAAGGCTTCAGAGAGGGTGGGAGCCCCGGGGGTGCAACAGCCTGCCCTCATTGCCCCCTCAGCTCAGCTGCTCCCCAGGCAGCCTCTGCATTTCTTGCTCCCTGGCTGTTGATAAATGAGGATTTTTTTTTTAATTTTTTTTTGCCTTCCAGCTGTCTGGAATTCAGGGGAATAAATACAACAGGAATTATCAGGGAGGGACTGGAACAGCTGGAACCTGAGCTTTCACCCACCTGGAAATCCAGGCACAGAGGGACGTATCCTGCGTCCCTGCAGTGGAGATGCTGGTGGTGCAGAGCACCAGCTCTGAACCTGGAGCTGAGCAGGTTTTTCAGCCAGGGAGAGGCCCAGACATTGCTGGCAGCGAGGGAGAAGGTGAAACAAGTTGATTTCTGCTGCAGGACAGTTCAGGGATGGATTTGCCAACGGAGCACGGAGCTTGCCCTGCAGTGCTGGTCCTGTGCCTCTCGCTGTAGCTGCGTTTTGGCCCCTGCACATCTCTCTGTTGCTCCACATCTGGGCTGGGGTTATGTGAGGGGAATGAGAGGTTTTTGTTTTGCTCCTGGAGCATTCCAGCAGCGCCTGTTGTGGTTTAGGGTGTGGGTTTTACTCTGGGGGGCAACTGGAGAGAGGGTTCCTTTGTAGAAACTTGGCTGAGCAGGGATGCTGGGGGCTGCACAGCCTGACCCAGCTCCTGAGGGCAGGAATGGTCCCACCTGAGCCCCTCCTGAGAGGTGTCCTCCACCCTGCTATAGCCCCCCATAGTCGCCATCCACCCCATGAGTGCCTGTCCCAGCTCTCACAGCCGGGGATGTGCTGCCCAGAGCTTCTTCCATCACACCTTTCCCGTGCAGACCAGACCTGGGATTCCATCTGTGGGCCTTATCCCTCTGCATGTCCCACTACTCTGCCCAGCCAGGATGCTGCCAGGTACCCCTGGGGCACCACAAATACCTTGCTGATACCTTTGAAGCAGCTGTACAGGTAGCTGCCTGCTCCCATTGCCCCTGGCACTGGGATGTGGTGCTGGTCCTGCCCAGGGACTGTGCCCACCCTGAGGCATCACCAAGGTGGGAGGGACCCCTGGTGCTGATCAGGGATTGCTGGTGTGCCCTCAGAAATGAGGAGAGAATGGGGTTGCTGCCCATGAGTTGGCTCTGGTGTTCCAGGTGGGAATTTCTCAGGTTTTTGGCGTCTGCTTGGCACAGTGAGGGGGTTTGGGCCCCCCCGGGTGACAGCCCTGGCTCTGTTTTCCAGTGCGCTGTGCAGAGCTGCAGATCCAGCTGACAGAGGCCGTGTCCACGCTGGCTGGACAAAAGGAGCTCGTGGCCAAGCTGGAGCACGACCTCAGCACCATCCAAGCCCTGTCTGCCGTGCACCGCCCAGATGCAGAGGTAACCCCGGCCCTGGCAGCGGGCAGGGAACACTCCAGATGGCCCCAGGGGTTGACTGTCACTGCTGGAGGGTCAGCAGCAGACCTGAGGGGTGTTTACCTTCTCTTTTTTTTCCCTTCTTTTTTTTTTTCTTCCTCTTCTTTCTTCCTGACAACTCACCCAGCAGAGGTTTGCATTGTGCCCTTGCACTGGGGTGGTGCTGGCGTGGGAGGGGGTGGTGGCAGTGGCATCCAGGACCCATCCAGCCCTTCTTCCCAGGCAAAGGCTGGGATTTGAGGTTGAACACCAACCTCTCCATGTTGTCTCAGTCTTGGTCCTTGCAGAGTGCCTCGTGGGTGCAGGTGTCAGGGCAGTAGCAGTGTCCAGGAGGGGTTTGCTTTGTCCAAGCACCTTTGGGTGGGTGGGAAGTGCTTAATCCCTTCTGCTTGTGCTGCCCAGGGCGCTGCCAGCCCCAGCCTGGAGAAGATCCCTGAGCCCATCAAGGAGGCCACAGCGCTGTTTTACGGTGAGAGGCGGGTGCAAAGCTGGGGCTGTGCTGGGGGGGACACCCTGGTGCCACAGGCAGGGTGTCACTTCTCCAGGGATGGCAGTGTGAGGGTGATCCAGAGCCAGCACAGGCATCACCTGCCCAGCATGTCCTTCACTGGGACCATGATGGGTTTCCCATGCTGGGCATGGCTCATCCATCCTCCAGCTGCTCCCGAGGTGGTGCAGCAGGCACGTGCCAGGCCTGGCTCCGTGCTGAGCTGGTGAACCCAGGCTGAACCAAACACCCTGTGCTCTGCCTCCTGCTCTTCCCACACCAAACCCCTCCAGAGACAGCGAGTGAAACATTTCCTTTACATCAGCTCCTGTGCTGAGGTCTGCAGGAGAAAATGAATCGAAAACAAATAAATCCTGGCTCCTCTGGAAAAAAAAAAAAAAAAAAAAAAACAAAACAGAAAAACAAAACACTTCCTTTCCTTTTTTTGTTTTTGTTGGTTTTGGTTTTTTGGGGGGTTTTGTTCTGGCTTTTTTTTTGTTTTGTTTCGAAAGGTTTTGAAAACACACGATAAACAATATCACAGCAACAGTCCCACCAAGCCAAACAACCTGCAGCCACCCATCCTGCTCTATGAATAGCTGCTCTGTGCAGCCAGTTGAGTCATGGCCTTGGGGACATATTTCTCCTTGGCCCTGGATGCCTCCCACTGCCGGGAAGGAAGAGCAGGAAGGATTTGCCACAGACCCCCCCCAGGCACCCAGAGAGCCCCATCGTGGGGGGCAACCATGTGCGGCACCCCAAATTGGGTTCCCAGGCACAGCAAGCTGGTGATGGCTGCAGGGCTGGGGTAGGGGAGAGAAGAGTGTGGATGGAGGGCCTGGTTGTGGCTCTCCGGCTTTTTTTAGGGCTGCAACTGCTGCAGAAGCTACAGGAGAGAGTCTGGTAGGGATGGAAGGGTTGTGGTCAGGGAAAGGCAGCCATGGGTTGTACCAAATAATGCAATTGGTTTTCCTGTGCATTTCCAGGATAAGTCCCTAAAAATGAAAAAAAAACCTCACCCAAACCATAAACTAGTCCATATTGCAATAACTGTGTACAGGAGTTTATCTGGGTGCCCCCAAAGTCCCTCAGTGTCAATGATCCAAGGGAGGATCTTGGGCAAGCCCTGGGGCGGATGGTGGGCATCTGCCAGGTCATCTCTCATGCCAAACCTTGTCCACAGGTCACCCTCCATCCTCTGGCACCTCATTCCCTGAGGGGCAGGTGGACTCACTCCTCTCCATCATCTCCAGCCAGAGGGAACGCTTCCGGGCCAGGAACCAGGAGCTGGAGGGGGTATGTCTGGTGGGGAGGGGGCTGTGGGACCTGGGGCTGCTGCTTTAGTGACCTGCAGGGAGTTTAGTATCAGCCACTGCAAGCAAGAGGAAAATATATTCTGCTGTGAGCAGGCCCAAAGCCTCCCCCAGCCCATCTGTGTTGCTCCAGTTTGAAAGCGGGTCCAAATCCCTGTAGCCTCATGTGTGTTTGGCCCCCTGACACAGCATTTGGGGGTGCCATGGAGAAAGCACGTAGGGAATGTGGTTTGGGGTAAAAGTCCAAACTGAAGGACTCAAAACAAGCTCAAAACAACCTTTTCAAAGCCATCAGGTTGGCTTTGCACCTCCCATGGGGGCCATGTCTCGGCCCAAAGCCACCCACGGCTGCCTCAGCCCTTCTTTGGGCACAGAGGGATGTGGTTCTTCATGGTTCAGGGGTGGGAGCCCCATTCTGCCACACCCAGGGCAGTTTCAATTTGGGAGCAATTGTAACTCAAAGACAGGGGATTTTAATTGCTGAGGAGGGACTGAACCCTGGCCAGATGCACCAGATCACCCCCAGCTCCTGCCTCCCACCCAGTTAGATCCCGTTTTCCCCTCCTTGCTGCAGGAGAACCGGATGATGCAGCACACGGTGCACGCACTCCAGAGCGAGCTGGACAACCTCAGAGCTGACAACATCAAGCTCTACGAGAAGATCAAGTTCCTGCAGAGCTACCCTGGCCGGGTGAGTGTCCATCTGTCCGTCTGTCTGTCTGTGCTCCAGCTGGGTTCACACACATGGACAATCCCCAGGCTCAGACCATTGCCCCACAGGAGCAACGGGGAAATTGCACAGTACCCACATTCAGCTTGTGTGAAAGTTGGAAAATAGGAGCTAATTGGGGTGGAAAAGGGTGCAGTGCTCTGCCTACAGGAGCAGGGACCCAGCCTCTCTGCTGGGAAGGCCGTTTTGAACTGTGCTGGAGGGTGTCTGACATCTTCTAAGCCAGAAGCTCAAATTTCCTCCCTAAAATTGCTGCTACACCCCACTTTCATGCTCATTGCTGACCATGTGATGCTCCAGCAGGCAATCACAGATGGTCCTGCCTGACCACACAGACAGCAGTTAAGCTGGGACCTCCTGCAATAAATCCCTGCAGTTAGAGCCTGGAAAATTATCCTGTCCTACCTGTGCTCATTCCTCACCACCCTGAACTTCTTGTAGCCAGCAGAGAGGGCTGCTCCCTGGCCAGCCAGAAGACAGACAGTCCCAAAAGAGAAGAAAGCAGCCCAAAAACATCCCAGCAACACCAGGAAGAGGCTGGGGAGGGAAAACAGACTTAGCTGCAACCTGCTCTGCTCGTGCTGTGTCCCTCGGGAGGTTCATCCCTGGAAATCGTGGGGGTTTTGCAGGCAGGTCAGGGTGCCTGGAAGCTTTCCCTCGCAACCACTTCCCTGGTCAGAGCCAGGCTGTCCTGACCTCGGGCTTTCCTTATAACTGCAAAAGTCCCACTAATGGAGGGGACACCAGTTCCCTGCCATCCCACCCCCCTCTGTGCTCCCTTCCTGTGCTGCCTGGACCGAGTCCGTTTTATTGACAGATACTTTAATAGCATTTGGGTATGGGAAACTCCTACAGCTGTGAAGGACCTTATTTGGTTCTTTTATTTATGTCTCAGTGATGACGCCAGGTCACCCCCTCTGACATTTTTTCCCGTTTCTCCTGCGGAATATCATACCCATGTTTATCCACGGCCACAAGGCAACCCCTGCATGCCATTGACATGAGCTCAAAGAGCAAAACCCTCCGTGGCAGCAGCGCCGGGGGATTGCATAATTCACCCCCTAATCGGGCATGTGACACGTTAAAAATACTCCTCAGAGATCATTCAATAAGGCCAGGCCGTGGCGAGTTCGTCGCCCCTAAATGGGGAGCTGCTCTCACCACGGTGACCTGTGGGATCAGATTGCGGGGTGTAAGGGCATATTTGCTAAAGGTTTACACAGCAGAGTAACAACCAGCCATGGTGGCTGGGCAGGGCAACCCACTGCACGCAGGAGCAGGTCCAGAAGGGCCTCGGTGAATGCCTGGCAGGGCAGAGAGGCAGAGAGACAGTGCTGGGCAGAGGGGTGGATTAGCACCAGAGCCCTTGAGCCAGAGCTTGTGCCCGTGCCCATGCCCATGCCCATTTCCATGCCCATTTCCAGGCTGGGTTTGGGTAGGAATGATGTGGAATCTGCAGTTCTGGTGACCTGCAGAGGCAGCGTTGGAGGAAGGGGGAGCAGAGATGTGCAGGCTGCACGAGCATCCTCGGGGCTTGCTGCTGCCAGGGCTCTACAAGAGGAGCCTCTGTCCCAGGAGAAGGATAAAATCCAGTCTGTCTGAACCCACCCAAATCTTTCCCTTCTTTGCACTTCGTTTTCCTTGCCCTTTGCCCAGCTAAGAACAGCCCTGTGTTTAAAGAATGATTTCCTCCTCCTAAACCTCTCCCTCCTACATGGCCCAGCAGCAAAGGAATTCAGAGAGAGATTTGCACTAGCCCAGGTGGAGCTCTCTGGGGTGACAGAGAGGACAATTATTTCACAGAAAGGGCAAAAAATAGGGAGTCACAGGAGAAATAGGGAGTCCCCATGGAAGAATCCCCTAACGTAACAACCTGGTCTAGTGAAAGGTGTCCCTGCCCATGGCAGGGGGGTTTGGAACTAGATGGTCTTTAAGGTCCCTTCAACCCAAATCATTCTACAATTTTATGAAGAAAGCTCTTTGTTCAATAGCTCCTGTTGTGCTTCTCCTTTCCAAAGGGGAGAGATGCTGTCTGTCACAGCTCTGGGCTGTGCTGCTCCATCTTTTGGGGGTCATTGCTTCCTAATGAGGAGCCCAGGGGGACTGCAGGCCTGTGTCCCTGTTCTGGGTGTCCACACACCCCTTGCATCCCGGTGCCCACTGGTTCTCACCCTGCCTTTGCTCCCCCAGGGCGGCAGCAGGGACGACACAGAGCAGCGCTACTCCTCCCAGTACGAGGAACGCCTGGACCCCTTCTCCTCCTTCAGCAGGAAGGTAAGAAAAGCCCATGGCTCTCTCCTGTCTGCTGTGGGATCATTGTCCAGCTGGAATCCAGGGATAGGACTCTGAAAGAATAAAACACACTCGAACGCCATCCACTTCAAAAAATAAAAAATAAAAGTCATTGTGCCCCCGGATGATGTCCCCTGTGGCTGGGGGTGGTGAGCATATAGGAGCATCTTGGGGCATAGAGCTCCTTTCCTGGTTTGCAAACCCCAAATTTGGCCCTTTGAGCCTCAAAAATCAGCTTCTTGTACGGTTTCCTTGCAGGAACGCCAGCGGAAGTACCTGAGCCTCAGCCCCTGGGATAAAGCCACGCTGAGCATGGTGAGTGGGCTGCACTGCTATGCACGAGTGGGAGGGGAGAGGTTTTTAGCCCAGCTCCTGCATGAGGAATGGGGCTGCTGGGCTTGGCCTCAGGCAGTGAGAGGGCCCCATCCCTGCTCCCCCAGCCCGGGGTGCAGATCTCACCAGGGCCATGCTGGGGCTCAGTTTAGGAGCAGTCGTTTTCTTCCCTTGCTGCCCAGGGCAGTGGTGGAGTCACCATTCCTGGAGGGATTTAAAAGACATGTAGATGTGGCACCTGGGGACATGGTTTAGTAGTGGCCTTGGCAGTGCTGGGGGAAGAGTTGGACTCGATGATCTTGGGTGTCTTTTCCAACCTACACGATTCTATGATTCTGTTCTGTGATTCCAAGCACCTCTCCTCTGGTTTGTAGCGTGGCAGAGGGGCTCAGAGCTGCACCCCCAGCCAAGGGCTGACCAGGGGCAAAGCCTCTTTGCTCAGCCTGATCTCCCTCAGAGGAGACTCCCCCAGAGAGTCCCAGCACCCCACACAACTCAGGAGCAGAACTGTGAGGGGCTGCAGAGGGTCCCACGCCCCAGGGGAGATGCTCTGCCTCACACAGCACAGCATCCTCAGGCACACAGTGATTTCTTATTGCATTCTCCATAAAAACCTCTTCACAAGCCCTGATCCTTCTTGCTCTGGTTCTTCCTTCCAAAAAGCGTGAGGGAAAATACTGGGGAGCTGTGGTTTCTGCAGCAGCTCCTTGCCTGAGCTGCAGCGGACAGAAGAGCTGCTGCTGCCACTGCAGGTTTGAGCTGCCATCTCTTAGGGATGAATGCTACTTTCTGAGATAAAATGTGGTTATTGAGGAAATCTGACTTATATTTGAATTTGAGATATTAGCAGCAGGCTCAGGATTGGGTTTTGGCTGAGTTAACCCCCAGCTATCCGGCGTAACGTGGGACCGCTGGTCTGCAGCAGCCCCAGAACACAGAAATGTCTTGTAATAAAGGCAGAGTTGTCATTTGCATAAAAACCAAGCAAATGCCAACATGAATATGGATAGTGTGGCGTGCCAGCACCACGGAGAATTAATGAAAGGCATTCACAAAAAAACTGACTTAGGGGAGTTATTCCTTGGGAATATTTAAGAACATAATCTTGTTTGTTACAGCAGCCTCCGCCGTGGCTGTGAATAGCAAAGATGATTTCAGCCCAGAATGGGTTTGGTGGGAGATCTGTGGGTTTTAATGCCAGCTTTGGAAAGCCCGTGTGGTGGTTGGGGAATGTGCTTATGTCCATAATGAGTCCCTGGGTTTTACAGCAGGAATAAAGAGTGGCTGTGAAGGAAGGCAGGCACATCCTTTGCAAGCTGCTCTCCCAGGCTGCGGCTGCTCCTGACTTTGGCTCTTTTGAAGGGATGAATGTGAAGGTTTTCCCATTGGGACCCTGGTGTCATGTGCCAAAAGGGCTCAGACATCATCAGGGGCCGGCTGTGGCCTCTCCAAAATGAGGGGCTGGAGGGCAAATCATCCTAACCCCACAGGGTTTCAGTCCCTGGAGAGCTTGGACAGCCCTGTGTGCTGGCACTGGACAGGCAAAGGTGGAGGGTAACTCTTTCAGGACAGACCTTGCAGAGCCAGAGACAGGGGACAGCAGGACCAGCTTCTAGGAGCAGCCTTGGCTCCACTGCCCTGCAGAGGAAGTGATGAGGGGATGCTGCAAATCACAAGTTGTTTGAGCTCATGAATTAAAAATGTGCAAGACTTAATTACTGCCGGGGTTTCTCTCTGGAGCAGTGCTGAGCCACAGCAGGCACTGAGTCAGGGCTGGCACAGCAGGAGCAGGTAGAGCTGCTGGAGAAAGCTGAGGTGAAGTAACTTAAAATATCACCCCAAGAGAGTTTTCAGTGGGGGAAAGCCCACAGTTTGCAGCCCTGGATTCACCTCGATTTGGGCAATTTTGGGCTGAGAGCATAGGCACTTGTGCAGCCACCTTGAAGGAGCTTGACTGCTTGGAGGTGGGCAAAGCATCCCCCCTCAGTGTGTGTTTATATAGGGTCTAGCAGGAACAGGGCCCCAGTCTTGCTCAGGGTCTCTCTGAACCTGTGCACAGGGAGAAGTGGTTTCCACTGACCCACATTAAAACGGGATTTTCTGTTCTGCTCTTCTGCAGGGGCGGCTCATCCTGTCCAACAAGACTGCTCGTACCATTGCCTTCTTCTACACCCTGTTCCTGCACTGCCTTGTCTTCCTGGTAAGTGTGGGGGCCACAGGGGGTGGACATCCCGATAAAATGTCTGCTAGCATCCCCTCCAGGGGGAACTGGGGTTTTTTTAGGATGTCATGCCAAGTGAGTGCATTGCAGAGGGTGTATCAGTGGTTCCGGAGGCACAGTCCAGACAGGAGTGTGGGCAGCACAACTCAGCAGGGACATGGACATGCCAATAAATATCCCCCTCAGCTTCATAGAGCAGGAATCCCACCCTGGCTGGGCACAGGCTCGCCCAAGGGCAGGAGCTGGGGGCTGTCTGTGTGTTCGTGTCATTCCTGGGAACAGCCAGGGGTTGTGGTGCCACTGTGCAGGGAGCTCACAGGGCATTTAGTGTATTCCCAAGCTTGTTGGGGAGCAACATTCTGGTTAATTTTTGTGAATCTAATACCATAGCAATTTTAGGAATAAAATACATCCCCCTGAGCCCACACTGCCTGTTTCTAGAGCATGTTCAATTCCATTTTCCTATGCCTGGGTCCATCCTTAACCTCCTGCCCAGTGGAGTTCAGTTCTGTTTGCTGCCTCTCCAGGGATGAGCTCTGGCTCTGTTTTACAAAGTATTACACTGTAGTACTCTGTATTATTGAGCTCTAGTTCTCCCCATGTTCCTTATGTGTTCTGTGGCTCCAAATTTCCCCAACTGTACATTAGGGTCAAAAACAGAGAAGCAGAGGTTTGGTAGGAATGGAGGCTTGAGCCAGCCTGAATCCCTTGGGAATTTGTCATGATGCAAACTCCTCCTATATCCTTAAATCCTTGCACAGTTTCTGGGATTTTGTCATTTCGGGGGGGAAAAAAAGCCAAACAAATCATCAATAATTCAATGATGAAAGGAGATAAAAGACAAATCGGAACAATATTTCTGTCCTGATCTCAAAGTTAAAGTGTTATTTTGGGGAGGAAAGGAGCAAAGGAAATAAAAAGTTAAACATCATTAAAATTTAAAGCTCTAACCTAAAAAAAAATAAAATAAATAAATAAGGAAAATTCATAAATATTACATGGCTGGAATGATCTTGCATCATCTAGACACAAAAGGGCCTGAAATTCAGCACCCAGCACTGCCTGGGCTGGACACACACTGTGTGTTCTGCAGGGGACTGGGTGAAGCTCCATCTCCTCCATCCCCATGGTGGGAGCAACATCTTTGCCACTGATCCCAGGAGACTTTAATTAATCCTAATTTAGAGGCCTGCTGGTGGGTGTAACACCAGTGTTTTCCTGGTGATAACAACAGTTTACAAATCCCCAAGGCTTGAATGAATCAGTCTGGGATGGGAGGGCTTCTCCCTCTTTCCAAACACCACCACTGCCTCCTGAGACCACAGCTTTGTAATAAAAACACAGTGGCATGAAAGGAAAAAGGAGCCAAGCTGAGCAGTGCCCTTCCTTAAGCCTGTTCCAAAACACATCTCCATCTATGTGCAGCCTCGAGCTTTATTCTGAACCCCTGCAGCCACAGCAGCACTGCCCCAGCAAAAATAACCCACTGGAAAAGGTCATCCTGAGGGCAACCACTGAAACACACTGGGGTTCTCCACACTGGGGATCTTAGGATCATGGTTTGGGTTGGAAGGGACCTTAAAGAGCAACCAGTTCCAACCCCCTGCCATTAACAGGGACACCTTTCACTATCCCAGGTTGCTCCAAGCCCCATCCAACCTGGTGTTGGACACTTCCAGGGATGGGGCAGCCACAAATTCTCTGGGAAACTCATGCCAAGGGCTCACCCCCCTCACAGGGAAGAATTTCTTCCCAACATCCAATCTAAACCTGCTCTCTTTCATTTTGAAGCCATTCCCCTTTATCCTGTCACTCCACACCCTCATCATAAGTCCCCCTCCAGGACAGGATGGCAGAGATGGGCTGGCACTGTGGTGACACCGGGTGTTGTGAGGACAGGCAGGGATGGCAGGTGAAAGCAGAGCAGATCACATTCCTTCCCTTGCAGGTGCTCTACAAAACCGCCTGGAGCGAGAGCGTGGGACGGGACTGCACCGCGTTCTGCGCTAAGAAGTGAGTGTGGGGACAGGCTGGGCCTGCCCAGCCCAGCCCTGGGGCTTGGCTTTGGTGGGCAGAGCATGGTGGTTTGCAGCAGACTTTTTGGGCAGCGCTTGGAGCACCTCTGTCCTGGAAACAAGGGCAGTTCATTGGGCTTTAAACCCAATGAGAATGGCCAGGAAAAAAAGTGCACGGAACAAGGCAACCACCTGTGTTCAGTGGGATGTTCTCCAAACCCCTTCCTCTGAGCAGTCCTTGCCCAGGAGAAATCCTGGTAAAGGCAAAGGTGATCCTGGAGACCCGGGTCAGTTCTGTGCTGTGACTCCCTATGCAGGTCCAGGTGCTGCTGCCCGTGGCTGGAGGAGAGCGCAGTGCTCATTGTTGTGGATACTGCTTGGATTTGGAGCGGCTCCTGCTCAGCCACAAAAGCACTTTGATCCTTGCTGCAGGTGAACGTGGCTCTGCTCTTTCCCCAGGTTCGCTGACCACCTCCACAAGTTCCACGAGAACGACACGGGCGACATGTGACAGTGACAGCTGGACACGACGCCGCTGGCGTCAGCTCCGTTCCATCCTGCAGCAGGATCTGTCCCTTCTCCCCTTTCAGCTGCTTTACTATAGCTTTGCTTTCTGCTTTGTAGGATGAAGGTAGTGACCCCCCCTGCTCCCACCCTTGGAAATCAAAAGCCTCAGCTAAGGGAGAGTTGTTTTGCAGGACACGGGGGGCATTTTCAGCCCTCCCTGGAAGGGCTGCAGCAGTTCCCGTGCCCTCACAGTGTCCCAGAGAGCTCAGTCTTCACCAAAAAACATGGAAAATGCAAGATCAGAGGTGCTCCTCTCAGATCCACATCTCTCCCCATCCTGTTTTGACTCCAGTGCAACACTGGGTGGACTAAATTTAACCAGAAATGGGGGGAAAAGCCAACCTCCTGAACTTGCATTTTCAACTGTTGTGCTATTTGAGAATTCCCATTTTGCTCTGGCTCTGGGAACCTCCTGCCCATGCTGCTGGGCACCAGCAGATGCTGTTCTTGAACTGGAACCCTCAGTGTGGGAATAGTTAGAACTAGTTAGGACTTAATAGGCATGAATGGAGGTGCTGCTGGTCAGGGCTGATCTCACAAGGATGCTCCAGACTGTCCCTGCTGAGATGTTTCTGACTCCTTTAGGAAACCCCAAATCAAATCAAGCAATTGCTGGTGGTGGATTTGCCAGGTGATGAACACTGGGCTGCTAATTTGGGTTGATTTGGGAAGAGAGAGGCAATAGGAGATGCTCCAATTAAAAAGAGCAGGTCCCATCAACCCCCATTCCTGCCTCAGCTCGCTGTGACCGCATGGTGAGGGAAGGTATTAGCTTGTTAACGTGGTCCTCAATTAAAATTCCCCTCTGTAGACAGGAGAATAGCATTGCTTCCAATTAATATTTCATTGCGGATCCAGATCTATTCCCACTCCCGTTGCTGGGAAGCCAGGGCCTCTAACGGAGCGTGCAGGCAGCAATAGGCTTCACATCTGCCACAGGCAGCCCGGGTTTATTTATAGGAGCTGTGGCCTGCGGCAAAATGTAAAATGCTCATAAATTGGAGGGAGGGATAAACCCTGAGGGACCAACCTGCACCTGTCCCGCTCAGCACGGGGTAAACTGAGCCCAAACGGAAGGGAGGCACCCACAGATGCCAGCGAGGGGTGATGGGGTGATGCTGCCATAGCTGGAGACCTCTTTGTAAACTTATCAACTTCAGATATGGGGGAGATGAGCTTTGGCTGTCTGAAATCAGTAGCTGGGAAACGTGATCCGGGGAAGGGTGGGCTGCTTGTTGAGGCTTTGTTGGGAAGGTTAAATTTGCTTTTTTTAGCAGCTGTATGTTCTGTCTTGGAATTGCAAAACTTCTGCAGCTATTCACACTTGTACTCTTCATAAATGACTTAAAATAGATGTCAAGTTCTGCAGGACAAGTGATAAAATAAACTTAGCCATGCATTGACTGGGTGGCTTTTGTGCTCTGCTTCCTTTTTTTTTTTTTTGGGACTTTTGATATTAAACAACTGAGAAATGTCCTGCTTGAGTCCAAGGGCAGAGTGTGCAGCTAATTTTAGAAACCCATTACAGCAGCTAAAGGCAGTGATGTCTCGCAGCGCCGGGAAGGGCAGGACCTCTGTCCCTGTGTGCTGGAGTTGGTGTCCCAGCTGCCATGAATACAGGCATCCCACAGGCCTGGTGAAAGGCTCTGGTGAAGGAGGGACCATGGGGATTGAGCCCAGGCGGATCCAACCCTTGAGATATTCTGTATATCCCCACGTGGCTGTTGGCAAAAGGCACTCAGGCTGAATGGTGTAAATTTGCCTGGCTAATTTTGGGAGAGCTGGTCAGGATCCCCCTTTTCCTCATCCTCCTTTTTCTCTGCTTTTGCAGCCCCAGGGGAACCGAGCAGCCCCAGCCTGGCAGGGCTGGGCTGCTTTTAGGCTCTGTCCTTGGATTTTAGGCACAGCTTCCCTCAGCCAAGCCTGGCAGTGCGAGGGTGTCTGGGGAGGGTCAGGAGCCCACACCATAAGGGGCAAAGAGCAGAGGGCTGTGCCAGAGGTTCTGCAGCTCCCTGGGATACCTGAGTCTCACCAGTCCCCTGGAGCTGCCAGATTTTGTCCCTCGGGCAGAGCTGTCACCTCCTTACCTCCAAAATAAAAATGACAAATTGACTGTTTTGTCCCAAAATCCCTCCGGGCAGGGGGCAGGCATTCGATGTGGGGTGTTGTTTTCTCTCCTAATCTCACTGTTTTGCAGATTCCAGCAGCTCCTCCTGCGTGGAACCTGCACGTCCAGCTCACCTCGGCCCCGCTGGCTCATCCCGGCCCCGCTGACCTCACGGCAGCCAAGGGATGTCCGGGTGTCCCGGGCAGCGAACAACAGCCGCTCCCAAGAGCCCGGCTTTGGCTGCCAAACCCTCTGACCGGAGGCAGGGAAAGCCTGAGCTGGAGAGGGCTCTCGGGTCACTGCCCGGAGCCTCGGCCAAGTTTTCGGAGCTGCTTTCTAGAGACGTGCTGGAGGTGACGGGCTCGGGCAGGGCCGGGGGGTGCGGGGCTCCGGGGGATCCCGGTCCCTCCGGGCAGAGCGGGGTGTGCTGGGACAGGCAGTGAGATGCTCCTGTGCAGCACGAAACGATATCCTGCAGTTTTGGTGCCTGGGAAGATGCCCTGCATCTGAGGGGTGTCCTTGGGTGTCCAGGCAGAGGGAGATGGCTCCTCCAGCCGCCTGGACCTCCTGGCACCCCCAGCCAAGGTTGGCATCACCGGCAGTGCTGTGTCCAAACCTCTTTCCTCCAAAAAACGAAGCAGTGGGTCAATTAGAGTAAGCAGAAGCCCCTGACTCAGGCAAGAGCTCTAAACCAGCTCACCCTGTGCAGAGGTTGCTGTAGGCAGCAGGACAAACACCCCTGTGGCCAGAGGGGAGCAGGAGCAGGGCTGCCCTTGCTATTCTGGCATGTGTGGGATTTGGGGTACAGCTGACTCCTCATGGCCTGCCTGATCCATCACTGGTTTCTCGGGTGTCACTGGCTGTGCTGGGTTTCAGGGACACACTCCATTCTCCTTACAGTCACCTATAGACCTACACCCCTATAGACCCTCACTCCTGAGGCTCAGCAGGCCCTAAACCCCATTTTCATCCAGGTTCAGAGGGCAGCCCCAAAGCACCCCACAGCCTGTCCCTTTTCAAGAAGGCAGGGAGGGAAAATGGGAATGGATTTTTTTACTAATTTGATTTGAAAACCACTTTTATCCCTGAGTGATTCAAAAGAAGAGGATTTCAGTGACCCCTTGCTCTCCCTTGATGTTTTAAATTTAATTATGGGAAACAATTTTAATTAGTATTGACAGATATTCGGGAAAATAATTACAGGCAAACCTGTGCTTCTTATATCTATTTAACCTGTGAATCTCCCAGTCCATCTCGGAGACCCAGGCTGAATTTCGGGGGTTTATCCAGAAATAAAGAGCTCCCGGGGAAGCTGGGCTGGCTAACGAGATAACAGGCTGCTCACATCTGGGTCACAAGTTCAGTTTTTGCTGCGGGCAGAGGAGACGGGAGAGAAATCTCTGCCAGGATGTGGCCAATCTGTCGTGATCTTGGGCTGCAGCGCTCACCCCATCGCCCCCCTCGGGCAGGGGCGAAGGAAAAGGGATCCAAACCCACTCCAGCCCCGTGCAGGGGATGCCAAATGCCCTGGCAGCGCCAGGAGGAGCGGGGCGATGCGACGCCGCGCGCAGGGCAGCAATTATCGCAGTGCTATAAAAAACCCTATAATATGATTTTCTAAAGGTCTCCAACCGGGCGCCTCGCGTCCCTCCTCTCCGCTTCCCGCTGGCAGCGGGTCTCCGGAGCCTCTGACACACAGGCAGCCGACGTGTTTGCTCCCGTTCCGCAAATGGAAAGGGGAGATCGATGGGTTTGAGCGCTGCTGAACGCAGCGGAGCCAGCGCCTGGCGCGCAGGATGCCAGCGAGACTCCCCGCCGGCAGGAAAGGAGCTTCCAAACACAAACACGGGCAGAGCCAGCGCCGGCAGGAACGCGCCGCCGGGGCAGGTTATTTCAAGTTCAGGGTGTACCCGGTAAACGTGGTGGATAAACAGAGTGTGGGGCTGGGAGCTCGCAGGGTCAGCACACGGACACAGCCCACACGGGAAAAAAGGAGATGAGGTATAAGGGGCTTGGAGTGTGGCGTGAACTCATGGATAAGGCTCATATGGGGAAAAAAAGGAGGAAATATATAAGGAGTTTGGGTATCTGGAGGCAGGAGCCTGAGCAGCCTGGCCATAGGGATCGATCAGTATTTATTTTTGGAAGCGCAGCTCTAATTATCCACTGGAAGCAGGCAGGGAAATGGTGCTGGATCCCCACCACCGGGTGCCTTTAAATCACAGCTGAACATCTGTCTCGAAGACATGCTCCAGTTCAGCTGGGAGATACGGCCACGCAGCAGGAATTATTGTCCAAGGATGAACATCACAGCTTCACAATCCATGAACCATCATCCCTCTCATTTCTTCCCTAATAGATGGAACAGATGGGGCTGCTGGTTTTAGCTGGACTGTTTTAAAAAGGACAGCAGGGTTTGGATGCCGCGAGCTCCCTTGGCCAGGGTGCATTTGCCATGGTACTCTTCCTAGTGCTGGGACAGGGTGTGAGAGGTGACAGCAGCTGGCAGAAGGATTCTGGGACACACGGGAATTGCAGTGGGGTTATCCCGATGCTGAAATTGCAGCAATGGGGTGTCACCATGCCCTGCTGCAGCAGAGCTGGGCACCTCTGCCATGAGCTCCCTGTTGTGGAAACCCCATAACCCTGCTAATGGGGACCCCTGTTATGAAGTGGGATTTCGGGTGAAATCCCACTTTCCGGCAGGCGAAGGCTCCTCCGCACTGGAAGGTGCCGGCTGGTAATAAGTGTTTTATTGCTTCCTGTTGTGTGAGACATCTGATGGCAAGCCGGGGCCGAAAGCTGGTGCAGCATATGGAGTGGCCCCCCCGTCCTCCCCCTCCGCCTTATTTACAGAGTCTCCCTGGAGATGGGCCTCGCAGGCTTTTCCAGCTCGGAGAGGAACCGGAAAAATATTTACCTCGCTCCCCCCTCCCCAAAAGCCTGTCCTCGTTAAGGCAGGAAGAACCTAAATGAGGCACATGAGGTGGAAATGCTGTGCTGGCACAGCGGGCACCGGGGATGCCACAGGGGCCGTGGGCAAGGACCGTCCCCAGGGGACGCCTGTGGGGACAGAGCCAGTGCCAGGGGCTCACCTGAACCCCAGCCTTTAATTTTCCAAGGATGTTTAGGCATCCCACTGCCCCCCAGGCAGCACCACAGCCCTGGAACAACCTCCTCTGACGTTTCCTCTTGCCCAGAATAACCGTCCCCACTGGCAGCAGGGGCGGCCGGCACGTGGCAGCCAAAAATAGCCGTGGAGGGAGTGGGGGCAGAGGGGAACCCACACACCCCATGGGGGCTTGGCCAGCTCCCCAAGGCAGGCAGGGCCAGGCTGGCAGCACCAGGGTCTCTGTGGGAGTTGAGCATCCTGCTGGAGAGGTGCCCCCCAGGCATCCTGGACAGGCACGGCCAGTCAGGTCATCGAGGGAGGCGAAGCCAGGTGGGATTTATGAGATGTGGAGCTGTCCCGGGATGATGAGAGCCCCGGGCTGGCTGGGGGGTGCACCCCAGCAGCAATCCAGCTGCAGCATGGGGCTCTGGGATATGCCCTCAGCATGCTGCCCCCCCCTCCAAATCCTTGCCCTGAACACCCAGGATCTGGGGCCTTTTGGGTGTCTGTCGCTATGGAAACCCCTTCTCACAGCGCTGGTCCAGGCTGAGCCTGCCAAAGCCGCTGCCTTGGGAGGGGGAGATGCTCAGGTGACGCTCAGGGAGGTGGTCCTGCAGGTTCCAGCCACGGCAGGATCAGGGAAGGGCCCCAGAAGAGTCTCCTGGGGAAAGAAAGGGCTTTGTAGGGAATAATGATTTTTTTAATAGCCTCGTGGTGGTTTTAGAGGCTTGGGAAAGATGTTTAGCTTAGAGGACAGATCTGGGCTGGACCCACATGAATGATCCCACTGATATCCTAAAAAGGCTTCACTTTTGTGGGACAGAGAGCCAGCAATGCATCCTCCTCCCTCCCCCATCCAGGAGAGAGATCCTTGCCTTAAAAAAACTGGCTTTGCTCTGCAAACTCTGTCCCCTCTGCAGCCTAATCCCACCGAGCATCCCACACCCGGGGAGGTGCCCGGGATTGGGGTGGGAGCAGGCAATTCCCCTGCAGATGGAAAGCCCCTTGGGGCCCCCACTGATGGAGGGGACTCTAACAGCACCCCCACAAGCAGATGCTGCATCTGCCCGGTGCCTGGGGACAGGATGGGACCTGTCCTGTTCCCATGTGGTGTCCCCTCCTCCAAGCTTCCCAAGGTGGGGAGAGAGCTGTCCTCACTGACCACCTTCCAGTGCCCTGGCCCAGAACTGGGATTTTCCAGGCCTTTTTCCCAGTTCCCCTCTGCACACCAGCCCCTGCAGGTTCACAGGGTTATGGAATTCCCCATCTGCTGCTCTGGGCCTGGTGGCTTCGCTTTGGGAACTCCTTCAGGGGCATTTTGCCCACCTCGCTGCTCACGCACACCTCACCCCAGCACCCCACGGGCTGCTGAAAAGATGGAAGAAGCTTTCAAAGCTAAAGGGAGGGTTGGGATTTTGGAGCTGCTAACATTTTTAAGAGCTGCTCTGAGTCCAGGCAATGATGGTTTTGCCTTTAATATTTAATGTTTTTTACTGAACACACGTGCAAGAGAGCATTCAGAGCGGCTGCGGGAGAGCTGGGCACTGCAGGAATGCCAGGGCCAGCCCAAACCAGCAGTGTGGGGATGCTTCAAAGCCAAGGTTGCCAGAAGGGCATTTTCCAGCATGTAGGAAAGGCAAACCCCTGGAAAACTGCAATGAAAAAGCCACTTGGACCAGTGGGAAATGCTGGGGAGCAGGAGCAGCACGGTTTCCCCTGTGGTTTCCAGGTGCAAGAAGCTCTTGTTGCTGGAATGTTTGCAAGACAGAAAGGTGAAAGCCTTTTTTCTGTGCCTGAAATCTCAAGGGGTTTGGCTCCCACTGGCTGAAGGCTGCAGAGGGCAGAGGGACCTCTGGGATAATGGAAGCCTGGAGCAGCAGTATCAAGGGAGCCCATGGCTGTGTGATGCCCAGGGAGAGCAAGGGGGAAGGATCCAACCTGGACAGACCCTGCAGGAGAGGATGTGGTGCCGTGGTCCTCGAGGTGAACAGCTCCATCATCCTGTCTGTGGGTCAGGACCAGCAAAGTGGGGGCCCCAAGCCCCTCCCCAGGCACAGGCCACCAAACAGATGCGGCTGCAGGAGGTGACTGAAGGGTGATGCTCCTGCAAAAGCCCCTGCTCAGGCCAGCACAGCCACGGAGGGTGTGCAGGAAGGCTTTTTTAAGCCTTTTCCTCCATGGCTGGTTCCTACACGGTCTCTGAACAGGCAAAACAAAGCCTCTGACACCACTTCTCAAGCACAGCCCCAGCAGAGCAGAACAGCACAAAGAAAAGGGACACTTGAGAGACAACCTGCGAGCAGCTGAGAACCTCTGACCTTTTCCAGCAGAAACAGGAGGTGGTTTGGAAGAGAAGGTGCAGAAGGTGCCAGTCCCCCTGGGAGAGACACAGACCTGGTCAGGGCAGGCACAGCCCTGGGGAACAGAGCCCTGTGGTGAGAGGACGCAGGAGCAAACACACTGGGGTTTTTTGGGTTTTTTTTTTCAGCTGTGTGGTCCCAGGTGTGAACACAGCACAAGGACTGGTCTGTGTGCCCGTCCCGACAAGGGGCTCTGCCCCTGCTCACAGCACTTCCACGCTTGGCGAGCTCCCCACCTGTGCTCTGCCAGCGGGCGCCGAGGGGGGTTGGAGCACAGGAACAGCATCGCTTTTCATTTGCATCAGCAGGAGGAAGAAGAGCAGCAGCACCACCAGCGCCAGGCTCCGGTGGCTTCCCCGCGGTGGCTCGAGGGAGGGAGGTGTCCTCGTAGGTGTTGTTGTGTTTCTGAATGCGCCTGTTTCTATTCAAATGTACTCCCTGGAGATTTAAAGCAAGCACAAATAGATCCTGCTGGGGCGGGGTGGAGTGTCCCGAGGGGCCTGGTGAGCTCCATCCCAGCAGGATGCAGCAGGAAATACTTGTAGTTCTTGGAGGCAGAGACCAGGCAGAACAAAACACTTTAAGATGGGAAATCTTGAGTTGTGTCTGCTGATATCGAGCTGGACACCCCCTTTTTGCTTCTAATTCTGTTTCCAGAACCATTGGGGATGCAGAAGGATCAAGCCCTCAACCACTTCTCCACCTGACAGTGTGATCAGAAGATTGCACTCCCTCCCCACTCATCAACTCCAAATTACTCCTTTCCATCTGGGTCGGACACTGAGAGGCCACTGAACACAACCCTGAACAGATGTTTGAAGTGCCGAAGAGCCGTGATGTGGTGAGGGACAGGCTGTGTGCACACAAGAAGGATGTGGGATGAACTGCTGATGCTGAGAGCTGGCTGACCACTCGCTGGCATGGCTCCTGTGCTCAGCTGGTGCCCTCCAGCTCCATCCAAACTCCATCAGTTATCCCGGGGGAAGACGAGGATGGGTTTTGGTCCTGTTTTTGTATACCTTTCTGTTTGTATATCCTCCTGTTTGTATATCCTCCTGTTTGTATATCTTCCTGTTTGTACAACCTCTCCCAAGGAATTTCAGCTGGTCTGGCTTTGCTCTGGTCTGCAGTTGGGCTTGTCCATCCTTGTGGTCATCCTGGGAGAGCATCATTTGACCAGGGCTGTGAAGACACCCTCGGGAAGGAAAAGCTCAGGTTGCAGAGGAAATTTTAGCCACAGTCTTTGTGTTGAAATGAAAGGGCTTTGCTCCCTCTCAAAGGTAAGTCCTGAGTCCTGGTGTGAGGAGGAGAAGGGAATTTGCACATCAAGGTCTTCCCATCAGTGAAGGCTCCTCCAGCCTGCGGCCTGGCTGTCAGTGCCTGTTTGCCTCCTCCAACACACCAAAGGATATTTTAAAGCAATTTCTCCTGCACAAATAAATACAAACCCAAACCGCTATTTCTCCTGGTTCTTTCTCTTTTCCCTTTTCATCCCTGTGACATCTTCCTCCAGTAAATCCTTCCCTTACATCTCATTAGAGGCTGCTCCTGGACAATTTGCAGCTGTGACAGCCCTGGAGACGCCTGGGGCCTGTCTGCCTGGCTGACAGCTCACATACGCACCCGGATTTTGCTGTGCCTGCGCCACAGAATGGTTTCATGGCTGGGCTGCCCCAGCCACGGTCGTCTCCAAACTTCCTTTCCAGGCTTTTCCTGGGATGCTGAACAAACCCCTTCACCTCCCGCCCCTGCTTTCCTCCCCCTAACACACTCCCCTCTCCCCGCTGTGGCTTTGCAAACCCACAGCATTAGAATTTTGCATGAAAATCTGCAAGAGCATCATGGGCTGCACTCCCCGGATAACCCCCCGCCTGCCCCGGGCCGCGGCGAGGTTGGAGGCGATGAAATCAAAAATAACCGGCTCTGCCGGGAGGCGCGGGTGGCGGAGGGCGCTGCCGGAGCTGGCACCGCTCGGATGCCGGATGCCTCCGGGCACAGGATTTCAAGGGCACGTCACGCTCCAGCCGGGCGGCTGCCAGCAGCCCTCCCCAGCACTGGCTGAGCCACTCGCTTGACTCCTTCCAGCGATTTTTTTTTTTTTTAAGGCAGCTAATAGCTCCGAGGGAGTCCCGGAGTAATGAGAATTGGCAGGAGCGAGCAGATATTAGGTTTATTCACCACCAGTTTTAAATCATTTAGCAGAGCAGAAAGGCCGTGGTTCTACAAGCAATGTGTTGTTCTGCTTTGCTCGCATCATGGTTCCTATTAAAAGGGGTTAGTAGTGAATGGGGACAGGGGTGTCCGCGAGGGGAGCGGTGCTGCTCTGCTCCGCCTCCCGGATGGGACAGGGACGAGCGGGGCCAGAAACTGGGGACCAGGATTTGAGCCAGAGCTCATCCCCGTCGACAGGAGCTCACACAGGCTGCAGACCGGGGCTCGTGAAGAATTTTTGTCCCACCAAAGGCAGCCTGTGGCTTCGGCTTAAAAATAAAGCCTTAAAAAGGCAATTTGGGGAGCTGGCCCGGGGATGCTCTTTGCGCAGCAGAGCAGGGTTCCTTGGGGATTGCTGAGAAAAGTTGCGGGAGAAGTTAAACTTTCACCCCGGCAATTATTGTAAATCTCCTTGGTCAAGGCCCAGACCTAAAATTAGCCCACGAGCCCTTTTAAAGGTTGGGATTTTTCCCTTGATTTTTCCAAGTGACCAACCAGCAGCAGAGCAAACTGTGCCCTTCCACACTCAGAGCCCTGGGGCGTTTTTTAATTGCAGCCCCGGTGCTTTATGGAAGCAAGGCCTGGCCTTCCAGCCTTGTTTTACACATCCTGAAACAAGCAGCATCCCACGGAGGGAGAGCAGGAGAGAGCCTGTTATGTACCAAAGCCTTTGCAATCACAAAGCACTTATCCTGCTTCACGGAAGGAATCCCAGCATCCCAGCCCTTCCCTGGGCTCCTGGTATGTTTTGTGCTGTTTAGTAAAATCCGGGAGTTTAGTAAAAGCTGGGATGCCGGGCTTCCTGCTGCTTGTATGGGAGCAGCAGGATCATCTGCCTGGTCTTTTCCCTTGGAGGGTGGTCTGGGTGGTCCCATGGCATGGGATTGGCACGGCATCAGCTGGGAATGCTGGACCCGCTCCATGCAGCTCCCAGCCCTGCTGCCAATCGATAGCGAGTGCAGTGAAACCCTTAATGAAATTCCAGCCTAAGAGACTATTGATTGTGTGTTTTCTTTAAAAATGTATATGAATGGGAGAGAGGCTTTTTGGAGCAGAGGCTGGGGAGAGAGGGGGGAGTGGAAACACATTGTCAGCCGCCGTGGGAGGTGGGTGATCCAGGGTCACCTGCACTGAGCAGTGGGATCCAGCCCCTCTGTGACCATCAATTCATCCTCAGAACACCCCCGGGAAGGGAATCGTAGAATTGTGGAAACATTTAATGGTTTGGGTTGGAAGAGACCTTAAAGATCATCTCATTTCAATCCCCTTGTCATTTCAAGCCCCCAACCTGGGCTTGAAAATGTGACCAGCCAGAAGCAGGGGTGAACATCCACCCAACATCATCACAAAACCAGCCATGATGGAAAGAAGGAAAGAGTCCATGCCCTGGTCGTGCCTCCTTGGCAATGCTTTTGCAACCCCTCCTTTGGCCCATGTTTCACACTGCTGCCAAAAACACAGCCAAACAAAAAAAGTGGTTTTGGAAGATGCTGCTTTGGGGGAAGAAAAAGCAAACAGGGCATCACTGTGCACCAGCCCTACAATCAACCTCACCCCTTCCCATCCCCTCTGAGCTCTCCCAAACCAGCCTCTCCCCAAGTCTCCCCAGATTACACCTGGCAGAGCAAGGGAATAGCGAGGAAGCATAATAAATAAATAATAATAATGACAAAAAATCCACCCCCCTCTCCACCCCTTACATAACCAGTGTTGTCTTAATCCTACAGGTGCTTTGCAGAAGTAAAAAGGATTTGTTCCTTCTGCAAATCCTTTTTTTTCTTTTTCCTTTTTTTTCTTTTTTTTTTGGTGACTCATCCTTATCCACCCGTGGACACACGACGGGGAGGCTGGGGGGGCTGTGCAGGGTCTGGGAGGCTGTGTAATCCCTCACTACATCCCTTAAACCTCTTGGGGTCCAGCTCCCCTGTCCTGGGGTTCCCCCTGTCCTGAATCCCCTGGCAGGGGAAGGTGCTCAGAGATGAGCCCCCAAAATCCACCAGCAGGACAGGAGAGGTGGGCTCTGGGGCTGGACCCCAAACCTCCCCCTGGAGCCCACTCCAGTCACAGTGTGCTGCCTTGTGACCCCTGGGAATATGGGGGTGCAGGGGGACACCCCAAATCCCCTCTCCTGTGCAGCCTAACAATGAGTATTGGGCTGGTAGATGGGGTGAGAAAAGGCTGTACCCCCTTCTCAAGGCACAGGGGTGTCCTGCCAGGATTTGCGAGTCTTGGGGTGCCCCCTGAAGGTTTGATGATCTGAGGATCCGAAGCTTCCCCCAGGCATTTGGGGCGGCGCCCAAGGATTTCAGGTGTCCCTGACCGGGGTTTGGGTGCCTGTCCGACGATTTAGGGCCCCCACTGAAGATCTGCGGTTTGGGGCACCACCCGAGGACTTGGGGTGCCCGTGCGAGGATTTGGGGAGGCATCCCAGGATTTGCGGTGCCACCGACATTTGGGGCGCCCTGGCTGGCGCGGCCCCCACCCCAGCCCACGTGCTGGGTGGGGGTGGGTGCCCACCCCGCCGGGTGCCGCCCCTGGGGGTCCCCAGCCCGGCGCGCTGCGAATCGAGGGGGGCGGCGGGGCCGGGCGGGGTCCTTTAAGGCGGCGGGGGCGGGGTGGGCGGTGCGGGGGGCGGTGCTGCCGGCGGGGCGGGGGGCGGCCGGGCCGGGCAGAGCCTAGCCGCGCTAAGCCGAGCCGAGCCGAGCCGGAGCAGCGAGCGGGGCCGGGTGAGCGCATCCTCCGGTACCGGCACCGGGGGGCGGCGGCGGAGGGGCGGAGGAGGGAGGAGGGCTCTTGTTTTCCCGGTTTTTCCCCCCGCCCCCGTTCAGGAGCGGACCCCCCCACCCGGGAGAGGGTCCCGCCCCCCCTCACCCCCCCGCCGCTGCGGCGCGGTGCAGCCGGGAGGGTCCCCGAGCCGCCCCCTCCCCTCGCCGCCGCCGGGCCGGGGGCTGCCGCCGCCTCCCACTCCCCGCGGCTGGGTCATCCCCCCCTCCCGGTGAGCATCGGGCCCGGCGGGGGCGGGAGGGACGGCGGGGGGCGGTGATGGGGCAGACCCGGCGGTGCCCGGCTCGGCCCAGTGCGCCCGGGGATGGGGGGCTGCCCCAGGGATGGGGGGCTGCCCCAGGGATGGGGGGCTGCCCCAGGGATGGGGGCTGCACGGGGAGAAGAGGGGCTGCCCCGGGGATGGGGGCTGCACAGGGAGAGGGGGGGCTGTCCCAGGGATGGGGGCTGCCCCGGGAGAGGGGGGAGGCTGCCCCGGGGATGCGGGGCTGCACCAAGGGGTTGGGCTCCCCGGTGATGGGGCTGCCCCACGGGAGGGGGTTTTGTCCCGGGAATGGGGGGCTGCACCGCGGGGATGGGCTCCCCCGGCCATGGGGGCTGCCCCGGAGGGATGAGGGGCAGCCCTGGGCCCCGGCGCTGGGGGCGCAGGCAGCGCGCAGCACCCCGCGTGGATGCTCCGTGATTTTCAATCATTATTGTCAGCCTGGGTTTGCGTGAGGGGTGCAGGCAGCTCGGGGGGGGGTCCCCACCTGGTCCCCCCAGACTCTCCGGCAGCCGGTGCCTCCCGTCCCTGGGGGGCCCCGGGGACCCCCGTGGGGCCGCTGCGGCTCCCGAGCTTCCTCCAGCCCCGCTCTGCTGAGCCTGGGCAGCACCACGGGGAGGCCCGTGGGAAGCGGAGGGACTTTCTCCCTGGCCCTTCTGCTTATTTCTGGTTTTGGTGGAGTCAGGCTGGAGCCCAACAGAGCTATGGCTCAGGGGTGAGATGTGCCCGGGAATACTGCTTTCACTCCAGGGCCTGACAGCCTTATCCTTTGCCTTCCAGGTCCCTCTGAGTGGGTCTGGTCCCTCATTCCAGCGTGGAAATCGATGAGTTGAAGTTATGCATTTGACCTGGAAGAGCCAGGCTGCTGACGCTTTGGGGACCTTGTGAACTGGAACAGGAGAGGAGGTAAAACAGCTTTGTCCACCCAGCATTCTGCCCAAAATCCCCGGGAGGCCCTGCTAATTTGTCTTTGAGTGGATGAGAAGCAGCTGAGGGAGCTGGGGGGGCTCAGCCTGGAGAAAAGGGACTCACCAGGGGACCTGCTTGCTACAACCCCCTGACGGGAGGGTGGAGCCTGGTGGGGTCGGTCTCTTCTCCCAGGTAACAGGCAAGGAAATGGCCTCAAGCTGTGCCAGGGCACAGATATTAAGGGGATATTGGATATTAAGGGAAATGTCTTCACTGATAGAGTTGTCAGACACTGGAACAGGCTGTCCAGGCAGTGGCAGAATCAGCATCGTTGGAGGGATTTAACAGACATGTAGATGTGGCACTTGGGGACGTGATTTAGTGGTGGCCTTTGCAGGGCTGGAGGAACTGTTGGACTCGATGATCTTGGATGTCTCTTCCAACCTAAACAATTCTATGATTACTCAGAACTCCCCTCCACAGGGATTTTTAGAAAGGCATCTGGGGATGCCTTTCTAAATAGGGATTGTGCTCCTAAACCCCACAGGCTCTTCCAAAATTCTCAGCCCCCTTTCCCTGAGGCCCTTGGCCATCGTGTTTGTACAGACAGGTGTGTGCTGCCAGGGGATCTGCTTAGATGGGATAGCAAGTGCTCTTGGACCTTCCCTCTGTGTCCTTCAGTGGTGTTTCCCAGTGTCTCGCCATCACTGTGATGCTTCAGTGCAGCCCAGGGCCACCGCTGAATAACTGGTTTCTAAAAAAGTTGGATAATTCTTGTGGAGATGCTCCAGCCTGTTGACACGTGCTTGGGAAGGGCATGGGATTGCCTGCCCTGTCTGGTGTCTCACCCAGCACAAGGTGATCATTGCTCTGTGCCATAGAGGGGGATGAGTCAGCCCTGGGAGCTGCAGGATGGAGCTCCCCTGTCCTGCTCTAGGTAAGCCTTTGGGGTTAAAATCACCACCTTCCTCAAGTGTGAGACCTTCAGTTGGCTCAGGGCTGCAGTGGCTGCTTGACTGCAGGGCTGCCTCTTTTGGCTGGGCCATCAAGTCTGTTCCCTCTTCTCCTGGACTGTGAACATATCTCATACACCCTCGTGGCTGGGTGGTCTTGTCCAACCTCCTCTTGTCCTTCCTCCTTGGAGGGAAATCACCCATCTCTTCGAGATGAGGATGTTGCTGGCTAATGCCTTTCCTCTTCCTCCTCCTCCTCCTCTGTCTTCTTCTTCCCAGAAACCAGATGATGGTTGCACATCTGCTGGCCCTGCTGACTCAGGCTGGCCGGGGTGCCCCGGGGCAGTGCTCCCAGCCCCAGGCCAGCGGAGCCGCTCCTGGCAGCGCTTCCCTCCCAGAGCACCCGCCCATGGGTGCCCTCGCCTGACCTCGGCTGCTTTCCCTGCCCGGGGATGCCAGTGAGGTGGTGGGATAAGGGTTGGAGACTTGTGCCTGGCTCTGTGCTCCACTTCCCCATGGAGGCTGGCAAAGGGAACCTGGGGACTGCGGGGAGCATGTGGTACACTCCCAGGAATTACAGATTTGAATCCCAGCTGACTCCGTTGCAGCGGAGAGGAGAAGAGGTCATCCCTAAAGGGAAAACTGCAGCCCATATCTGATTTTTGTTAAAGAGAAAGCCAGAAGGGCTTGGAGAATCCCTTTGCTGTGGGAGCGCCTGCACTGCTGGTGCGGGGTCTGGGTCTGGGATGAGACTCAACTCGCAGAGGTTGTGCCATGAGTTGGAGCTGGGGGGACAGGAGTGGGACCCAGTGTGCATCCACTTCCAGGGTCCCATCAGGATGATGGGAGCCCTGCTCCACTGGGTCCTGGCAGCATTTGGCAGCCAAGACCCTGGGGCAGGAGATGGGCTGCGATGGCATGGCAGGACCCTGGGAAAAGGGATGGTGGAGAAGTTGGACACAGCCTGTGAGTCCCTCTGACGTGGTTGTGGCCATGATGGGTACGAAGCCCTGCCTGCCCAGGAGCATCCCTGCACAGCAAAAGGAAAAGGGATATTTGAGGTTGGATCTCCAGCCAGGGTTGGCAGCTGTAATAGGGTGTTTTGGCATCATCTGGTTGAGGGGGGGGTTCAAAGCCCACTGGAATGTTTATTTTGCTTAATACACCACTTAAGCAATTAGCAGTGATTGTAGCAGTCCTGGGTGAGGCGCTGGGAAGAATTGAATTTCCCAAGCTCAGATACCATTAGGCAGCAGTTTAAGGCTGTTTGCAGGCGGGTATGAGACAGTGATGCGTGTGGGGAATTAGATCTGCAACGCACAAAAACATAATAAGGAAATTTCCTACAGAACTGGGTAACTTTATCTCATGTTTATTATGTGCCTTAATTGAAAAACAATCTTAGGGGGTTCTCTGCCATAACAGCGGGGGATCCCCAGTGATGGCTGTGCTGTATCCATCAGGATGTGCTTTCCTGGTTATCCTGCACCACTGACCCACACAGCTCTCCCCCCAAAAACACCCAAGGAGCCCCTCCATGGCATAACGGTGCACAGGGCAAGAGGAATCTCTTTAAAGAGTTTGCATTTGTTTTGTGAAGTGCAGTTGGGTTGATGTTGTGGGGCTTTTCCTTTAAATTTCCTGAGTTTCAGGTGCATCCAGCAGTGGGGAGCGAGCAGATAAATCTCCTGCTGTTTGGCATTTCTGAGCCCAGGGAGGGTCTGCCCCCCGGTACCAGGTCAGTGGTTAATATGTAACAGGTGTGCAGGACACTGTGCACCCACAGCCTGGAGGTGGGTGGATGTGCAAATAATTTTCCAAGGATGGGAAGCCGAGAGGAGGAGGAGGAGGAGGAGGGTTTTGTTATGGGCTGAGAGGCGGAAGGAAATCGAGGCTTAGTGAGGGAAATGTGAGATTGCTTGGTTGGGGACAGGGCTTTGGCCACTCCTCGGGGGAGGCTCTGCTATTGTGGTAGTTAAAAATAGACTTTGGACTGGTTAGTTTTCTGTGGGAAGTCTCTCCTGCCAGAGATAGGCATGTGAGGTGGCATCCAAGTGAGAGGGAATGGACAACAGCCTCTGACTCCTTTACCTTAAGCTCTGTTTTTATTTTTTTTTAATATCTTTTCTTTTGGGCCATTGAGGGGAGGTCTTCGCTTTATTCCCAGACACAGCTGCCTCCAAGGCCCAAGCTTCATCCATGATGCCCAGCTGTACCAAAGTTTTGCACAGCATCATGTCACTGCACCCTGGGGACCCCCTCCCCGTGGCTGACGTGTCCCTCAGGTCCCACACCAATGTACCCAGTGGGCTGAGTGGCTTGGGTGGTGCATGGGCTGGCAAGCGTGGTTCCCTGCAAGCTGGATGGAATTACTCAGGGAAGAGATTATCTAAGATCCAGTGGATCTTATCTATTAACTCGTCTTTATTTTCCAGCAGCTGTCAGCACGGGAGGTATAACGTATGCTGGGGGGGGTGATTTTGGAAGAGAGGGATAGGAACAACCCTGTGATATGGTCAGAATAGTGAGAAATGGAGAAAATCTCAGGTTTTACTGGAGGAACTGTCATGGGCCCATTTGCTTATTGGCAGGAGTGTTGGGGCTGACATCAGGATGCAGAACTGGGAGATATCACACAGCGCTGTGGGGAGACCACGTGTGCAAGAGCAGGAAGAAGGGTCATTTCTTGCCTGTTTTCTCTTTGGAAGATGTGTCCCTTCAGCACCTGCACCCCAAAACCCTGCCCTGGCCATCCAGCACTCCTGGGTGCTTTGGTGCATCTGTTTTGAGGGCTGGTCTGGGTGATGCTGCAACCAGAGAGATCTCTCATTGGGAAGCAGAAAAAGGCCTGAAACCTTTTCACTCCAGAAAAATATTTTCTAGGCTGCAAGTGTCAGGCGGACCCTGAAGTGCATCTGGAGTGCAGGGAGTCAAAGCATGCACTTACCGAGGGATTGGTTCAAGGAAGGTGGTTTGACCGTAAAATTTGAGGCTGAAATGCTGTTTGATTAATATTTCAGTGGGATGGACAGTAAATGAGAGGAACAAAGATTGTTTCCATTTCTATCCAATTCAGGCAGCCAGTCTGATTTAAGATCAAAATAGTATAAATAGTCCTTGGAGCAATGAGGAGTATGGAGAGAAATCAGCTTCTCCCACGCCGGTGCTGTGGTGGGGATGGTCAGGGGTCTGGGGGGACATGAAACGCACGAGGGCAGGTAACTTCTGCTTCTGCTGCTCTGTGGCTTTCTCTTCCTCAGCTCAGCCTCTGCATGCCTTTCAAGCTCTGATGGGTCTTGAGGGGCTGGGGATAGCCCTCAAGGTGGCAAAGAAACACCACCAACATGATTGGTCTTTGCATGGTTCCAGTCTGCTGTGGAATAGGTGGACATCGTCTCTGTGGCCAATGCATCCCTCATCCCGTTGTGCTTGCACAGTAAGAGCAGGGGTGATGCCCTTGCTTCCCTCCTGCCACCGGCTCTCTGTGATGCTCACTCTGCCCCACTGTCCTAAGAGCAGTCAGTCCCTATCCCGGTTTTAGCTGTTTTCCTGGGTGCCTGGGGCAGGCAGTGCCTTGGAGCCGTGCAGGCAGGCTCCAGGCTCCCTCCTGAGCTGCCAGAGGGGCTGCCTCTGCCAGAGGGGCTGCCTGTGTGTCGAGAGCTGCCTGCCTGCCAGGATCACTTCGCGCCGGGGGGGGGGCCCGGGACGTATCGCCTTGCTCTGCGACCTGCTCGTGACTCGGGGATCTCCTCTGGCATGGCACGCTTAGGTCAGGCGCTTTTCTTGGGGCAGCAGGTGCCTGGGTTTCCTCATGTCATTCCCGAGGGATCAGGATCACCAGCTGGGGCTTTGAGTGGCATCGATCTTGCTGGAAGCCGATCTTGCTGGAAGCCAAGCAGGTTTCTGGACCAAGGCAGCCAGGACTGGGCTGGGGACCACCTTCCCCAGGAGCCAGGGATTTGCTGCACACTCTCCCATGCAGGCTTTTCCTTCCACTCCTGTCCTTCCCTGGCTTTGCCCCGGGAGCTCTCCCACACAGGTGAAGGTGGAGGGATGCAGGCAGAGATAGAGGGAATCAGACTTGCCACCCACAACCTCCACCAGACAGTGTTTTTGCCCACTGAGGATCACTTTGTCCCAGCCTGGCTGCGCTGGCCGGAAGGGAAACATCTCTTTATTAGGGATGTTTCCTTAAATAAAGCCATCAGAGCCAGTGCCGGGCTGGCTGTGCTGCCCATCCCATGACCGGTGTTGCGCATTAGGGTTGTTAACACCTCATTAGATGTTGGTTCCTCCCCACGCCTCTGGTTCAGCAAATCCCAGTGGCTTTGTTGTTGCTCCCTGACTCCTGCTTCACCGGGGAGTTGTTTTTTTACGGTCTCCTGCGCTTCTGCTGACAGTTTAAATTTCATTTCTTCTTGAGGTCAGTAGCTTTACTTCGACTTTCAGATCATTCTGTGTGCACCCCCCAGAGCAGGGGATGCCTCAGCACACCTTGTTGGGAGAGACTGTCCTAACATCACTGCCAGGGGCTGGCTGTCACCTGCCATCCCAACCTGGGCTTCCATTTGGCGAATTCCCAGAAATTCCTTCTTTTTTCCTTCTTTTTTTAAACCTTTACTCACTTTCCCAAGTGACAGCGACAGCAGACACAGCACTGCTCTGGGAGGAGTTTGGGGACTCATGCAGGTGGGTTAGGAGCCCATCACCAGCCTGATGCCGTGGTTGCCACTCCGTGGCTTCCCTATGACAACAAACCACCTCATTTTATATATCCGTGTGTTTTGTGTCACCCAGGCCAGGGACTCGAGGCTGTGGCCCCTGAGCCAGTTCTGGAGTGGGCTGATGGCACCTCCCAAGGGATCTGGCTCCTTAGCAAAGTGCCCAGAGCCCCCTGCAGCCCTTGGTAAGCCGGGCTGGCAGTGGATGGCCCTTCCCCTCCAAAAAGCAATTGCAGTTTTCCTGCTTATTTTCATCTTGAGCTTATTTTCGTCTCCGCTTCCACCGCTCTGCCCGGGGATGCTGTCTGTGGCATGATAAGTTATTTCAAGAAGTGGGGCAGAGCTGTTGGTATGGAGGGGAGCGAAGGCACTCAGATTAAAGGTAAATCTACACAGATAATTGGGAGCCTGCTTCCCGCAGAAACCAGGTAAACAATGAACCAGGGGCGGGGATGGCTCTGTGGCCCCGGGGGGCTGCTTTCAGCCACCCCACCCACTCCCGGCTCCTGCTGTTGGTCCCTGCCTGGGGGGCTCATGGACCAGCTCCCGGCAGGGGGCCTGGATACATGGCACAGGGTTAGTAATCCCCGCCTCCTCAGACCTGCCAGATGTCTCTCCTCTAGCCTTCGTTTTTATAAATTGGCCTTTTAAAGTCTGTCATCCCCATGCAGATGAAAGGAAGATGCTGTGATGCCTCTGCGTGCGCGTCTCAGAGCCTGAGCCCGGCTGCAGTGCCTGGATCTCGAGCCTTTTTGTTTGGGGCTTTATCTTTTCTGAAGTGCCTTTTTTTTTCTTCTTCCCCCCCCCCCCCCCTAACATCTCAGAGTCTGTTGTATCTTGGCTTGCCATCCCTTGATTTCGGGCAGGCAGGCCCCGCTCTGAGCACCTCCTGGAGAGAGGGGTGGGGAGAAGTGTTCTTGCTCCATCTGTGGGGGGTAAACGAGCAAACCCCTGGGGCTCGACACCCAGGGCAGATGCAATTAAACCCATCACTGTGGGGCTTTCTCTCCTCCTCCCAAGCCCCTTTCTCCTCTTTTCCCTCTGCACCCTTTCCCCCTTCCTTGCTCTTGCCGTGACTGCTTGGATTGGCAGCAGGAGACTCCTTTTCATCTCCCTTTTCTCCCTGAGCCCAAATACTCCTGGCCCGTGGCTGGTGCCAGGGCAGCTCCCCGGGGCTGTGGGAGAGCTGGGGCTGTGAATTTTCAATTCACAGGGCAGTAACTGCTGCCACAAGCCGAGTCTTTAAATCCTCTGCTTGGTGATGGATGGATAATTAGGAATTTCATTTGCTGGGCGGGTAACAAACAGCTTTGCATTTTCTGTTACTTTCCTGTTGTCTCTTGGGGAAATTCAGACACTGCTCCTAAACTGCAGGGATGGTTTTTTTCCCAGCTGGCATGGCTCCCTGCTCAGGTCTCCAGGAAAGCCCTGTGATGCTGGGGAGAGCCTTGCCAGGGATTTCTGCAGGGGCTGGGGCTCTACTGGAGACTGGTGATGGTGTTGTGGGATGTGAGGGGCTAGTGCAGGTCCTCACTGCCTCCCTGGCACAGCCAGGGCACCAAGCAGCATCCCTGTCTTAAAGGTGGGAAGATGCTACATGCATTGTGTTTCTATTGAGATTTTTGTTGCCTGTGTGGGTTTCTCCTTGTTTGAGGGGGTGGAGAGCCACTTCCTGGGATGGAGGTGCTCCTGGAGAGCTCAGATGTTTTGTGCTGGTAGGTCAGGTGGTGCCTCATCTCCGTAGGGATGTACTGGGGAAATGGCAACCGGTTCCTGGCCACAGCTGCTGCTCTGCATCGCAGCCTTCGGGGCTTGGTCCTGCCTGTGTCTGGTGACTGACGTGGTTGGGGTCTGGAGGACAAGGAGCGGGTTATCCCAGTCCCCAGTGCCTGCCCCGATCCCGTGGCTTGTGCAGTTCATCCGAGCAGTAATTAATTATTGGCCGTGTAAGCTGCTGGCGGGATCCTGCGCGTGATTTATTAGCAGGAGTAATCCCTCGCCAGCAAAAGAGCTGCTCTGTGAATGGAGAACAGCAAAATCCAGGGAAAGAGCTACTCTGTGAATGGAGAACAGCAAAACCCGGGGGGACTGTCGTGTCCTTCCAGAACTGGATCGCCCAGGCACAGTTCCTGCCTGGAGCACGGCAGCTGCAGGCACCCCTGGGCTCTGTATTTGAGCCGGCTGAGGTGGGTTTGCCAAACTGCTGCCCTCAGGGGGGAAGGAGGGGCATCTGGACATGTGGACCTTGCTTTTGGGGACATGGGCTGAGCAGTGCTCCACTTGCTCACTGGCCAAGGGTCGCTGTCACCAGTAGACCACAAGCAGTCTCACCACCGGGAGGAGATTTTTAAGATACATTTGCTGATGGGGTCTCCCTGGGGAGGCCGTTCACACTACCCAAAGCCTGGTAGATGTTTGGGAAGTGCAGCATAAGCACCAAGCCAGCCTGCACACGTGCCCTGGCAGGCCCGTGGCTGCTGGGAGAGGGACCAGTGTGGAGATTGAGCAAAGTGATGCTTCTCCCATGGGCACGTGGGTCTGGTCTGCGGCTCCCATTAAGCTTTGGTGTGCTCCTGGGTCTGGCTTTTGTTTTCTTTTCCCCCTGTACCCCATCTACTCCTTGGCCTCTGTCAAGGACCTGTCCCAGGTTATCCATTACCCTACAGTGCTCCAGTGAGGAGGGTGAAACACCAAAATTCATGTGGCAAAGGATCAGGGTAGAAATAGAGAATGGAGAAAGAGAAGGACCAGCTGCTGGGTGCAGAGGTGTGGGTACTGCCAGGACTCCTGATACTCCCTCACCCTATGGAGAGCTGTGCCATGCCCAGGCAGACACACGGCGAGAGAAATCCTGAAGGCGAATCCCCCCAGGCTCCTCCAGCCGGGGACTCCTTAGCGGTTTTATGATAAATCAATAACGCTTTTGCATGGTCATAATCGTAAAATAAGTACAATTTATGGCTGCTGCCAGGGCCAAGATTTTTTTCTAGTGTATGAGGTAGAGAGAGAGCGACACACAGACAATTTCCCACAGCGTTTCCCTTTGCACAGGAGCTGCAGACTGGCTCCTGGAGACCCCCGTGTCGGGGGGGGCAGGGTGGGTTGCCCACGTCCATGCCCAGGCTCACGCTGTGCCCTTTCCCCCTCAGCCTGCCGGCAGGTGGAATGGGGCAGCCATGAACGGCGATGCCCTGTGCCAGGAGCCCTCCTCCCCGCTCCCCGACTGGAGGGAGTTCTGTAAGCTGCACGCCCAGGCGGCCGCCGTCGACTTCGCCCAGAAGTTCTGCCAGTTCCTGAAGGAGAACCCCCACTACGACACCCCTGGGGCAGAGACCTCCTTCTCCCACCATTTCACCGCCAACTTCCTGGACATCTTCAGCCTGGAGGTCAGCCGGGTGTTCGTGTCCGACTCGCCCACCAAGTACAACATCGTGCCCTTCGTGGGGCTGCAGAACTGCCACGTCCCCTACGGGCGGGAGGTCACCCCGAGGAAGGAGGAGACGTCCACTGAGTCCCTGGACAGCATGGACGCCCCGCTGGGTGCCAGCCGGTACCTGACCCCGGCACAGCAGGTGCAGGCACGCAAGGTGTCCTCCTACGGCCAGTCCCGCAGCTCGGAGGACGTCTCCATCCACGCCGCCGCCAAGCCCAAGTTCAAGAAAGGCTTCTCCTTGAGGAACATGAGCTTGTGCGTGGTGGATGGCATGAAGGAGATGTGGCATCGCAAGTCCTCTCCGGAGCCGGGCGCCGAGGCTGCCCCGGGCGGCCGGCGGGCCGATAGGGAGCTGTGGCCGGCCGGGGGCAAGGAGCCTGGGGACCCCCGGGAGAAATGGACCCACAAGCTGCGCCTGTCCAAGGTGCCCTCCTCCAAGGTGGAGCTGGTGGACATCCAGAGGGAGGGGACGCTGCGCTACATGGTGGCCGATGACACGAACTGTGTGGGGAGCTCACAGTGGCAGAAGTGCCGCCTCCTGCTCCGGAAAGCGGTGAAGGTGGAAGGAGAGAGGTTCCTCCTTGAGTTTTATGTCCCTCCAAAGGTAAGTCCTGACTTTTCTCTGCTGTTGTTTTTATGAGCAGTTCAAGCAGCAGTTGGGCTTTGCTTGAGGCTTTTCTTGTTTCCACTGCTGAGCTGGGATGAAATCCAGCTCTGGTCCAGAGGGAGGTCTGGTGCTGTGTGGCTGAGGTGCGAATGGATGGGAAAATGTGATTGAAACCTATCCAACCTGCAGGCCAGAGTGAACCTTGGCTCTGTGGGTGTTGGTCTGAGCCTCTCACTGAAACATCCGTCCTTCTGATAAAATACAAAACATGCATTTAAAGTGCCTCTCTCTGGAGAGAGGCTCAGCACTGGTATGGATGGCGTGCATCACTGGGGGCTGGACTGGGAGCTTCCACAGCTCAGGGACTGCACAAGGCCTGACTGGAAGGAGATGACCCCATGTCCATGGCACGATGCCTTCAAGGGAGCCTTCAAGAGAGCTGGAGAGGGACTTTTGGAAAGGACGTGGAGTGACTGGACAAGAGGGAATGGCTTCAAACTGAAAGAGAGTGGGTTTAGATTTTACATTATGAAGAAATTCTTGGCTGTGAGGGTGGTGAGGCCCTGGCACAGGTTGCCGAGAGAAGCTGTGGCTGCCCCATCCCTGGAAGCGCTCAAGGCCAGGTTGGACGGGGCTTGGAGCAACTTGTAGAAAGTGTCCCTGCCTGTGGCAGGGGGTTGGAATGAGACGATATTTAAGGTCCCTTCCAAACCCAACCATTCCTTGATTTTATGCACAGAGGATCTGGTGGGTGTGGGCTGCATGGAGCAGCGCTGGTGCATCAGCTGCACCTAAGGGGTAATAAACTTGGGTTAAAATGGAACAACTTCTGCTCTTAAAACATTTTAGAGAGAGCTCATAGAGGGATTTTTTTAGTGTATCTTGATTTGTCTCTAAAAATCAATTTTGAAATTATTTTACAGCAACTTTTATGAACATTGTCTGCTCCTCTGTTATAGTCACACCCTGCTCTAGTTTACAGCTTTCTCCCCTCATCCCATCTTGCTTTCCATCTGGCAAACGATTCAGCTGTAAAAGTGGCACCAGTCTGGCACAGCTGGAAGAAAACGGCTTTTTTCTGCAGCAGCCACAGCTTTGTTTTTGCACAGACCCTACAAAAACTATGGTCATGTCCTTAAATCTTTAAAAGGAAGAGCCTTCCCGGAGAAGAGGGGGTTGGAATGAGATGATCTTTAAGGTCCCTTCCAACACAAACCATTCTATGATTCTAAGCCCTTTCTCTGGCTCAGCAGTGAATTATCACCTTGTTTCCTTTCCTTTCGAAGCAGCTGCCGCCTCCTTTCTGACCTTCTCCTGTGCAAACACCACGATGGAAAAATTCCCTAGGGATGGGCAGAGCCTTGCACGGTTGAGACGTGTCTGGAGGCAGCGCTGGGGCTCCAGGGCTGGCAGAAACGGAAACATCCTGGAAGGGAAAAAGCAGTTTCTGTTCTGTCTTGGATGTATTTATTTTCATTTCCCAATAAAATTGGGAACCGAGCCCGTTATTGGTAACCTGCAGCCGGGAGCTGCTCCCTGGCTTCATCCTACTCCCTGCACCCAAGGCAGCAGGCACAGGTTTCAGGGACTGAATTGCATCTCCACTTCCCACATCCGTGATGCTCTGAATCCCAGAGCCCTGGAGAGAAGCTCTGCAGGCTCCTTTGGGGGGATTTGTTATAATTAAAACAAATATCTGGGGAATTTGTTGCTCAGCAAACACTTGGAGTGGGAGGCACCAGGTCCTGCCCCCCCATCAAGGCTCCGGCGGGTGCCAGGGCCCTGGGGGAAATTCATTTTTCTTTATTTTAATGTAATTAAAATTCCCTGCATGGCTGAGGCTGCTGCGTCTGAGCTTCTCGGTTGAAATGCTGCTCCTGTGCTGGATAAAGGGAGCTGCTTTTCCGCATGGGAAGCGTCCCCCATCAGATAGCACAGTTCTCTCCCGGCGGATCTCCATCGGGAGAGGGTTTAAAATGGAGAGGAGTAAGTGGTGTTGGCAGAGCTGGCACTTCAACCTGTGCTGGAGCAAGGAGAAGGTTTGGCACTTAAATGCACCTCCCTGCCTTCCACTGGGCCTCCTCTTGGTTTAATTCAAAGAGCTCGGAGTTATCAGAACGGGAGGGAAATCAATGCTGTTTATTCCCCTGCTGTAATAACCACACGGGCTGAGCTGATCTTGCCTCTGAGAGTTCCACTGCGTCGTCCCCAGGGACAGTTTGATTCAATTGAGTGACTTTTTTTATTCATTGATTTCTTTTAATTTATTTTCTTTGGTTTTTTTTTTTCCCCTTTTCCCAGGCTTCCAAACCCAAGGTGAGCATCCCGTTGTCGGCCATCATCGAGGTCCGCACCACAATGCCACTGGAGATGCCCGACAAAGACAACACCTTCGTCCTAAAGGTGAGAGCAGGGTGTATATGCCTACAGGAACCCCATCTGCACCTGCATCCAGCCCCTGCTGCAGGGATGCTCAGTTCCTGAGGGGATCGTTGCCGTGGCTTTCGGAGCTGAGATGCCAACAGCACTAATGCTCCCCATGGGATCCCTGCCTCCTCCAGCTGACACCCGGGTATTTTGGGATCGAGCTGTTTGCCTGGCTTTCACTGTGGGGCTTGGCTTCTCTGTGTCACTAGGAGACAGGTTAAATTAGTGTCCAGGGACGACCTGCAAGGGAAAATACTCCTTGGTGCAGCTGCTTGTGGTTTTGTGGCTGCCATGGCCCTGGATTGGTGGCACGTGGTGGCTGTTTCATGGACATGGGGCAGTGGCACTCAGGGCTCTGGTCTAGTTGACAGGGTGGTGTTTGGTTAAAGGTTGGACTCCACAATCTTGGAGGTCTTTTCCAACCTTAATGATTCTATGGGAACAGCTGTGCAGGGCCACAGAGACCCTGGGGATCAACTACCCCACATGAGTCTGTGGGCACGAGCAGAAAGTCTCTCCAAAATAGACTTTTCCGTATCATGCATTTAATTAGCTTAATGCTGCTTCCTGCTCTGCTGGAAGGCAACAGCCTGTCATGGCAGATCAAGGCTGAATTTTGCAGGGTCCTGGCCACCATGATGGATGTGTTGTTGGAGGTGGTGTTTCTCTCCAGCTAATGGGGTTGTACTTTCCCGCTTGTGTGGACTCGCGCTCTCCATCAGAGCTGTGGGACGTGCCCAGCTGGGAGGCAGCACATGTACATGGGGGAACACCAGCATTTTGAGCATTTCTGTGTCTTACCTCTGCTCAAAAAACACTTCTCTCCCTAAGAGCTTCTCCCCTAAGAGTGTGTGGCAAAGCAGAGCAGAGAGGTCTGGCTTCCCGGCTGAATGAACCTGCTCGAAAGCTTAGAAAACTGTGAAAGCAGAGGAGAGGAAAAATAAAGCCTGGCTTTGTGAAAACCCTTGATCCTGGTAGCCTGCTGGCCCCGGCACACATTCCCATGGGAAATCATTTTCCACCAAACCCAGCTCCTTGTCAAGCTCCCACACCTTCTCCTGGCACCTCCTTCAGGGCATCCTCCCTGCCCCAAGGGCTTCTTGCTCTTCAACCTCAGCCTCTGCTGTGCTCTGTGTCCACCATGGCCATGGAGGGTCATTCAGGTGTCTTCTGTGTCTCAAAGACCAACCTCAAGAGTCTTCTGCCCTCCAGACTGACCAGCCCAAGGTCCTCCTTGCTTTCCTTGCAGGCTCTGAAGATAGAATTCCCCAAAGTGTACATGAGGCCATGTCCCAGAGCAGATAGGAAGGATTGCTTCTCCTTTGATTGCTTCTCCTTTCTTCTTCCTCTTTATCCAGACCAAGCTGATGTAGTTGTTTTCTTCATAGCCCGATGATGATGATGTTGACTCACACGCAGCTTGTAGGCTGGTGTAACCCCTCAATGGTTTTTGCAGAACTGCTCCAGAGTTGTGGTTCCCCAGCCCAGACACCCACAGCAATCGGTGTGAGCCCAGAGCTTGCCCTTGTCCTTGAGCTGCAGGCATTTTCTTCCACTAAGCATTTCTCGGCTTTGACAAGAGCATTTCAGTTCTTGCCTCATCCTTCAACACACTTGCAGAGTGGTGTCACCCATGAATTGATCAGGCATCCTCGCTTGCCTTTGTCCTAATCGTTACTGAGGAGCAGCACGCATGGAGAGCCTTTGATGGGAAGGAGCTGCTGAGCATATCCCTCAGCTTTGACCATCAGCCATCAATAGCCTCTTAGCCATTGATCACTGCTCTTGGAATACTGCTCGTCAGCTACCTCTGGTCTTGTTTTCTAGATCCCCTTACAAGTCCCACCTCAACTGTGTTGCATCGATGTCTGAAGCGTGGCCAGTCCGAGGATGTGCCACTGCTTCTCCCATCCCAGGGGCTGTCACAAGCGTGAGCAGATGAGTTTGACTGGGTTTGGTCATGACAAATCTCTGTTGGAGAGGATTCAGCTCTGGGGGTGCTTTCTGGGGGTCCATAAGGGTCGGTTTCTTTGGCTGCTGGAGGAGAACTCTGGGCTTGTCCTCTTCCCATCTTCTGGAGCCAGAAATGCTTTATCCATCCCCACCACTAACAGATCGGTGACTACTTCAGCCATTTCTTTAATTTACCTGGGGAATGCTCCAAACCCCACCAGTCAAAAAATGCTTGATTTATCAGGTACCTCCTGCTCCTGCCCTGTCCTGGCCAGTGTGCTCTCCCTGCCACAGGGGGAATTGACTGGAATCGATCCTTTGAGTGAGCAGAGGCAGCAAGCACAGCATTGAGCCCCTCTTCTACTGCTTCCAGCCAGCCTTTGCCCTCCCCTCTCAGCTGTGGGCACAGAATGCTATTGCCCTATTCTCACATCCATTATTATTTGTGGGTCATTTTCTGCCCTTCTTATGGGGTCACCTTTGTGGGCCCTTCTTGCTGGGTCACCTTTTGGCTGTTCTCCCATTCCCCTTTTGCTGGTTGGACTTGCAAAGGGAGTGAAACACCCACAGGTGCTGGGGTGAAGGTTAGATGTGTAGGAGAGGGAGCTGAGTGCTGTGGTTTCCCTGCTGCCTTCCTGTGTGATGTGGACCCCAGTCTCAACCTTCACACATAACATGCAGGTTATGACGGGTGGAAAAGCCCCTGCCTTGTTTAGGGAGGCCACACTAGAATAGTTTCTGCCAAATTGCCTAAAAATGAGCAGGCAGCATGTCCCCAGCTCCCATCAGACACCAGGCACACGCAATTTTTTCCATTGCACAAGCAGGTGCTTGCAAAATACCCAAACCCTGCACGTGCTTCGCTTGCTGTCATGTTCTGCATGAGTGAGCAGCCCTGTCTCTCACATCAGCTTTGTGTGTTGTCCTCAGAAAGCCAGAGAAGCTCCTTTGCTCTGGTTAAACAAATTAAGGGGGCATCTTTGCTGTTCCCCTACACCTCTGCCTGGGGCAGGATCACTCAGGCACAGCCCAAGCTGCAGCAGGGACAAGGTCACTGCTCAGCCTCAGCCAGGGCTCTGCTCCCTGCCCTCCCTGCTTATTTTCAGGAGAGTGATTCAGTTGTTTGTGATTAATTTAATTTGCTTGGAGGTTGTCTCAGCTGGCAATGTGATACCCTCCTGGAGTCCGGATTGCTTTGCCAGCTCAGGAACGCGATGTATAAAGCTCCGTGAAGGATGCAGGGAAACCTGCCAGAGGCACACAGCATCCTGTGGCATCTGCGGCCACTGATGTGGGGCTTCTGGGTTCTCCCTGTCCCCAGAAAGGCACAGCTGCTTTGGGTTTGCCATTTTGGATGCTCTTTTGCATCCTGATTTTTACTTAATGTTTTTTTCCCCGTGAAAGTGGGCTTCTTTCCCACCCTGCTGCAATCAGAAATCAAAGCCTCATGGACCAGTAGGCAGGAAAGATAACGGAGGAGAGGTTTAAATTCCTGGCTTTGGGGTGTGGCAGGGTTCGGGAGCAGAGAGCAGCGTAGCTTCTGCTCTACCTGTGCAGAGCTAGTTTTTGGGGGGCACTGAGGTGGCCCAGAATGAGAGATCCTGTCTGTGTTGGTGCATAATGCCAGGTACCCCCAATGTTGCCAGCCAGGTGTGGTTTTGCCCCAGAGGCTGTAACAGCCTTGTAAAAAAACTTGTGATACATGTGCTAATAACAGCGGGGCGAGAGTTTTCCTCTGAGCCCCATCTCTGGTCAAGGGGCACACCCTTGGGCACACCAGGACATCTCTGTGGGTCACCCCTCAGCACCCCTATGCTGGGATGAGGCAGGACACTGATCCTCTCCTGCTCAGCGAAGTGCTGTTTAATAGCAGCAGGTTTTGTAGGGGTCCAGCTGGGTTATGGGGGTGGGTGGCAGGACCCCAGCATTGCTCACACCATCCCACATTGCCTGCAGGTGGAGAACGGGGCTGAGTACATCCTGGAGACCATCGACTCCCTGCAGAAGCACTCCTGGGTGGCGGATATCCAGGACTGCATTGACCCTGGGTAAGGATTGCTGGGGGAAGGGGCCGTGTGGGGCTGAGCTGGGCACTCCTGTGCTGCCCTCACCCCTGAGCACAGGTTGTTACCCCAATGCAGTTTTTGCTACTCGGGCTGTTACAGAAGTCCCCGACTCAGAGCAGTCTGAAAGCCGAGTTAGCAGCCTGTGCTTGCAGAGCACTGGCTGCCTGTTCACCCTTCCCTTCTCCATGTCACCTCAGCCTGGCAGAGGCAGGTGACCTGGGAATGCAGCCTCAACATGGGAACCTTCTCACACCCACCTTCTGAAGCTTTTATACTACATTTGAGCTATTCTCCATGGTTTTTTCCAGTCTAGCATCCATGATATATTTAAGATTCTGCTGGTTAAATCAATTTATTTACCTTTCTATCACAGTGGCATCAATATTGTCATTGGAGTCACAACTCAGCCAGAACCTCCCATCTGCTGTTTCATCAGCCCATGCAGCAGGTTACGTGTTAGGGAGGTTTTGTGCCCAATGCTGCTGCCCTTCAGCTGGCTCAGACAAGCCCAGCCTCTGGGGAAACCCTGGCACTGCCCTTCTTGGCACAGTTTTGGAAAAACAAGGTGCCCATGCTTGCAGAGGTGAAAACCTCAAGCAAACCTGGAACAGGGCCTTGGAGAGGCTCCCGCTGCCTCCAGGCTGCCTTTGCCCCCTTCTGCTGGAGAGAGGCGGTTTACAGGGCTGGTTGCTGTGGAGGCTGCATCTAGTGGGGAGGATGCACTGATGCGCTCCAGATTTTTACTCCTCCAGCTCCTTTTCCTGTTTTTTGAAATATATAATTCATTGGCACAGGTTGCCCAGAGAAGCTGCAGATGCCCCATCCCTTAAAGTGTTCAAGGCCAGGTTGGATGGGGTTTGGAGCAACCTGGGATAGTGGAAGGTGTCCCTGCCCATGGCGGGGGGTGGAACGAGATGAGCTTTAAGTCCCATAATTCAAAAAGCAGTGCTGAGGGCTGGGTTGCTGAGGGAGGCAAGGCTGGGAAAAGGCCCTTTTTTTCCCACTGCATGTTTCAGTGCCAGTTTTCCAGCCGGAGCCGAGCACCACGGCTGTGCTCCCCTCGAGCCACCGCAGGAGCCGCCGGCATCCCCGCGCCAGCCCCTCTGGCAGCCTCCCAGCCTCCTCTGTTTGCTTAGCACCCAGCACCGTCCCGCTCTGGCCTCCGGACGTGACTGTAAAGCAAATAATAATGAACTCCAGAGCAAATAATAATGAGCTGTTTAATACACCGACACACGCGCTCGCTGCCAAGAACGAATTTCCAGTCAGCTCCCCGTACTTTTGCCAAGGGCTGCGTGCTGGAGCCGCCGCGTGAGCGCCCGGCGACGGCTTTTCTGCAACGCGCTGTTGGTTTTGGTTTCCTTCCTCCCTTCTTGTTTTTAACTGGCTGCAGCTGAATGACTCCCAGTGGCTGATTCACGTACTTGCCACTAAATAATTCAGCAGCTCACGAGGGAGCCGTTACCACCGACACAGACGCTTCCTCGCTGCCTGTGCCCACGTGGCCGCTGTTAAGCAAGAGTAGCCCAGTGCTGCCGGCAGCTCTGGCAGTGCCAGGCTCTTTCTGACAGCCAGGATAAAAATAGGCTGTGGAGCAAGGCGGATGCTTGTGCAAGAAGGATGCTGAAGTGCACGGGGAGGGTTGGCAGCAGGGATGCTCTGTGGGGGCTGCCCCCCCTGCCTTGGTCTGTTCCCACTCGCTGGCTTGCTCCAGGCTTCCTGGCTTGGTTTTTTTTGATGTCTTTTAGGGTTGTAATTCCTGTGGGTTGGTAATTCCCTTTGCAGAGGGTGAAAGTGAAAGGGTGGAAGTTGGTGGTGGGATTGTGTGTGGGTGCACCGATGCCTTGCAAAGCAAAGGGCTGAGGGTCAAGGTGACAGATTTCCATCCAAACCAACAAGGTTGCAGCAAAATCCTGCAGCTGGGACTGACCACCATGACTCTATAACATGGGCTTTCAGGGGTTTAATCCCTCTCATGCCGGTTTCTCACCCCCAAAAAGCCATGTTGTTTGGTGGCTGCTCTGCCTCTCTGTGGTGTTGGTGCTTCTATTCATGGCAGCTCCTCAGGAGGAAGCGAGGAGCATCGGGACGTGCTCCCGGATCACAGCTGGAATTTTGTTTGGCTGAGTCCCCATTCTGTGCCAGTGAGTGGAGGTGCCACACGTGCATGTGTCTGTAGTGTGGCACCCAGCACGTGACCATGTGCTCTGTGCTCTCCCCCAGGGACAGCGGGGACGATATTGAGCTGGTGTCCTGTGCTCAGGGAGCCTGTCTGCCAGGCAGGACAACCTCCACCAGCTGCGAGTTCCTGGCTGACGGTAAGGACCTACATCTGGGAAAGTCTGGGAAACCCTCAAAGCCATAACGTAGCTCTCAGGTGTCTCTGAGAGCCAAGGGTATCCAACGTGGTTGCCTTGAGAGAAGGGCAGCCCTCAGCTTTTCCAGTGGTGGTGGGTGATGCTGAGCTATGAGCCCATCCCTCTGCAAATTCCCTTCCAGATGTGCCCAGACCACCAGACAGATGTGCCCTGCCCAGCGCTCACAACACCACCACGGCCACCACCATCCCCGCACCCCATGGGCGGAGCAGGGACTCCCTGGGGGAGCTCCTCACCCACGTCCCACTGGAGAACTTCCTGCAGACGCTGGAGTCCTCCCCCGCTGCACATCTCACAGGTACCGGGATGCAGGATGCGGCCCCAGCATCTTGCTCTTGAGGGAGAGGATGAGGGGGCAGGAGGGGGTGATGTCTGGGTGCTCCCTAAAAACCTGCTGTCCCTGCGGGCAGGGGAGGACAGCGAGGCGGAGGCGGAGATCAACCTCTCTGACTTCCCCTGGTTCCACGGGACTCTCTCTCGGATCAAGGCGGCTCAGCTGGTGCTCTTGGGGGGCGCCCGGAGCCACGGATTGTTTGTCATCCGGCAGAGCGAAACGCGGCCGGGGGAGTATGTGCTGACCTTCAACTTCCAGGGGAAAGCCAAGGTGAGTGTCCTCTGCTTTTCTGTGAATATCAGCACCAGCCCTGCCCACCACCCTGGGTTCCTTCCTGCTCTGCAAGCAAGCGGGTGCCATGCAGTGACCCCAAACACAGCAGCTCTGCAGGGAGCTGCACCCTGGCAGGGCAGCCCCAGGACCGCCTGCCCTTGTCCCCCCAAGAGCCCTCTGCACCCTGCTTAGCCCTTTCTATGCTTTCCTAACTGGATCAGTGCCTGCTATGCCAGCATAAGGTTAAATATTATTAAATAATATGCATGGAAGCCCAGCCTAACCTGGCACACCATCCCCTGCCCTCTCCTTTTTCACTCTGTGCCCCGAAGTACACGAATGCACTGTGAAGAACCAATTCACATGAAGTTTTCTGCTGAGTTTCTAGCAGAGGGCACATGCTGTCAGGGGTTGCGATATAACTGCCTGTTCTTGTCACCTGTCCTGCAAGAAGCAGTTCAGGTGGGCTAGAGTCTTCCCCAAGGCTGTCTGTGATACCAGGATCGGAGCTTCAGCCCCCCTGCCTGCACCCAGCCTCCCTTCTCTGGGTGTTTCTTTATGGTGTTCATCCCTAGGAGGGGCCAAACTTCTCCTGGGGCTGTAGCGAGTAGGGTTTTGCAGGAAACCCACTGCAGCAGGTTAAAAATGATAGTCCTGAGTTAGGAGCAAACCACCCTTGGCTGATGGAGGTGGCTCCTGCTGCAAGGGTGGTCTTGCCCTCGTGGTCCCCAGCTCACCCGCTGACCCCTGTGTTTGCAGCACCTCCGCCTGTCACTGAATGAGAGTGGGCAGTGCCACGTGCAGCACCTCTGGTTCCAGACCATCTTTGACATGCTGCGCCACTTCCACACACATCCCATCCCGCTGGAGTCGGGCGGAGCAGCCGACATCACCCTCCGCAGCTACGTGGTGGCCCAGAGCCCACAGCCTGGTAGGTGCTGGAGCCGGGCAGGGGCAGGGTTGGGTGTGGAGGGTTGGGTGTGAGGTTTGGGTGGTATCTTGTGTGCAACTAAAAGGGAATGATCCCTGGGATTCCCTCCCTACAGCTGTGCCTGTGCTGACGCACGTGGCTCTGGAGATGTGCCAAGGTGGGTGTTATCCCATTGAAGGCAGGCAGGGAGCACCACGCAGCAACAGGGCTGTGCTGGCGTGACCCCCGTGTCCCTGGCCATGAGTGTCAGTCCCCTGGCTCGAGCAGGAGAGGAGCAGAGGGGTCCGCAGGGCTCAGAGCATCCTGCTGTGCTGGGGGAGTGTGGGCAAGGGGTGTTGGAGAAGGACAAGGTCAAGGATGGAGAGGATGGGCATGGGATGGTGCCAGCGAGGGAGCACTGGAGGGGTCAAGCTCTTGTCTCCCTTGCAGATGCTGGCCCCCCGCCGCCCCTTGTGCCACAGCCCCCGGGCTGCCGGGTCGACCTGCCACCTCCACACTACTTCTGCAGCACAGCACCCACCGGCCCCCCAGCCCCCCCGCCTGCTGAGGGGGTGGCCGTGGCCCCCCCTGTCACTGTCCCTGCACCCTACCACCGCTTGGAGGGTGCCCTGGGCCCCCGGAGCCGCAGCGACAGCACTGAGCGCCGGCCGGAGCCCCCCACCGCCAGTGCCGAGGACTACCATGAGGCTGACAGCGCCCGGAGCCGGACCCGGGCCGTGGAAAACCAGTACTCCTTCTACTGAGCCCCCCCCACGCCTGGGGGCTGGATGGTGGGGGGAAGTGGGGCAGCCGTGCCCCTCACCGCTCCACCAGCCTCGCCACCTCCTCCTGCCACCACCAGCAACCAAACCGGGACGTCCTTCTCGCTCCCTGCTGCTTTTGGGAGCTGCGTCAGCAGCAGGCGATGTCCCAGCTGGACCTTGTGCCAGCCCCAAGGTTGGGGCAGTGCTGGAGGTTTGGGAGGCTGAAAGAGTCAGTGCCATTTTGGAGCTTGCAGCCTCTTCTTTTTCCCTCCGGACCAAGAGCTCTCCGAGGGCCGAGCCGAGCTCCCTGCATCTTCTCCCGGGTATGACCATCGTGGGATGGCAGCCCAGAGCTGTGACAGGCTCCATCCCCCAGCCAAAGCGCCTTGGCACATCCATTCTGGGGCGAGAGCCCAGCATGGCCAACATCCTTCTGGCACCATTGCCCTGCAAACCAGCTGCCGAGGGACTCTGGCGTTTTGGGATGACCATGGAAATGGCAGATCTACATGCTCACGTACATGGATCACTGAGAGGGCACCACTGAGGGTTTATCCAGGCTGGCTTTTGAGTTCCCTTTGAGGCATGTGTTTCCAAGCCTCTGGCAGGAGAAGGTGTTTTTTTTTCCAAAGCTTAGTGAATTGCATTCAAGGAAGGGTTTTCCTGTTGTCCTGCCTTTTGTGTTCCTTTGTTTCCTTTCTCTCCTTGCTGTACCTACAGAGAATCCCTGGATAATCCCTTTCTTCCTCCCTCTCTTCCTTGGTTTCTCAAAACCTAAGCTCTCTGCAAGGGCAACAGCTCAGCCTTCTGACTGCTCTCTGCCACAGCTGGGCAATGTTTTCCATTGCTCAAGGCAAACCTCGGAAAATATGACAACACCCCTGCTTTGCATCAGTTATTGGTCATTCGGGATGTCCGTGGGGGTCAGGCAGAGGCCGGGGGCTGTGTCTGGAGGTGAGGGACAGCCTTGCCCTGCAGGTGTTCAGCTGAGCTCCCAGGAATGAAAACACTACACATGTTCAGTTACTGCTGTTGAAAGTTACTGTTTTTTCTTAGAAAGTTACTGGTTTTTCTTAGACAAATAGAAATGCCCAGGAAGAGCAAAAGGAGTGGGCTGGTGCCAGGTGGGTGAGCAGCCAGCTGGCAAAGGGCCAGGCCAGGCTGACGGGCACAATTGCCTTTGCCAGTGGTTGATGTCCCTCCCCAGCAGCTGTAAAACCCTGCCAGTGAGGGCTGGAGCAGCACTGCTGCCAGGAGGGACCAGGCATGCAGTTGTCACTGCTGCTTTGTGTTTTTTTGACAGAGCAGTGCAGCTACATGCACCTGGAGGAGGAGGTTCCTGATGGAGGTGAGCCCTGGAAGAGAGCGTAGAGCAGAAACCTACTTTGGCCAGATGTGCACTACGTTGATGTTTTCCCTACAGGTCATGGAAGCCCTTAGGATGGTTTTACAGGCCAGGGTCTGTGTGCCTTGTGTGGGGTGGGAGACCCTCCAGAAGGGCAGCTTTGCTTGCAGACAAAGTGCTTGCGTGTCCCTCTTGGTTTGCCTCACACAGCTTGTCTTACCCAGCGCCAGGGCTCCTGGCTCCTTGTGTGGCTGCCAGGTCTGGATGACAGTGCTCACAGGATCTGAGCCAAGTGGCTTTGGAGTGCCTGGACAGGTTTCCAGGTAGAGCAGACCCCACCACAGCAGCTAGAAGTTAGTGCAAAGAGAGGTACAAGACAAGCTACAGCCTAACTCAAAACACCCCCTTGAATTTGCCTGGAATTGGGTTGGGCCAAATTTTTATTTTTTAGGTGCCTTCTTTCCTGAGCTAGCAAAGCATGTCCCCAGTGCTCGAGTCATTTGTGCTTCCCGCTTCCAGAGGGCAGGGAAGGTGTCTCCAAGGCTCCTTCTGTGACGTGAGAGCTGTCTTTCTGGCCCATGGGTGTGTGAGATGAGAGCTGGTGGATCTCATTCCTGCAGGAAATGCCACCTTCTCCCCAAACACACAGCCCTTCAGAGAGCAGCAGGAGCAGTTTGCTCTGACGAGGGTATTTCTCCTTCCTCAGCTCAGCTAAAACTCAGCTTGGAGGAGCCCATGCAGCAGGGAAAGGCTGATGGGTTGATGGGTTTAACCTGGACATGCTTCCTTCACACACAGAGTGAATTTTGGATATTATTGGTGATTTTGGATATGGCACAGACATCATCACTCTGGTTCCTCATTGAGGTCCCAAGGGGCTGGATGGGAGCACTGCCTTACAGACCTTCAGATACTGGCTGGTTTCTCACTTTCTGTGTCACAGGATAGGAAAAGGAGGGGGAAGCAGTGATCTGCAAGCAAAAATGTTAATTTGTAAATAGGGAAGAGTCTGGAAGAGTTTACTGTTGTGTAGAATAAATTAATTTTATTTAAAAAAAAAGGGGAGGGGGACTTGTTAAACAAATGTTAAACTTGAGTTTCGGTTTTGAAATAAAATCACTTGCAAAAAGGATGGCACGTGAGCATGAGCTTGGGGTTTTGCTGGATTTGCTATATGAAAAAAGGGAGGGAGGGTGCTGTCATGTCACATGTGTGTAGACCTCCTTGCTATCTCGAGGCAGTTGGGGCTGGGCTCGGTCTGTCTCTGCCTGATGGAGTGCACTGAGGAGGGAGAGAGGGGTATTTTTCTCACTGCTGAGCAGAGGGAGGAGGAGGAGGAGGATGGGTCCAGGCTGCACAGGACAGGGTTTTATCTCCTCCCAGTTTCTTTTTTTCTTTGTCTGGTTTGTCACTGGTGCAGGTTGAAACGCCTCCCTCCCCAAAACAGTGTGGATAATAGGGAATGAGCAGCCCTGGGGTGTGAAGATGGACCTCCCTTGCCAAAGGCCTGTGAGAGCATCTCCCAGCAGCCATTCCCCACAGCCTGTCATTCCCCCTCCCATGCCTTCGTCTCTCCTGGGAGGCCGTGCCTCGTGTTCTGATGTTGTATGTCTTTCTAGTGTGCTCTTTTCTGCTGAGAATCCCCTGGGAAAACTGGGGCATTGTCCCAGACTGTTCTGTCACAGCTAAGCAGCGTGACAGACGCAGCTAACACATGGCTTTTGGGGGGGTGGAGGGAGCTGCTCAGCTCAGGAATCAGGCCTCGGTTGTGTCATGATCCATTCACAAAAATATTCCCTCCCCCGAAAGGCTCCAGAGCCTGTTCACCGCTCCTGGAGAGCTCATCCATCAGGAGCTGGGCAGCTGGGGAGGTGACAGCCCCTCCTTATGGATGAGTCTGTTGCCCTCAAGGCTGGCACTGAGAGATGTGCCTGTGGGACAGCTGCTCTTCCTGCCTAAACCTAAACCATTCACACCTCAGCTTATTAGCAAATTGACTAACTACAGCATCAGTTTTGCTGGAAAACATCTCTTCCTTTCCTTTCATAGGATTCCTGGGAGGCAGGGGCAGGATGCAACAGCCCTTTGCATCTAACGCAGAGGTCTGGTAGTGAAACAAGGGGAAGGCAACCTCAGTGTGTGGGCTGGGCTGGATTCCATGCCAGCAGTGCCCTCTGCCCAGGGCTGGAACAGGACTGGTCTGCACGGATGTTGGACTGATCTGCAGGGATGTTGAAGTGGTCTGTGGAGATGAGCTCTGGCTCTGAGCTGTGCCCTGGCAGAGACTGTGAACAGGACAAAAATGCAAAGGGATTTCAGCAGCGCAGCCGCCCACGTTTCACGTGGGTGTTGGAGCTCCACAGCTGCTCCTGCCTGACGTGCAGGGTCTGTCTCAGCAAAGGCTTGCAGTGCTTCCAGAAGGATCCCTTTGGTAGGAAAATTCCTCAGAAACACAGTCAAGCTTTGATACAGATCAGGGAGCTGGGTTTTGTTGTTTGGTTTGCACTGACCTATGAAAACACTTCCCTGTTCTAATGCAAATCCCATGACCCCAGTAAGCCCAGTTCTGCCCAGATCCCAGCCCAGCACTCTGATTTCGTGGGCTTTGTATTTTTGATGAAATACTTTCTATTTTTGAATGACCCAGTAACAGGCTTGGCCCCCCTCCTTGGATAGATATATTTTAAAAGTAATACGTGCATAACACATCAAGAGTCTGCACCAATTCCCTAGACATGTAGGTTCAGAGTGAGATGCTCCCAGGTCTCTTTCCCCATGGTTTGCGTGGGCTCTGTTGGATGACAGGCAGCTGCCTGTTTGTTTCCCAGGGCTGTGAGCTGTCACTGGCACAAGCCAGGCTTTGGGCAAGTGAATCCAGCTGCCCAGCTGCTCCCTTGCAGCCCGTGGGGACTGGAAGGCAGCTCATCACTCGCACCCATGACAACTTAGGGGTTAGTGAGCTAAACCTTCCTGTGCTCTGCTCAGGACTAAAGAGAGAGGAAACTCAATCTACATTTCTGCTTCTAAAAAACATTCTGCAGTGACTGAGCAGGGACCAGGGGCATGTACCTGCCCCCGCCTCTGCAACAGCACTGGAGTTTCCTTGGCGAGGCTGAGTCCAGCCTGGCACTGTAAGGTTTCTGTCCTGGTGGGCTGAAGAGGACCCAAGGCTGGGAGAGCCGTAGGCACAGGAGCTGAGGAGCTGGCAGACAGCATGGGGGAAGCTGTTTGTATTGCTCCAGCCAGGGCTGAGACTGCAAGGATGCCTTCCAGGACCAGCGGCCAGCTGGGAACTCAGCCAGCACTAAATTCACACCATTCTTTTACAAATCAGGTTGGTAAGACAAACACGAGGCACAAACTAGTGTGATTTCCATAGCAACCTCAGTGAGGGTTGAAAAGTCTTTTGTAAACATGGGGCTGAACCTGAGGATCAGCTCCGGTTTTCTCCACTGAAGAGGGAAGAGAATGGGGGCTTAATAAATTCAGGTCATATAAATGAACTATAAATCTCAGAAGGAGCCATTCCCAACCTCTCTGTTCCCCTTTCTGTCACCCTCTCCACATGCACAGCACGAAGCTGTCTGAAACCCAGAGCCCAACTTCTCGGCTCCAGCTTATCTCCATAAACTACACAAAGGTTTATGCCCCTCTTCCATTGCAGCTGACCTTTAGTAGCTAATTCTCTGACGCACGCACAGCCCGAGCACATGCCATGCCATTTCTGTAGGGCCACAGCGACTTGAAAAGAAATTTGGCTTGCAGAGGAACCTGATCGCAGCCAGCTCCGGCTCCTGTTCCCCACTCATGGCTTCCTGCAGCCCCATCAGTCATGCGTGGATTTGAGGGTACAATCCCTCAGCTCGTCCAAGCACTGCTCCCGCAAAGCCCAGATGTGGATATGGATGCAGATAGTGCAGCATCCTCCGCCTTCTACCTGCCCACATCTCCGCATCTCCCAGTGCCCGGCAAGGCCGTGCCGTGGGGAATGGCACTGCCGTTCATCACTGTCAGCAGACAAAGCCCGCGGGCAGCGCTGGTTAATTACCAAAGTGACACGAACAGATGGTGCAGGCAGCCTGCCACCGAGGCACTGGGAAGTCCCGTATCGCTTACACCATCACGGGGAAAGGATTTGGCAGGGCTGAGGGTGCCGGTGAAAAACACACTGAATTTTCACCGTCCTCGGGGCTCAGCTGAGCCCAGAGCCTGGATGGAGCGTGGCAGATGCCAGAGCTGCCTCGCTAATGGGTCCTGTTGGGGACAGACTGCAGTCGCTGCAGCCTGGAGAACGTGCTTGGGGGGACAGAGGAAATCAGAGCTCAGCAAAGGCAGCTTTGCAGGGAGTGGGAAGCACAGCTACAGCTGGGACATGGGAGAAGTGACGCAGGGAAAAACATATCTCTGAGTGTGTACATGAGTATTTGAAGGAGGGGTCAGAGGATGAAGCCGGGTGTTTCTCAGTGGTGCCGAGCAGTAGGATGAGAGCACAAGCAGAGAATGGAGCACAAGCAGTTCCACCTGAACATGAGACATGGACCTGTTGGATTGAGTCCAAGGGAGGCCACCAAGATGTTTAGAGGGATGGAGCACCTCTCCTGTGAGGAAAGACTGAGAGAGTTGGGGTTGTTCAGCCTGGAAAAGAGAAGGCTTCAGGGTGACTCAATTGTGGCCTTGCAGTACCTGAAGGGAGCCAACAAGAAAGATAGAGAGGGACTTTTCACAAGGACATGTAGTGACAGGACAAGGGGAATGGCTTCACACTGACAGAGGACAGGGTTAGATGGGATATTGAGAAGAAATTATTCCCTGTGAAGGTAGTGAGGCACTGCCACAGGCTGCCCAGACAAGCTATGGCTGCCCCATCCCTGGAAGTGTTCAAGACCAGGTTGGATGGGGCTTGGAGCAACCTGGGCTAGTGGAAGGTGTCCCTGCCCACGGCAGAGGGGTGGAACGAGATGGAACCCAAACCATTGTGCAATTCTATGAGGAAGAACTTCTTCACTGTGTGGGTGATGGAGCACTGGCAAAGATTGCATAGCGAGGGTGTGGGGTCTCCCTCAAAAGCCATCTGGACACAGCCCTGAGTGCCAAGCTCAGGGGATGGTGCTGGAGCCAGGGGTTGGAATGGGTGACGCCAGTGATCCCTTCTGAGCCAAACCATCTTTCTGTAACTCTGCACCCTCACAGAATCACGTTGAGGGCGACAGAGCACTGAAACAAGTGCCCAGGGAGGGTGTGGAGCCTCCCTCTCTGGAGACATCCCAAACCCACCTGGACCCATTCCTGTGTCACCTGCTCTGGGTGACCCTGCCTTGGCAGGGGGTTGGACTGGATGATCTCCAGAGGTCCCTTCCAACCATACAATTCCTTGATTCTGTGAATTATCGTTCTGTGACTCTGCACCTTCGGCCCCCACCCAGGCTGCAGGGCATGGACATCAGGAGGAATTTATTCACAGAAGGGTTTGTGAGGCATTGGAACGGGGCTGCTCAGGGAGGTGGCGCAGTCACCGTCCCTGGTGGTGTTTAAGGAAAGGACTGGACGTGGCACTCGGTGCTCTGGTGTGGTTGGCGGGGTGGTGTTCGGTCACAGGTTGGACTCCATGTATTTTACAACCTAATTCATTCAGTGATTCTGTGACTCTACGACTGTTCGCGGTGAGGGCCCCACGAAGCCCTTCCCCCCCCAGGGTCCCCTCACGAACCCCCCACCCCTCCCGGGCCCTCAGCCAGACCCGCCATGACGGGCGGGGGAGCGTCGCGCGCCGTGACGTCACGGGGGGCGGGGCGCGACCAGGGCTGGAACATGGCGGCGCCCTCGGCCCCGCGGCCGCCCCGGCCCCGCAAGGAGCCGCAGCCGCTCGTCATCCCCCGGAGCGCGGCCGAGGAGCAGCGCCTCCGCCTCGAGCGCCTCATGAGGAACCCGGTGAGGGCGGCGGGGCCGGGAGGGGGAGGAGGGACAACGAGACCCCCCCCCACACGCAGGGTCCGTGAGGGGAGAGGGACACCGAGACCCCCCTACTGCACCTGCAGGGTCCGTGAGGGGAGAGGGGCCGGTACGACCGCCCCAGGGTCTGTGAGGAGAGAGGGGCCGACCTCCCCTTCCTTCTTCCCGGTTCCATGAGGGGAGATAGATTGACACCCCCCGCCCCTTTCTCCTGCCTAGGTCCTCGAGGGGAGAGGGACCGACACCGGCCCTACACACCGGGTTGTCATGATGGGAGAGGGACTTTTCTGGGATGCTGTGAGGGGAGAGACCCTTCTCTGGGTACCCAGGGGGAGGACTGCCCTCTCAGTCCCCTCAGTGCTCTGCCCGCTGGCCTTTGCTCTTCCTACTGCTTTTGATGACCCCAGTTCCTCTAACTGGGTGTTTCGATCCTTTCCCGAGGAGGTGTTTGCCAGGAGGAGACTCTCACCCGTGCCCTGTGTGTGCTGGAGCAGCTGAGATGTCCCTGCACCGCGTTCTTCCTCTGACCTTGCACCATGTGTTCTCCCTCCCCTGCTCTTTCCTGTCCTCTAGATCTGGCATGGAAGGTGCACAAATGCCTTTCATCACTTCCCAGACTACGGGTAGTGGGAGTAGACTCAGCTCCTGCGAGTGCTTGGAGGTGCTGACATGCTTCCACCTGGTTTCCGTACTGAAAAGAAGCGCAGACATTCCTAATCCTCCTGGGGTTTGTTGACCTGCAGGCCTGAATGTGAGGGACAGAGAGGATCCCTTCTGATTCTCCTCTTCTGCCTGCTCCTGGTCCCTGTGCATGAAGAAATGGCTGCAGCTGTGCTCCTTCTGAGATCTGTCAGCTGATGGAAGAGGCTGTTGTCAGACATGTCCCGCCTTTCAACAATGTGTTAAAATTGCAGACTTTGCTCCTAGAAGATACTGATGGCTGGTTGGTTTGTTCTTGCAGGAAAAGACTGTACCAATCCCTGAAAAACTGAACGAATGGGCACCGCGACCTCCCCCGGAGTTCGTTAGAGACGTGATGGGTAAAGATTCTGTTCTTCAGATATCTCCGGGGTCAGCCACATTTAACTCAGAAAAGTGTTTAACAGGGGAGGACAGAGATGGTTTTTCGGTTGCTCATTTTGCTGGAGGAAAGAGGTGTGAAATGTGCTTCGAGAGTTGCTTTTTCGAGTTTTATTTGGTTCTTGGGTCCCGCTTTTCTGCCGGTAGTCAGGATGCAAAGTGAACAAAGCCCGTGGCACTGCAGCACGTGGGCTGCCTGCAGTGCAATACGCTGCTGCTCTGGTGATGACAAGTAAATGATGATAAGTAAATCTGTCTTTCCCACTGATCTGAGAGTGCTCTGGAAGCTTGCAATTATGAAGCCCTTCTTGTGGCTGCTTTGAGCCTGGATCTCAGGCACGTGCAGCAGGTATGGTTTTGTGTGGTCAGGCAGGGATCTGGCAGCTGTGCAAGGAACCTGACCCAAATACTCTGCTTATACTTTACTTTTACCTGCAGGGATTAAATATAGTAGTTGTGGTATAAACTGTCTGCATGTAGAAGTTCTGTCTTTCTTTGGGACCTTCATCCTTCCTAGAGGTCGACTTGTTCTTTTCTCAGAATAATTGATCTTGGACTGAAGTTTTAAATGCTTTGGAATAAACTCTTCTGCCTATTGGAATTCCCTCATGGCTTTTTCAAATATCTTTGCTGTGTGCTTGAGTAAAACTGTCTTGTTTTTCTGGGAGCACCTGACATGCTGGGATTCTGCTGGTATCTGTTGCAGCCCCAGCTGCTGTGTTTTAATTAGGTGTCTTTTTTGAGTCTTGTATTCCTGTGCTTTGCCTTGAGAAATGGCTCAGCAGACAGAGGAAGAGAATGGAGAGTGATGTTGAAAGCTCCTGCGAGGCTTCAACATGCAGGCTGATGCCAGGAAGAGAGAGCGGTGGGCATTTCATTTGTGAAGAAACAGTCAGAAACTGTCAGTGGTATCTGTCTTGTGTGGGAAAGTACAATATGATGGGGTTTATCTCCTTTCTGTTGACCTTTATTTTTTGTGTGAGATGCTGAAAATCAGTCAGAAGCATCTTCAGTAGGATGTTTTAGCTCATCTCTGCCTGTAAGAGAATAGGGAGTGCATTTGATCTCAAGTTCTTGGACTGCCTTGATGTGCAGCTAAGACTGGGCTCTCCAAGGGAGCAATCAACCAGTAGGACCTGCAGTGACCCATAAGTGTGTGGTTTTGCAGCTCTCTTTGGGTTTTGGCTGTGAGTGATTTGAGCTTATATAAAAGGGTGACACACACTGTGTGTTGTTGGTAGATTTTCAACTTAGAGTGCCATTTCATGTGTCCCATCCCTCAGCATCTAGCTGTAGTTATTTGTGAGAATCTGTACACATTCTTTCCTAGCAGATTTACCTCTTCTTTGCTGCAGGTTCCAGTGCTGGAGCTGGGAGCGGGGAGTTCCACGTGTACCGGCATCTCCGGCGGCGAGAGTACCAGAGGCAAGATTTCATGGATGCCATGGCTGAGAAGGTCAGCACAACTCTTTATAGTTCCCTCACTCCCAAATATTTGGTGTTCACTGCAAATCTGTGTTTTCTTTGAAAGTCATGTACAAATAATCCCATTCTGAGCCACCCCTTGTCAGAGGAGTCTGTAGGAGTGTGTGATACGTGGCGTCTGTGTCAGTACTGAAACATTTGGTGCTTTGTGTCAGACATGCTCCATCTCCTGTGTTCCCTGGGGTCCTAGCACACAGTAAGACACGTGAGTGTGTGTGTTCTCAGGTTGGCTTGAAAATGCTTTAAAACTAGAAATCCCTTATATTATCACTGTCTTGCCTAGAGAGAATCAAGGCAAGTGCCTGTGAATGGAGTTCAGATGTTTCTTTTAAGGCTTGGTCAAGTAGAATGGCCTCTCTTTCAGACAACATTATTGTTATACTCTCTCTTGGCCGAGTCCTTTGATCCATATGTTAATGTTTATGTCTCCAATTATTCACTTGTTTTTACTGAAACATTCATTAGGGCAGAAGCCCAACCTTCCTCACCTGTTCTGGTGAGGATTCCTCCCTCAGAAGGTTTCAGTGTTTGGCTCAGGGTATAGGTTAAAAGTGCTGTCTATACAGCAGTCATCCCTAGGACATGGCTTTGTATAAAGAAGACAGGCAAAATCTGGCAGAGCTCCCTTCTGTATTTTGCTAAAAGATTTCTCCCTAAAACGACATGACTTTTAAAAGAAGTATTTTAATTTAGATTGTGACCAAAGTATGACATGTGATCAATTACAGCAAAGACTAGATGAGGAATTCCAGAAGAAACTGGAGAGGAATAAGATGATTGCAGAAGAGCAAACAGCAAAACGCAGAAGGAAGCGGTAAGGGCAGATTTTTCCCAGGAGGCTTGACATGGAAACCCTCACACCCTGTGCCTCATCTGTAGCTGCATGCTTTGGATAAACACTGTCATTCTGTGTCTGCATCTATCAGCTGGGAAGTCTGGCTGTGGAAATAAAATTTGTCAGTGTCATTGTTTGGTTTTTAAAGGTAGCTGTAAACTTGACAGGCTTTGCTGGCCTCTTCTCCATGCCATCACTGGCAGGATAACTCAGGACTGGTTGAGCAGCTTTTGCTGACTCTGTGGTCTTGATTGCAACGTGCCTTACTGCATATTTGTTGTAACAGTGTCAGGAAAGGTTTGTGTTTATATCTGGCTTAAATGAACATCTGAATCACTTGATACCAAGCAGCTTCAGTGCAAAACTGTGTGCTGCTTAATGGACAGGCCACTTCTGCCTGCAGGTCAAGTCTAGTAGGTTAAATGAAAATATTAAAAAATATTAAATCCATCTCGCTCTTAAATTCTAGACACAGTGAAACAGTTGCAAGATTGACGCTCTCAAGAAGTAGCGTGAACATCGTAGTGCATTGATACAGGAATTTAAATCCCACTGTCTTTATCCACCACACATTTCAGAAACAGCAGGATATCATGGCCTGGCTCTTTCACACTGTCTGACCCTGAGCAGCCTCTCCCTTGCTGCTTTGCATCCTGTGGCTGAGAGTTGCTGTGGAAAGGCCTGTGCAAAGTGACTCACTGCCATATTAACACAAAAGTGCTCAACACAAACACTGTTGCCATCTTAGTTTAATTTAATGTGGTCCAACAGATGGCCACCAAGTCAGATCTGGCCTGCTGCCTCTTCCCTGGCTGAGAGGGAGAACAACTGTTCCAACAGCAGATGCTGCCTAAACACTAGCACCTCCTTGTCCCCCTTCTATGGTCTAATGGTGCAGGACCCAAGTGGCTTTGCCCTGTAGGAGCCCCTCTGATTTCCCTCACCACCCTTCTCTTCTGTCCTTGACCTAACACTACCTGGCTCTCTGTTTCAAGAGAATTCACTTATGGTGGTGAGAGAGGAACATGAATCCCAGGCTGCTCTGCCTGTGTCTGACATTAACTTGCCTGATTGCCTTTTCTGGGCAAACAAAACTGGGCTCTATGAACAGAATTTCCCTCTTATTCCTAGTGTTGTTCCAAGGACCCAGTATCCCAAGGAGGTACAGCCAAAGAGGAAGGTCAAAGCATACTGCACTATTTTTTTAAATTTTTTTTTCAATTAAAGTATATGTTACTGGTGATATTTTTCCCCAGTGTTCAGTCCCAGCAGTCTGGATTTTGACACCATTTTCTCTTTTTGTTCATTAGCCTAGGTAGCTAAAATAAAGGAGCAGTTTTATTTTTGTTCCATCTGTGTTCTTGGAGATTCTTGTGTATCATATAGTTTGGGTTGCAGTGGCATCATGGAAGACTTTTAAAAGATCCATTAGACTAAAAACAACATAGAAAAGTTTCTGTTGATCGTGTGCTAAGTTTGCTTTTGCTGAATTTTCAGTTAAGGCCAAATTTAAATTGAACTTCTCTTCTGAAATCAGGTTTTCCAATATGTCGTTTATCAGTGTATGAATGTTCAGAAACTTTACAAACGTAGGATTTGTCACAGTTTTTTTTTCCTTTGCTTTATAGCCAGAAGTTAAAAGAGAAGAAGCTGCAAGCTAAGAAAAATAAACTTGAACAAAAGAAGCAGGAAAAAGGTCAGTGAAATTTAGTTTTCTTTCCTCAAAACTCAGTTCTGTTCCCTAATTGAAGCCTAGAAGGGTTTTTTCCACCCCCCACCCCAAGCATTCTCAATACACGGATTGAAGCCTGAGCCTTAAGCTTGTTATTTTAGCTAATGTTTCAAAATCCTCTTTGAAAGCCATCTATGTTGAGATTTAATCTTACAAATAACTTGGCTGTTTGTGAATATTTTCCCTTTATTAGGGGAAACTTTGGACAGCAAACATTGGAATCCGATTTGGTTGTTTGTGGATGTTTTGCCCCAGCTATTCCGACAAACTGCAGATTTAGAACATCATCTGCTCAAAAAGGCAGTATTGTTCAAGGCTGTGCTTTTTTCTTATGTATATTTTGAATGCTTATGGAGAAAACAGGTGGAAAAAAATGCACAGCTTGGGCAGCAAGAAACTGAGTTATGATTGTGTAAGAAATTGAGCCACCTTGGTGCCATCTGTTCCACAGGACTTTTATTTGCATAGAAATAAACATGGAAAACCTGACTGCCTCTGTCCTCCTGCAGTGTTGAAATTAACGTTCAGCAACGTCAGTGTAACTGTTTGCTCAAACTTTTGCATATTGTTGCTTCTTTTCAGTGAGTTTATTTTAGCTTACTCCTTCAAATAGTTGTCCTTTGTGGATTAGTTCACTAACTGCAGTTATTCTTAAAGTTACAGCAGTTGCTGGTAATTCTGCTGGAACAGTGACTTGTCTGACAGTTCTACCTTAATTCTGCTTTGCTTTTCAGAATTGGATCTGTTTCAGCTGAACCATTGCCAGCCTCCCATGTAAACATGGGAGGACAAATTACTTGTTAGGTTAATTTTACTTGTGACAGCAAGTGAATGTAGCAGAGTAGGTTTTTTGGGTGTTTTGTTTTTGTTTTTTTTAAGCTAGTCATTTATGACTTGTAACTAGGAGGAGGATTTAGGTATGAGTCAAAATACTTTTGTTCATTTTGAGTGAACAAAACAGAATACCCATCCCTTTAGGGAGTGGCTGGGAGAGAGGAGAGCTGGATCAGGGACTGGCACTGCCGTGTACCAGTTGTGGGGCTGGAGTGGTTTTGTTTGGCACAAGTTCCTGAAAGAATCCAAACTCCCCTGTCTTTATTACATTTTTAACTCTTTACAGTTTGTGGTTCTCTATGTAAAATAATAATAATAATAGTAGCAGTAATAACAATGATAATAATACCAGTAGGGACAGAAGCCCCTGATAGCCATCTCTAGTCTACTGAGAACAGTCTTTTCTTTTTCTAGTTTTGTGTGCCCTGGTTGAGATCTGAATTTTCCCAAATTAATTGAAGTGTGTTTGTTGTATGTAGTAGGCAAGCATTTATCTTCCGTTTTGAATGAATGAATAAAACCTCTGAATTGCCATCTTTCACCTTTGTTGTAGTAAATACATTCACAATAAGGGTTAGCAGCGAATCAGGTCAGCTGTTAAAGTTACATTATTGTACAAACCCCTAAGACAAAATGAAAGTTCAGAACTTCACCACGCGGTGGCATCAGACCACTGAGCCTAAATCCTACGTGTAACTGGTCAGGACATGAGCTTGACTGGGCCTGAGGAACAGTAAAGAGCAGAAAAAGTCAGATTCAGGTCCCACTTGATGCTGTACCTCATTTTCATGATTGGTTATTTAATTTCTAGTAAGTGTTTTCTGGTCTTTTAGCAGGCCTCACGAGTTTTCTGTGGCCCTTGTTAAGCTTAGGCATATTTTAATGGGTTCCTGTACTTGCAGTATAGCAAACAGTCTGTAAAAGTTTATGGCACCCTGTGGAGTTTCTGTGACCTTGGATAGGTGTAGGAATATATTCAGTCTTGTCCGTGGCTTCCCAGTGCTCTGTAAGGGTACTCTGTGATCCTTGAAAGTTAATGCCAACCTGCAGAGGCTGGGAATGAGATAATCCATCATCCCCGGTGTTTGACTACCTCTGTTTGAAGAAATAATGTTCTATAGGAGGTGGACTTGGTAACATTGGAGGTAAGGGAATATTTCTCCAAGGGGGAATTTGATATTCTGAGCTCCCTGTTGCTCAGTAGAATGAATATAACCTGATACATGTTTCCTGACTATCTGGGACTACTTAGTTGTGAGATATTTAACAAGGAAGACACAGGGGAATATGTTATCCACCCGTGCTAATTAGCATGACATAATACGTGTCTCCTTAGCACCTGGGACTGTTTTGTTGTGAAATACTTGAGAAGGAAGACAGGTGGGAACACCTTATGGATTCACCCTGTTTGTGTTTGTAGAACCAGATCAATCCCAAGAGCGAGGCAGCAGCGAGGATGACGAAGAGGACAGCAAGGAGGAGGAAGAGAAGGAAGATGATGCTGAAGAGCCAAGTTTTGTGATGGGAAGAGGATGAGGCCTTTCAGGGACAGCTGGAAGCACTGTTCATTGCTTTATATCCAGGAGCATGAAAGCCTTTCATCTCAGCCAAGCAGAACCCATTGGCCGTACGTTACATCTGCTTAACGGGGCATGGCCTTCACGTCACAGGCCCGAGAGATAATGATAGAGAAATGCCAAATAAGAGATTTTTTTCTTAATTGCCTGTATAACTGCTGTGCAGTCTGCTCTAAGTTTGCTCTAAAGAGTCAGCCATAAGTCTCTGTGACCCTGGAGTTCTTTCTAACATGGCCCAGAGTGTTTTTCTGTCTGAAAGCTAAAACATATCCATTACCATTTAAGGGAAATATTACTGTGAAGGCTACGTATTCTACTTATGGCAGAGCTGGTAGCAGTGGGATACATGAATCTAAGGGAAGAGTTCAACTTGAAGTAGAAAAGTGGTCTGTAGCCAGACTCTCCTGCACTGTGAGTGTTCTGAATTTGGGGTTTTGTATGGGGTCACCTCTAACCCAAAGAAATCAGTTTATGTTGCTAGACAAGTTCTATAGATTTTTAATCGGGATCCCTTTTTTATTGCTAAAACTTTTCCCTATTGCTTTTCTTCCATGTTTTTTAAATTAATAAAAGGGATGTGTTGGATTGTTCTGTCTTCTATTTTATTTTTTAAGAGGATTTCAGTAGAATAAAGAGATGCTTGCAGGGTTGCAGGAAAGGACAAAAAGATCAAGTGATTTGGCACACATGAAAATATGGAAAAGGTGTTAGCTGCATGTCACTTACTTTTTGCTTTTGGATTGGAACAATGTATTTTCCCAAAGATTATGTCTGTAAAGCCTCCAAATCCTGTGGCAGAAAGGCTTGGAATGGAATCATTCTGCTTGTGTTACAGCTTCATGTAATGACACCTGCCTTTCTCTCTGCTTGAGCTCTCTGCTTTGCACTTTGGATTCCCCAGGAGGAATGATAACATCTATATATACGTTTACTTACCGGTGCTTAAATGAAAAGCATATGCAGTGGTGGTTTTACTTGTAACTTTGATTGTTGTCTTTTCAGTGTATCTTTAATTAGAAGTGCCTGCTGGCTTTCAGACATGCTCATCCCAGAGCCTTGCATCCGGAATGTGGTGCTACTTCTTCTCAAGCCTTGGTTAATGCCAAATTATTTTAAGCAAAAACAGTAAAAAGGGAGAATCTCTTTTTAGATTTATCCTTTGTTGAGCAGTGCTGCCAGAAATCCTGCATTTTGTCTGAGCTGGCTTTATGTAATGGCTTCTCAGTGGTGTTACCGTGGCGGCTGGGAAGCAGATGTGATCAAGTGCAAGTGATGTTTGTGTTTAGTTCCCCTGTACATACCCAAAGACTTTAGAGCTGGATAACTTCTGACCTGCAAGGTCCATATCCCAACTGTTCCCCCTCCCAGGTTAGAGATCTGCATGGAACTGTTTTCTGCTCAGTCTCCACAGAAGCAGGTTGTGGCAGTGTTTCATTCCTTAGCACTTCAGATGCAGGATGGATGTTCTGCACCTGGCATTTTCCCTGTGGAGAGATGAGTTATGAGCACTGCTTCGCGTGAAGCCCCCTTAGGGCAGGCGAACCCTGTGGATACTGTGCGATGAGCCATAAAAATAGGGTGTTTTTTATGGACAGAGAAGAACTGAGAGCCTCACAAATAAAGATGTTCTGCCTCTGAGCTTGTCAGGCCTTTGAGCTAAGTCCTGTTCTGCATTAAGTAGAGCAGATGTTGGTGATTGAACAAATTCAGGTTGTGTGGCCTCATCCTGCCTCCTTAAGATGCCATCCTTACCCGTGCTGAATTATTCATGCTCTCCATTTTGCAGGAATGCCGAGTTTGTAGGTGAAATCCGTAAACAGCAAGGAGAACATGTTGGTGAAGGTGGGATCTGCCTCACGGTCTGTCTCGCTGGGGTGGCTCAGTGTAGCAGTAGGAGCTGTATTTGGTAGGTGTTGCTGTGAATTCCAAAAAATACTCTGCCGTGTTGTGGTTGTTCCCGGCAGTACGAGCTCGTTGGGAATACAAAGCACTTCAAAGGGAGGTTCGGAGGGATGTTTCTTTGTTAAGACAAAATGCAGGTACTCTGTGACCTCAAAACTGGGAAAACGTCATCCATGGAGTATAAAAAAGGAAGTGCTCCCGTGTGTAGTAAAATGAGGAACAACTCTACAACTGCTTCCTATTGCAAATAGGGCCCTGACAAAGTACGAATAATTTAAAGGCTTAAGACTGCCCAGGAGTTTGACCTGCTTACGTTAAATTCTTTTTCTGGATGCTTTTCTAGAGGAGTCCCTCTCCTTTCCCTGATGGAGACTAATCTTCAGGGATTAAAGTTTGCTCTGTTCCATTTCTACACATGGGACCCCGAGAGACAGCAGTGTTAGTGCTAAAACCGAGCAGAGGTGTTCCTGATCTCAGAGGTGAAAAGCACACTCGGGATAAAAAAATGTATCTTTCTCTTTATTAGCTTTTTGGGAAGTGTTTTCCTGTCTCTTCCCTGCCCCCCGGGCAGAATGGAATTCAGGATGATGGGATTACCCTGTGATAAAGCTGACCCATTGTGCTGCCTTTCAGCATTTTCTTTATCTCATTTCCAGGGAAGGAACTCCCTCTCTTTCCCATAAGGCTGTCCCTGTCCTTTTGATGGGTTTATACAGGATTTCCTGCTGAGTCAATAGAGGAGGAGTGCAGGGAGATAGCAGCCGGGATTCCAGGGAGCCAGAGGAGGTTGCAGCCCGGCGGAGGCAGAGCAGCGCTGCCTTTTGACTTATGTAAGTGGCGACTTTTTGCTGTGTAATTAACAACTGTAATAAAAGCACATTTGCATCCCATTGCACCAATACCTTCTCTGTGCCAAGACTTAGAGATAACGCCAGCCCCAGACCCACCAACACCTTCACCAGTGGGGGTTTTTCAGCCCGACCGTGACTTCAGGGATCCGCAGAGCTGATTTTTTTTTTTTTTTGCCCTGCCAGATGCGCGTTGACGGGCTGCGACCCCCGGGATCCCACCCGGCTGCGGGTGCTGGGGGCTGCCCTTCCTCTGTGACCGCTGAGTACATCCCCAGTGTCGAGGACCCCCAAAACCCCCGGGGTGCGGGGGGTGAACGCGGCCCCGGCTCCGCGGGGGAAGGGGGGGGCGGGCGGGGGTCGCCTCCCCAGGCCCCGCCCCGCCGCCGAGGGGGCGTGACCTGGCCGCCCCGCGGCCCAATCAGAGCGCGGTCACGTGCGGGGGCGTGGCGGCGCACCCCCCGTTTCCTGCGGGTCACGTGGCCCGTGCCCGGCGTTGCCGTGGCAGCGGCGGAGGCGGCTCCGGCTCCAGCTCCGGCTCCCGATCCCGGCTCCGGCTCCAGCTCCGGCTCTCCCGCTCCCGCCCGCAATCCCGGGGCTCCCGTCCCGGCCCCTGGACAGCAGCGCGGTGAGCCACGGCCCGCCCCCGCGGCCCTGCATCCCGCCCCGCGGTGGGGGCTCCCCCCCCAGCGGGCCCCGCGCTCTGGGGTAGCGGGGGCATCCCCTCCGTGTTTGGGGTGCGGAGGTGGGAGCGTCTCCTGCCCACCGGGAGAAGGAGGTCTCATCTTGCCCGGGAGAGTTAGTCTGATCCTGCCTGGATGGGGATTCCCTTGCCCAGGATGGTGGGGGGGGTACGCGCCTCATCCTGCCCGCGCAGGGAGAATCCCTCGTACGCGCCTCATCCTGCCTCGCTGGGGGCTATCCCCTGCCCAGGGCGGTGGGGCTGAGAGGGAGGAGGGTCCCGTCCTGCCCGGCGGTGCTTTAGGGGTCCCTTGGGATGCAGAGGGCAGGCCGGCTCCCGGGGGATGTGTCCGGACAGGGATCCTCTCGCCGGGGGTGCTGCGGGGAGACACCTCCAGCCTGCGGTGTCGGGAAACCCCTGACCCAGGGTGCTGTTGGAAAAGGGGATCGAGCAACTGGGTCCCATCCTGCATGAGGAGATGTGGGGGAGCCTTGGGATGCCGGGTAGGGATCCAATGGAAGAAGGTCGCATCCTGCCTAGGGAGGATATGTCCAGGTTGCCGTTGGAGGGGAAGGTTCTGCCTGTGAGTGGGTCTTATCCTGGCCTGGGGGAATCCCCTGTCCGAGGGTGCTGTTGGAAGGGAGATCCTCCCTTATATCCTGCCCAGGGTGTGCTGAGGGTAGCTGGGAAGGAGGAGGAGAAATCCCCTGCTCGGGCAGTGCCCTGTGAGTAGGATCCCAGCTGTGGTGATGGGGTGAGGGATCACATCCTACTTGGGAGGTGATCCCCTGCTGCCTTAAGGGAGGTCACAGCTATGGGGTGTTCACACCCTGCCTGGGTGCTGTGACACCCCAGGGGTGCTTCTGGGGGGCCCCAAGCCAGAAGGGGACATAGAATAGGGTTCCCCATAGCAAAGAGGGCCTGAGCTCATGGAAGAGCAGTAGCAGGGCCTGGGGTTTGGCTTAACCACGGCCTGCGGGGGGTTGGATGATGTTCTACCAGGAAGAAAGGCACTGGTGCAAACCCACTGACCAGTCTGGGGGTGTGAGGCAGAAATCTGGGTCTGAGGAGGGGACCAGCATCCCAAAACCAGGCAGGGAAGCTGCCAGTGCTGCAAAGAGAGATCTACATATCTCGCCCTGGTGGCATCGTCCTCATTCCCTGCTGTGGAGAAATCCCTGCTCGTGTGCTTGCAGCGGGGCACGGAGATGTGAGGCATGGCAGAGGCTTTTCCTGGGCAGGGTAACAAGATCAGTGTGAGGGAGCAATTATAGAGAGCTTTCTGTCTTACCAGTGTGAGATGAAGTGGGGTCAGATGCGTTGGTGGTGCAATGGAAGTGAGTGAAAATGCGGCTGGGATGGACTTTGCCAGAGCTGGCAGAGGAAGAGGTCTCCTGGGAAAGTCCTCATTAGCCATCCAGAACTCAGCAGCCATGTGCAGTAAAACCCTGTAGGACAGTTATTTCTGTAAGAGCAAGTGTGCTGAACCTTTAACTTTGCAAGGCAGGAGCGTGAAATCTTCAGAATAACCCTCCCCGGATGCAGATAACTATCTGAGAAGTATTTCCAGAGTAAAACTGCTTCAGATAGAGTGCATGCAAAATGCTTCTTTTGTTGTGTTTCAGCCCCTGGAGCCCTCCACCCACTCCCTCCATGTCCACAGCTAGCAAGGTGAGTTTGCCATCCTGGTACTGCTTGTTTGGGCTACGTTTGTGTTTATGGATTTTATTCTGAAGTTGTTTACTTATTTGAGAACATCTCTTGAGCTGCTCCAGAGTGAAAATTCATCCTTGTGGTATTTTTAGCTTATTTTTCTAATGAAAGAAGCAGATGTGATTGGGTACTCTTGCCCTCTCTCTGTAACCTCTGAATTCATTTGTCTTTTCAATGGAATTTGTCCCAGGGGTCAAAGCTTCCTACATGAAAAGTTCCTACGTATTTTATGAAAATAAATGGCAGACTAGAGGCCATCACTGTATCAGCTGGGGACAAAGTCTGTAGATTCCCTCCACGCTATACATTGCAGAATCCACACAGGATGTTGTCACAGGAAACAGCTTCATAATTTTGCTGCTCACAGACTGTTTCTGCCTCCGATCCTCCCAGGAGGCTTTTTTCTTCTTCTGTAAAATAGGTGATTCTTGCCTTTTCTGAAAACACAGAGCAAGCAGGAAGGTTTGTCCCTCTTATTCTCTTTTGCTTATGTTGTTGTGTGAATATTATTTTATGCCTTTCTTTTTTTTTTTAATATATTTTGAAAACTCCTGAGCAAGTCAGGAGCCATCCTGGAGTTCTCCATGTAATGGTGGCCTTGTAAAAAACTGCCCAGGAATGATCTTGTGCTCTTGCTGCCGTCCTTATTATGTCTGAGGGGGCTGGTACCTGAAAGCCCCCCGTGTTCAGGAGGGACAGTCTTGCGACCTGCAATGCTTTGTTTGCTGCTGCAGTGTTATCTTTGTTATTGTTCCCTTTTAGTGACAGCATTCAGAGTTTTGGGCATTTGATGTCCTTTTGATCTTTGCCACTTCTTCAAATCTCACAGCAGCCATGGCTTTATTAGCTGTCCCCATATGTCCCCTGCATTTGGAGACCTGGGGGGGGGTTTGGGAGTGAGCAGCAAGGTGCCTGTGACCTTGAGGTGTGGTGCTGGGACTAATTAGTACCACACCAGGTGTGATTCTGGGCAGGCATCTCCTCCTGCTAGGACCTGGTGAGTATTTTATGGCCAGAACGTGCAGCTCTAGTGTCAATGGTGGAGTTGTGAGTGAGGGGATTAACTGGAAAATCGTAGTTTCCATTCTTTGGAAGGCTGAGTCAAACATCTAGTTTCAGATGTTTGCCAGAGTTGAGAGTTTTTTGCTCAAAACATTCCATGGATCCTGCCCTGTGTCTGTGGATGGCACAGAGATCACCAAAGCCATTTGGCAGCAGCCTGGTGATATGGTGGTATAAGGAGCATGGTTTGGACCCCACACTTGGCTCTGTGGCAATCACCACCTGAAATAGTCTGGCTGCTTTCAGACATCTCTCAGTGTAATCTCTTGAATCTGAAGATGATGAAATTTCCTGAAAGCAGCTCGGTTTCCCCTTGGAATTGTCTTTTCCTTTCCCCGTGCTCAGAGCCACTGGTAGAATTAAGGGAACAGGATTCTTGGTCAGATGTGGCTGATAAATGGAGTGTGAGCAATTCAGGAAATTGAACTTCCCACTGCAAAAGCTTGGGAAGTTCACTTGTAATCCTACACAGCAATCAGCTGTGTGCCTTTTGGGGGAGTTTGGGGAATAACTATTGTGCCATCTAAAATGAGCCATGAGGAGCAATGGTTTAACTGAGAAAAACTTTCCAAAGAACGAGCAAAAAGTGACTCCCTGAATTGGTGTTACTTTGGTTCTCTAAGGAGGTGCATTTGGAGCCAGTCCATGATGCACTGAGAAATGAACTGTCATCTCAATACAAAATGATAAGATGGGGGTCCTATTGCCAAAGTGTCATCTGTAAAACAATTCTTTTATTAGCAAGGAGGAATTAGAGGGCAAAGTCAAGGTGCCAGCTCTGAAATGAAAAGCCTGATGCTGTGCAGCCTTCCTGAATTCCTGCTGGAGTAGTTTCTGAGTTTACCTGTGTAATCTTTCCTAGTTCCTATGGTCATTTTTGGCAACTGGGGACTGTCCTTTCTCAGTTCTGTGCCTTGCAAATGTGATGGCATTTGGTCCATCATTTCCCACCGACCAAGGGGAACTTTGTTCCACCGTAGCTTTTCCAGTAGTTGATGCTCGTCCTGTCTGCCTGAACGTGACTGTTTTATTCCCTCAGCGTTTGTCTCACCATGAGTTCTGAGTTAAACGTCCCGGTGGATCCCTCCACCCCTGCTTGCTGCTCTGAGCCCGGCACGAAGGGCATGGATTACCGGGACTGGGTCCGGCGCAGCTACCTGGAATTGGTCACGTCAAACCACCACTCTGTTCAAGCCCTTTCCTGGAGAAAATTGTACCTGAGCCGAGCCAAACTGAAAGCTTCCAGCAGGACCTCTGCTCTGCTCTCTGGATTTGCCATGGTATGTGTGTTTTATAGCTTTCTGAATCGTGAAGGTTTTGGCTCTATTTGGCTCTATTAATCAGCCTTTTCCTCCTGGGAAGAATCAGGACATACTGTTGTTCCCTGAAGAGGCAGGAGGCATCTGCCTCGGCTGCTGCTGGAAAGTTTGAGCCTGGCTCTCTCAAGGTAGCACTGATACATGAGCTAAGACAACCCACACACTCCCAAGTCAGCTCTTTAAAAATACTAATCCCCTACCTGCAAGTGTTCCACCAGCAATGCTAAACAATCCAGGACCTGAGCTCTCCTTTGGCCCTGAGGCTGTTCATCCCTTGCAACCTTGTGAGGTTGCTCACGGGTGAGATTGCTCATGGGCGTGGAGTTCCTCCAGGCCCCTGTGGTTGCTGTGGTCCTGAACGTTATTTTAATTATTTCTCTGTGTGTTTTCTCAGGTCACGGTGTCTAAAATAAGGTGGAGGTTGGGTTGCAGTCTGCCAAAGTGAAGTTTGCGTAGCGTGATCAGGGAGATCGTGTTATACACTGAGGTGTGAGAAAAGGCCCTGAGCCTCAGACCTCGTGTCAGAGGGCTCTGTAGCCTGAAGGGAGCCAAACCCGGTATATTTTTGTCAGTGCTGCCCATTGGAAGTAATCCCTGGTGCTTGCTTTCTGCTATGCTGCACTCGGGTGTTATCTGGAAGCTATTTGCATAGGTCAAAACCATGTCAGGAGTAAGCAAATAAACAAGACAGAGACAGTCTGGGCCAGTGCTCAGGCCTGTTCGAGCTGTGGTGTTAACAAAGCACAGCTCTGCTGTGTCAGTGTGAGCCCCTTCACCTCCCCTCTGCTTCTTGCTTACTGGGAGTGAGAATTGAAACCAGTTTGGGGGAGGTTTTCTGCTCAGGAAATGGGCAGGTCTGGTTGTTCCTGAGGTCTGTCAGCAGAGGGGCAGAGGGCAGTGCCTGGTGCGTGGGACGCGATGTGAGGATGTTGCATCCTGCAGCTCAGAAGCTGTGGGGGGAAGACAGATCCTTCCAGATAGCCTTTCTTGTTCTATTTTAGCTTTTTCCGCTGCTTTTTCCTCCCCCAGTCCCCCAGACCATGAATCATCCATAACATTTGAGCAGTCTGGGATGACAGTTGGTCACCCAAAGTGAAGCTGGCAAGCTGCAGGTGGGGGGTTCAGTGGGAGCAGGCTAGAGGGGGAGAGGGTGCCTGGGAGGGTTTTGTGTCCTCTCCGCTCTCTATCTGTGTGCAAGAGATGCTCATAAAAGCTTTTCACAAAGTCTTTGTTGGTTTATGACCAAACTTGTGTGCTGCAAGGGCAGAAGGTCCCTTCTTTTGAGAAAGCTGGATGCTCTCCTGTAGACTCCTTTCACTCAGTTTCCTTACTCTGGAAAGCCTCTCATGTGCTTGCCCTGTGGGCCTCTGGAGTTCCATGTTAGTCATTTGTGACCATTCTCTATAACATGGTTATTACATTAACATTTTGTGTTGTTGTGGACTGGTCTACCAATGTGGTCACACGAGGTGTCCGTGCTGGGCTGTGCTGTCACCGGCATCACTGGGACTCGGGGGCTTGCAGCCCACCCACACTGCAGGGCATTGAAAACAAAGCATGCCTTCTCAGCTCACACCACAGAAAGTTGCTGGAAGTCCTTGGCAAACACACAAAGTTAACCACTGGTTTTGTATTCCCTCTAAACTGTTTAAAATGCAAGTCCAATAAACACACAGGTCTAAATACTGTTAATTATGACCACCAGCCTAACATATAAGAGGTACACCTGAAATCAGTAACTGTAAGACATGAAATCTCTTGCAATAAGGAATTCTCTTTATTAGCAAGCTTTTTCCCAGCTAATTGGACCTTCATGTGAAAGCTGAGGTATTTGTTCCTATTGGGTTGGTTCTCCTCTGGTAATTTGGCATGCAGGTATTTAGTACACGGATGTTTACTCTATTGAGAGCAACTATTTGGCTATTGATGAAAGAAGTTATTTTGAGATAAATGTGTGTAGACGTGGCACTCAGGGACATGGTTTAGTGGTGGACTTGGCAGTGCTGGGGGAAAGGTTGGACTCGATGATCTTAACCGTCTTTTCCAAGCTAAATGATTCTGTGATTCTGTGAAATAGTTTCCCTGAAGCCTTGAGTGCATTTAACTATGTAAACAAATGTCATTCAGGGCTTGGCTATTGCTTTATTTACTTCCCTGTCGGTGTGTTTGATTCGAGCTGGTTCTATATTGGCTGAAAATTATTGTGAGCTGATGGATATTTAATCAACAGGCGATGGCTCTGATCCAGCTCCTTCTGGACAGGCTGCAGAATAATGCAAACCTTTCTCGTTACCATCTCTGGTATTTCTGGCAGAGAGTTGGGCAGATCAGGAGGATGTGGGTCATTCCAGTGCCATGTCTGCTTGGAGATGGGTTGTAGGGCGACTGCATTTGCCCCAAGGAGGCTGCAGATAAAGGAAATTAAGAGGGAGCTTAGGAGACCTCCTTAATAATTTTCCTGATGGAAATAAGAGCTGTTACTGCTAATCCATCTTCTCAATACTTGTCCACTCGCTACAGGATATGTATTCAATTAAAAAAAGACAAAACAAAAACCCTAACAGATCTACTGGAGTGATTTTTACAGCCTGCCAAACCATCTGTGTGAATGTGTCATGGTTTATGTTAAGCCATTTGTCATCCTTTTGCCTGTTATTTTCTGTCCTGGTCTAAATTTCTCAAGATGAGTATCATTTTTGTTGTGGACAATCGGGGCTCTACTGGTCTAAAACCCACCATCGTTGCATGTAATTTAGTTGTGGTTTAATTCTAAAATGTTCTGAGCACTTGGTCCTGTGAGCCTGGAGTCCAACGGGGTGATTCTCAAGCTTAAAATTAAGCCTATGCTGAAATATTCCATGGCTTGGCACAGTGCTCAGCCTTGCAAAGTGGCTTCTGAGAAGAGGTTAAAATAAAGGGGGCTGTTGCATGGAAGAGTATAATTGTATCAAACATGACATATTAATAGTTTTACAGGCTAGGCAGCATATTTAATGATTTTTAAATGGGTTATGTCAGCTTGTCCTCTTTCTCTTATCCCGGTCAGGGAATGACATGACAGTCTGTGCAGGGTAAAGCAATCAGAGCTCACTCACCTTTTCAGCACTTGTTTGGGTTAAATGAACTGGTTTTCTGCCTTGCTGCACTATCTGGATTGTTGATGTTTTCCCCTGAAATACCTCTTACTGAGCCATCAGTCAGTGTTAAAAATTCATCACATTGCACAGCTGAAGCCAGCCCTAGGGAATAGGTTAGTCTGGGAGGAAACATCCAATTAGCTGAAAAGTGCTGCTCATGTGAAGGATAACAAGCAGAAATTGATATGTTGACATCAGCCAGGCTTTCAGCTTTAATATAAAGCTATAAATTGAACATGCAGGTACAATTCTCATTCAGCTGGCTGAATACCACGTCTCTGGCTATTACAGCACCCACTAATGAACAATATACCTGCAGCTTTTCCTGGCTGATGGGGTGTGACTGGCAACCACAGCGCCGTACAAATTCATTGTACATAGAGAATAAGTCTGATCTCCTCCCTCTCGAATCAATATAAGGGAAACTGCAAAGAGAACATGCACAAGGCCATGTGAAATGTGTTTTAATTAAATTGACCTTGCAATAGATAGAAGGCCAATCCTGTGTTAATATTTTCTTTGCTGTACAACAAGAACTACTGTAAACTGCAAACAGGAACCTATCAAACAAACAAACAAACAAAGTAAACTCTCCACATGTTCATAATCAGGACAAAAGGCTGGGAATATCCAAGAACCGCCACAATATTTTTCATGTCTCTAAAATCCTAAATAGTTTCTGAAGGTATAAATCTGGGCTTGTAGACCATTTGCCACATATTATACCTTGGTTGCTACTAAGGGTTGGACTTGATGATCTCAGAAGTTCCTTCCAACCCAGCTGATTCTATGATTCTAAATGTGTTCAGACTTGACTGTGATCCCCTCATTCAGGCTGCTGATGGTTTCAGAGTAAATGCAGGTAAGGCAGCAGTAATGCCAACTGGCTTCCATCCCCTTTAATCCTTTTCAGGGCTTCCAACAGGGAGAACATGGACAGACCCCTAATCTTCCAGTGCCTAAATAATATTATTATCAAGTAATGCCAGAGTGAGCGGTGCAGGTGATTATACAGAGCCTGAAATGGCTGCTCGGGGGGTGTCTCATGTGAAGTCTGGATAAAGTAATCGTGAGTCAGTTCTGCAAAATGCTTCAGTGTCCAAGAATTGAGCTGCTTGTTCAGACTTTGCCTTGTCATGATGGTCTTGAGAGGCACTGGCCTGAGTCAGGAACCCAAGCATGGCTTCTTTCCATGTAGCTGTGCCATGCCGGAGCAGCAGGTCCCCTGGGATCACCAGACGTTTTGCCTGCTGCCAGGAGAGTTAATATCTCTGCAAATCATGAAGTGCAGCTGCAGATCCAAGCCAGCTGCTAGAGAGGACTGTTTGATAGTCTTGTCCACTGCTTTTGTGGCTTCTCTTAGTGAAAAAGGTTTGTGCAGTCCTTTCAGGGATGCTATCACAGAGAAGTACTGGTTTACTTCACAGGTAGGTTAAGTAATTGTACAAATTCTTACACTAAACCAGTTAACAGGCCTGTGCTAGGACTCTAGTTCTGATCTCAGAAGAGCCTCCTGCTCTGTTGCACATATTCTGCTTCTTAAGCTTTATTTGATTAAATTAAAAATAGCCTTAGAGACCTGCTCTTGTTTTGGGAAGGAGACTCCTCTCTGAGTTGCTGAGCACACCCATAAGCCAGTAGCTGTCCACTCCTGCTGAGTGTATCAGTAAGTTATTAGCCGTCAAGGGAGAAATTTGAGGATATAAATAACTTGTATCTGGGCATATTTGTAATAAAACCAAACGTAAACTGTTCTGAGAATAGAAGGCAGCTATTTTAACTACGGGCTGACTTAACCTATAAAGTAGCTCGTGTGCTTCCCATGGAGGGGGGACAGTGAAACCTGGCTGGCCACTGGCCAGAGGAGCTGCTTGGTTTTGCTTTTCTTTACACGCCCGGAGTCGAAACTTCCTGTGCTGCCGCCACGAGTGAGGGGCGGAAGGAGAAGGTGTGAGGGGCAGGGGGACTCGCAGGCTGTCAGCTGCCTCCCCACCCCACGTGCCGTCTAATGAGTTCCTTCTGTTGTGTATTGGGGTTGATGCAGCTCGTATGGCTCGTGGCTGCAAGGAGAGACGTGTTATGTTAGAAACCGACGGCGCAGAAACGTGTTCCTGAGCCTCACAAAGGCCAAGGCACAGACTGTGTGAGGAACAGCAGTGATCCGTCCCGGCTGCCATTCCAGAAAGTGCTTGAATGTGTACTTGACCTTAGGTGTTCTTCCTGAATAAAGATGCTTTCCCGGATGGAAGCCTTGAAAAGAGGGAAAGCCAGCAGCTGTTGACGAGCTCTCTGTTCCTTGGTTCCAGGTTGCCATGGTGGAGGTGCAGCTGGAGGTGCAGTACAAGTACCCCCAGATGCTGCTGATCGCCTTCAGTGCCTGCACGACGGTGCTTGTGGCGGTTCATCTCTTCGCCCTCCTCATCAGCACCTGCATTCTGCCCAACGTGGAGGCAGTGAGCAACATCCACAACCTGAACTCCATCAGCGAGTCCCCCCACGAGCGCATGCACCCCTACATCGAGCTGGCCTGGGGCTTCTCCACCGTCCTGGGAATCCTCCTGTTCCTCGCGGAGGTCGTGCTGCTGTGCTGGATAAAATTCCTGCCTGTGGGCTCCATCCTGAAGAACGAGACCACCAACGTGGAGAAGCCCAGCAGCCACGCGGGGTGGCAATCAGCACTGGTCTCCACCATCATCATGGTCCCCGTGGGTCTGATTTTTGTCGTCTTCACCATTCACTTCTACCGCTCCTTGGTGCGGCACAAAACGGAGCGACACAACCGGGAGATCGAGGAGCTCCACAAACTGAAAGTGCAGTTAGACGGGCATGACAGAGGCATGCAGGTGGTGTGACAGAGCCTGCACACTGCCTCAGCTGGGGCTGAGGGCAAAACACCCCGTTTGCTACTTGGTGGGACGCACCAGGTGATGGATTGTCTTGAGGCTTCAATATGTAAATGCTAATTGCCTGCCATTTCTAGCTGTGGGTTCTAGTGCTGTTTCACATGCTGGGGTCTCTGGCCTGATTCTGGTCCTACACACTTGGTACTTGAGTTGACACTGCCGTGGAGTTGAAGGTCAAAACTTTACCTTAACATTGGTTCAGGTAGCCAAAAATCTGTATTTTTTACAAATGCAATATTCTGTTGCCAAAAGTAAAACTGCATCAGCTTCCAAACAGCCAGTGTGTGTGTGTGTGTGTGTAGGACCTGTCTTACATGTCAGAACTCCCTGGCTGTCAGTGCAGCCACGATTAACTGGCTGCTCATTTCTAGGGCAGAGCTGGTTAATGTGGGTACCTGCAGCTGACTCAAGGACATCCGGGAAAGCACAACAGAAACTGAAAGTGTTGATCACCATTGTTCCAAAGCAAGTATTCCATAAATACATAACCAGAAAGAAATCAGCCTTAGCTTTTTTTGTTCTTTTCTTGCTATTCTTTACTATATTTTTACAGCTGGGGATGTAGAATTTTCAATTGCAGGAGGCTGGGAAGTTCTCTCGTACTTTCTTCAGCAGCGTCTGTCACTTTAGATCGAATGAGTGCCAAGATCATGTGTTTTTTCCCAAGAAGAGGCAAGAGTGCCCAGGGAAGGCTTACAGGTGTTTTAGTTTTAACAAGGACATTCTTAAAACAGAACAGTGCTGGGGAATTTAATGAGACAAAACTTTGAAGGACTAGCAAAGCGAGTTTCAAGGAGGTAAGGAGTGACAGCAGATATCGTTCGAATCTGTTGCTGTGTCTTCTTCATTCACGTGTTGCTGCGATGCCTTTTGCCTGTTTTGCTGGAGAGAACAAGCCCAGTCCTGTGTATTCCATCATTTGGCTTTTTTCAATTGGCTGTAGCATTTTTCTGTCAGAAGTGAATGCTCCCTTCTCCCTCCACCAAAGCAGGCAGCTCCTCTGGTGGAACCCTGAGCTGTGCTGGCGAGCCTCATGGAGCTGGATCCGGCGGGAATGCTGTGTGCCATTAAAGAGCTATCCATTTCCCTTGAGCTCATTTCTTTTTTCAGCAGCTGAGACAATGACACTTGCATGTCTGTGTTGCTTAGCAAGGGAAGCTTGTTAATTCTGTAGCATCCTTGTGGGTGAAAAACTTCTGTAAAAAAAAACAATGTTATGATTTTTGGTAACTTTGTGGAGGGAAAAGAGTGTTTTGCAATCATGAGCTCTTTGAAGGGAAAGTAAGGCTTTCTGCCACACAGGGCTGCAAGAAGCATAAGCACATTTTCTTGGCCCTGATCCTGTGCTGATTTCCTCCTCTGCACTCAAAAACTGCAGTTTCAGAGTCTCCGAGGCCTTATAGGTTTCTGAAATCATTAAGGATGTTTGTAATGTTCTATTTAACCCTGGTCCCTTATTCCACTGGGGTTTGAGAAACCTAATGGCAGTGTATTATTACATGTCAGCTTCCCAGAACGGAGAGTACATGCAAACCCCAGGGCAGCAGGGTGAGACTATCCCAATATTCCTCTCTGGTGGGGGCCTTGGGAAACCAGCTCTCATCTCTCTTGTTTACATGCGAATGTGAGCGTTGCTGAACAAGTTGCTTAGCACTGTGTCTGTGGCTTTCATCTGCTGTTCTTGCTGCAGTTGGCATGCACCATATTGGCTGATGTGCAGCAAAGAAAAATAGGCTTTGTGTGCTAAATGACTAATCTGTACTCATGTGCATATGCAAAAAAATGAGGAGTGTCCTCCAGGAAGTGGGTGGTCCTGAAATTCATACAAACTCCCCAGGAATCCACCCTCTCTCCCTTCCTCTTTTTACCATAATAAAAATTAAAGGTTTATACAACAAAATCAGAGTTGAGTTTTCTGCCAAGTGTTACACGTGTGGGCTCTTCCCCCAGGAGAATTTCTGTTGTGAGGCCCAAGCCAGACCAGATGGGACGAGTCTCTCATCTGTACTTTGCACTCTCCTTTAACATCAGTAATAATACCCTTGTGTACTGAGGAGCTTGGGAAGTTGTCGAGGAAAGCATTGAGCCATTTTTGCAATTTAAAAGGAAAAGTTTCCCCGTGTGCACATAGTGCTGTGAAAGCAACGCAGCTCGTTTGGAAACAGCCAATTTGTTAATTTAATTTTTTGCAAGTATAATGAACTTCAGCAAATGGAGAAATGCAGCAGAAACTGTGCTTTGATTTTTGTAGAATAACTCGTTGAGGCTTTGGTGGGATTGGATTCAAGAGCAGTCTCAAGGCAGAGCATCTGTGACTGGAGTGGGATCGCCTTACTCCAGGGGGAGTCTGAGGTATGGTTTGGGATGGTGTCCCGGGGGCAAATGTACTTAAAACAGAATAATAACATGCTTTCCCATCTTTGCTTGCATCTCTGTGTCTTGTGTCTCTCTGGGCACCGAGTTCTCCCTTCCATGAGAAGCCCTTGAGAGTATTTTTGCTCAGTGACTGTGCCATCTGGGATCTCTCTGAGATCACCTTCATGCTGTAACTCCTTTCCCAACAACAGCATCTGCTTCTCTTGCTCCTGCCTCTCTTCCTTCAACTTGTTTACATTTTCACCTCTGTTGGGTCCAGACTTGTGTTGCAGACAGGTTACCTGTGGTACCAGCCATAGCAGTTCATCCATAAAGGAAGGAGTAGGGATGTTGTAGTTGTCCAGGTGGGTGTTTCTGTGCTACAGCACTAGAAAATCCTTGCTCCTGCTGCTGCCCATGGCTGCCAGCAGGATTCCCATCAGTCAAGCATGAAGATTCCAGCCTTTCCACACTGTCACTGCTGTCCCAGCAGGGCTGTGTCATGTCTGGATTTGTCTGTCCTGTGCTGTCACCTCTCTGTCATTCCTGGGGTGTCCGTTTGTCATTCCTGGAGTGTCCCAGGTTTTGTGTGGCTCCGTTCCTGCAATTCCTGCCCAGAGATGCTTCTCCCAAGGGTTCCACCCTCAGCTGGGGACATGTGTTGAGGATGTTCCTGATGTGTGTGTTGGCTTTCTGTACCAGCCTTGGGCCCTGGGCTGCTGCACCCTGGGGTGGCTGTTGCCCTGATTCTCTGCCCCTTTGGGCTGTGACTCACTGGACCAGTTATTACCTTATTTGGGCCATTTCTCCAATTTTTGCTCTGCGGCTTAGCAGAGGGACAGCCATGATCTCACTCCAGACTCCTGAGTCTTCCTCTAGATTTTTTTTGGACAGCTTTTGCCCAGCAGAAAAACGCCTCTGCAGACTGCAGCACTGCAGGGACCTTGCCTACCCACCCTACAGCAGGGAAGGAGCTGTCAAAGACAAGGGTACAGCCCAATTTGTATCATTCCCAGGCACCTGCCCTGGTAATTTAGGAGGTAACTCCTCTCCCTCCTTCCTTTGTTAGCAGGAGTAAAGGCAGTGCATGACTGGGAGGCGGAGGGAGCTGTGGGAGCCGGAGCAGTGTCGGGTTCTCCCGTCGCTGTGTTTAGTGGCAGCTCTCACTGTGAGCTCCCTATTTTTAACATCACCCCAGGGCAGGCCTGGCTCCCGTTGTTTCAGTGGGTATGTGACTCTCAGAGGGACTTTCTGACCAGGAGAGATGGAGCAGTGTTGGGTTTCCACGTGACGGATGAAAGCGATCCTGTGCGAGAGCCCCGGGTGGGGCGAGCGCTGCCGTAAGCGCTCAGATATGTGGGAGTGTTTATAGAGAGCTCCGGCGTGGGTTCAGTTGCAGAGAGAACATCCTTCCTCTTCCCTGGCTCTGGGATGTGGGGATGGGCAAGCCCAGCTTGCCTCGAGGACACCTGAGCTGGGCTCCAGGGTGGAGGTGCTCCTCTCGCCTTTCATAATGTGCTTTCTCTTCTGTCCCTGCCTTCAAACAAACAACAAAAGGCTTTTTGGATTTTCCCCACTGCTGCAGCTTCTTAATCTTCTAAATCTCATTGCATCTACTTTTAAGATAGCTGCCTCAGCACCCCCTCCAGGCTGCAATCTCAAATTCAGCTCCTGGCACGGCTGGGCCAGGGGGGTTATTTTCTGATTAACTCTCAGGCTCTTTTCTCTGCGCCCGACTCAAAGCAGTTTCAGTAATTTGACTGTCTGGATTTGGAGAGTATTCCCTTGAATCCCTGTGTGTCCAGCTGAGAGCTTGCCTTCTGCCCAGAGTTGTGACAGCGATGAGTGCTAAGAGGAAAAAAAAAATCTGTATTTTAGCTTTGCCTATTCTTGTTTTATCTCTGCATGAACAGTATTTAATGTAGAGCAACGAATGGATCTCAGTTATTGTCCAGCTGTGTGAGAGAAACTGGATAAACTTGCTCAGTTTTGCGCTTCTTACTGATTTCAGACTGATTTTTTGAAAGGCAGCTCAAGTCCTCCAGCATCCTCTATGGGTTAACTTGGGTTCTGCCTTGTTTTTTTAAAAAAATCTTGCTCAGATATTATCCTTCTCCTTTTAACATACACAAGTAGATAACAATTAGATGTGCTTCCTTTTAATGAAGGTCTGGGTCTTGGCATGTGCTTTACAAGGAGGTTAAGGAGATGGTTAAGGAGATGAACAGCTGTGACAGGAACTTCTATAACAGGAAGACCATTAAAATTTGTCTTATGTTAATAATACCAGCTTAGTGGACAAAATTACTTTTAAGAGCTCATTAATTAAGACTAAAACCTCTTTAAGAGGCTGTTTAAAATGTCAAAAGACTGACCCAGCAGTGACTGTGTAGTGACTAGATTAAGTTTTGGACTTCAAAACCATCGAGAGAAATCCCTCAGTTTTTGGCTCAGTCTTTAATTATTTGCATTTTTTCACATTTAACCAGGAAGAGCTGGAATTTTCTGGCAAGAGCAGCAGCTTCCTGCGTAGTTTGATTGAGGCAGAAAAACTCAGCTAACAAAATGAACTAACACTGTGTATGTGTTATTGTGGCAATCTGATTCATCAGGAGCCATCATCTGCTTCCAGTGCAGAGAGAATGGAACAGCAGGTATACACAAGGAAAGTGTTTTAGCAGGCTGAGAGTGCAATATAAATCTAAAAGGGAGTGTTGGAAGTTAGGGCCAAACATTAATGGCAATACTTGATTGCTGCAGTTGGAGTGGATCGATGGAGAGGCTCGGAACTGGAAGAGTGATGAGGATATGAGTGCAGAGACTGCTCTGTGAGAACCTGCCCTGGGTTTCCTCTGTGTCTGTGCTGGGCTCCCCCAGGCTGACAGCCTCCTCCTCCTGCGCGGACAAAGCTCCTCTGCTCCAAAGGCAGCTCCAGGTGCTGTCCTGGGAACATCATGCTCCCAAAGCCCTGTGGATTCCAGCCACACAGTGCTGATTACACCAGGCTGTAGAAAAGGTGAGGAACTGCTGTTTTGAGAGCACCCCCTGCTTTTGGGAGTGAGCTGGAGAATCACAGAATGAGCTGGGTTGGAAGGATCCTTACTGATCATCCGGTTCCACCCCCTGCTATGGGCAGGGAACCTTCCCCTATCCCAGGTTGCTCCATGCCCCCTCCAACCTGGCCTTGGACACTTCCAGGAAAGGGGCAGCCACAGCTTCTCTGTGCCAGTGCCTCACCACCCTCACAGGGAAGAATTTCTTCCTAATACCTAATGTAGGTCTACTCTCTTCCAGTTGCAGCCTATGAGGAATTTCCTGGGATAGAGCTCTCTGTGCCTGTTCATATTTGCAGTGACAGGTTTCCATCAGAGAGGCCGTGCTGTGACTGCTGGAATCACTCCTGGAGCACCTTGGTGACACTCCCCAGCCCACCTGGATGGAGGTTTGGGGTTTGGGACTGCCCATGGCAGCCCTGCTTGTGGGTCCCTGCAGGAATTAACACGTAGCCAATGTCCACAGCTGTTTAAATACGGGGCTAAACTGAACCTGGTACACTGCACAAAGGGCTGTAGCTGTGTCTGTTGGCTTAAACTGATAAGAAATATCCTGTTTGACCCAACTGATTTCTAGTAAGGGTTTGGGGTAAACAGCTCCCTCCCCTGCAGTCCCTAAAAGCAGAGGGCAGTGCCTGTGGCATTAGTGCATTACTGTACAGTAAATCCTGTGCATTGTGCCAGGGAAGTACTTCTAGGGCAGAACACAGCAGTGCAGGGATGCTGAGATCCTGTTTGTAAATATGTCTGTCCCCTTTCCTTACCAACCAAAGCCAGGCAGCACTGCAACGTGTGTTTTACTGCTGTAGGTGTGACTGTGCTGAATGGTTTTCATGGCACAACTGTGTTTATTAAAGGATCACACTTCTTCCATGGCACAACTTCATTTTCAAGAGCACAGAAGTTTGTTCAGAGCAGACAGATGGCCTCAAATCAGCTTCTGCTGCAAATGACTACTTGAATCTTAGGTACGAGGCATGATTCAAACCTGACTGCTGGAGGTGCCAGGAAAATAAATGATAGCTGCCAGTGTGGCAGTCTGTTGCCCAGCTTATTCCCAAAATCAGACTCTTGCTACTGAGAGCTGACAGCGGGGTTCAGAGATGACAAATGATCAGAAAATAACACAGCCTGTGCAGGCCTTTGGTCTGATCCCTGTCCAAGCTTGAAGAGTGGCATCAGCCCTCTGCAAATGCTGCTCTTAGGTCCCAGAAGATACAGGTCACGCACAGAATTTATGATTAATCCTCATTGTTAAGAGCCTGAATCTTCAGCAAGGATAATTACTTTAATTAGTTCTCAGTGTGTTGTAGTAGCTGTGGAGAGAGACTTGCTTACCTTCCTCCCCTGGGAGCTGGTCTCTGAAGGTTCTGAGGAGGGTGAGGAGATAGTTGTGCCCCCAGGGCGAGGTGGAACACTCAAAACCATCTGACAGTATCAAGTGTGGGCCAGGAAAGGTTAAAATATGTGGCAGGGCTTGGGCTAAAACTATGTCAAGGGCTGTTTGATTTTCAGCTCCATTTAATGATTCTAACTTACTTTCTTCGAAACAATTTAAGTGTTTAGTAACTGGCTGTTTGCTTTTTTGTTAAGACGCAGCTAATGGATACAACAGCTCATTTCTGACTTTGGCCTAAAAGCTCCCATTGCCCAGCAGAGCCTTTGAAGCCCACCCCTCCCTTATTTCTGTTTGTCAAATTTCCACTTTATTGAGCTTCTCTCTGCACACACCTGGTTCCTCACACACACAAATAAACCGGGTCGTACAAATTCCCTACCTCGTTTTACAAATTTCCTAACAAAATGCAACTCGGCCTTCCCCTTGATCACACCGGCCTCCCTTGGAATGAAAGAGCTATTTCCAGCAGTTCTTTGCCCAGTTCCTCGTGCCTTCCCCCGGCGCTGAACTCTGCAGAGAGCTCCCTGAACGTGACGCAGACCCGGCGGTTCTCGATGTGCTTGCGGTGGATCCCGTGCTTCCACTTGTACCGCGCGTCCCCCTGCAGCACCACCAGCGCCCTCCGGGGCAAGTGAACAGCAACAGTCACCTCCTTACTGGGAACCAGCCTCGGGGGCACAACGCCCTCGATTCCCTCCTCGCCCGAATTTCTGCACGCTGATGTTTGTGTGAGAGACCCGGGGGGGCTTATTTCCCCTTTGCTGAAAGTGGGGGATAATTGGATAGTGTCCTCTGAGTCACAGGACATGGAGAGCACGGTTTTGGAGAGCAAGTTTAAGCTGACGAGACGCTCCCCCCACAGCCACCAGTCATCAAAGTGGGGGTCTATGGCAGAACCCCTCTCCGGTGTGTAGTCCAGGTTACACTGTTCAACAGGTAAGAAACCACTGAGCACAGAGCAGGCCTTCATTTGTGCCACAATCTTCCTGCTGAAACTTGGCAAACCGGTAAAGCCGTCAGCTTTCAGCCTTTGCTTCTTGAAGTTCACTTTGGGTCCATAGTCCTGTTGGAAAAGAAGAGGGAGGGGGAAAAAGCTGGTGTAAAGGGAAAAATCTAGGACAAGCCTTTTTGGAGAGGCTGTGGTCCCTACAGGATTCTGTTCTCATCTCTTCCTGGTCACCAGGTTCCAAAAGGACTCGGTGAATGTACATTAATCTCTCTGGAGTTAGATTTGTAAAGTAAAACCAAACCCACACACCCACTTCTTTCCCTTGGAGATTGTGTGAACTTTAATGCCTGGACATGCACCGTCAAATACTTTGTTTGTTTTGACTATCATGTGTTTTTCCAAGAAGTTGATTTTAACAACAGGTAATTCTCGTCATTGATTTCAGGAAAAGCTTTCAAAGGAAGACATTTAATGAAACATCTAAATATCTGGGGGTTTGACTGAAAACATCTTTCCTTTTCCAGAGGCATCCAAGATCAAATGTGCTTCTAAAGCCCAACCTGCTTCTTTCGGCCAGACTGTGATGGTTTCCAGTCATCTCGATCCATCAGTTCCACTATCTCACGCTCTTCATCTTCACTAATGAACTCCTCCATCAGGAACACCCCTGGAAAGGGGAATGCCCAGCCAGCAAATTCCGAGTGCTCATTTCCTTTAGCTAGGCCTGTTGCTGGACAGTAAGTGAAATTATCTTCTCCCTGTGGAAATAACAACGGAAAAGAAAAAAAGCAATAAAGACATTTCCATTTTTTACCACTGCAACCTTGATATTGCAGCATGAAAACCGTATGGGATTCTTGCAGACATGAGAAATGTTACAGCTGCTTTTGGGGAACAACTATTCCCTGTTTTGTTTTGTTTTGTTTTTTTTTCACAAGGTGCTTGCTTGAAGCCACTTTTCTTTACTAGTGATGTCTTTATCCTACAAAGACAGGGGAAGAACCGATGATCCTCGGGGCCACAGGTGCAAGATTAATGGTGGGCATCGCTCAGGCCGGCTGCAGAGATATGGTTTGTCATAAGCAATAAATGTTGAATGAGGAAAGTTGATAAAAATCGCCCGGGCCGCAAGGCTAAGCTGTAGGAAATGAGTGTGATGTGTGGAGCTCAGGTGAGCTCCCCTCTGCTCCTGAGCGCATCCGGGGCGTTATGAGGGTGAAGAATCCACAGTACCCCTGATGGGAATGGGGGGCTGTGCCTTGTCCCCACCTGCCCCGCAGCCCCCGGGGACGCGGCCCCTCCCCGGGCACGGGGGTCGCGGTCCCGCCCCCCCCCCCGCCCCGAGGGGCCCAGGCCCGCGCCCCCCACCGCCCCCCGGCTCCTCCCGCCGCCCCGCCCCGCCGCCCGCCCCCTCCCCGGTACCTGCGGGGGCGGAGCGGCCGGCGCGGGCCCCTCACAGAGCAGGCAGGAGCGGATCCCCTTGCAGCCGCAGCCCGGCCCTCCGCCCGCCGCCCGCATCCCACTGCCCGCGCCGAGCACACAGCCCCGCTCCCCGCTGCTGCTCCTCCTCCTCCCGCCCTTCCTTCCTTCCTTCCTCCCTCCCTCCCCCGGCTCCTCTTCCTCCCACCCGGCCGCTTCCAGGTGAGGGCAGCGGGGGTTGGGCGAAGGCCGCGCGGCCGGGATGGATGTGGTGGGTGGTGGGGAGGGGGGGGCGCGGGGCGGACTCGCGCTCCCAGCAGCCCCCGCGGCCCCGAGCAGCGGCGCGGGGCCCGGGAGCGCCGCGGGGGACTCTGGGAGTTGTAGTCGCGGCGTGCGGTGCACGCCCCGCGGGGGCGCCTCAGGCCGCGGCCGGCGCCGGCCCCAGGGCGGCCCTCAGTGACCGCAGGCCGCGGTACGGGCGTGGGCCCGGGGCTGGAGTCGCACCGGCCCGGCCCGGCCCTGCCCGCGGGCGGAGCCGCGGCCTGCGCCCGCAGCCGGTGCCCTGCGGCCGGGAGGCCGCCCCAGGGTGGGCGCACAGCCCGGCGTCCGCGGCCCCACCGTCCCCGGGGCATCGCGCGCATCGTGTCCCGGGGGCCGCGCCGGGCCCGCCCGGGGTCGCGGGGCCGGGCAGGGCGGGCACAGCCAAGCACACGGAGCTCAGGGGGATGCCCCGCCGTGCGGCTCCGGCCCCAGCGCTGCTGGGGGGCAGGAAGAGGGGCAGTTCCCCGTCAGGCCCCGGGGTGGCCGAGCATCCCCTCCGCAGCATCCCCCGTGGTGCTGCGGGGATGGGGACATGCCATGCCCGGCCTTCCCTGCGGCTCAGCGGTGTCACAGCTGTGTCTGAGGTGGTGGTGTGGTCACAGAGAGGGCGATGGGGACATCCACAGCCACTGGTGTCACATTTTCCTTAGCGCTTAGGGAGTTTTGGTAGATTCAGCAGGTTCGTCCTCACCCTGTGGTTTGGCTCTCGGCGACAGCTCTGTCGCTTGAAGGATCAAATCCCAAACATCTGCTGTTCAAAACTGTTTTTCCGTTCAGCCTTTTTGTGCTGGTATAAAATATTCCATACCTGAAGGACTGTCCTTACATACAGGTGTTAACAAAGCAGTGCCTTGTTGCCCATCACACAACATTCCAGCTGCTGTAGGTGTGTAGTGGTGCTGAAATGAAGCCCAAGGACAGCTCAGTGCCCACTGTGTTCCCCAGGATGTGCTGGAATGGCATTTAGGCAGCACTGATCTAACACAGAAAGACAGGAGCGAGCATGGCCTTGGAGCTTTGTTAGCTTTTATTTCCCTCCCTTGGAATCCGTGTCAGGAAGAGTGGTAAGCCCTGAACCAGTAATTTCATGAAGCTCATTTGGACTTGTCAGTGTTGTTATTCTAAATATCAGCCTATCCCTGTGTGTCCATGTCCTATCCCATCCACAGCAATGCATGGAAACATCTGTTAATTACCAACAACACACAGAATGCTTTTGATATTTTTCTTCCTTGCTGAGGAAATGATGTTATTAATTGGTGGGTATTTACATTTCTGCTAATTACTTCAGTTTTCCAAAATTTTAGGGGATTTCGGAGTTGTCAGCCAAACAGTCTGTCCAGCTGGTCAGGCCAGCGAGTGCACTGTCATTTTCTTGGGTGGAAGGGGTTCACAGCAGGTGTATTTATTCTTTCTGTTGCTGTTTGTTTGAAAGCCTGTTGGAATTCCTGGAGCAGAGCCCAGGAGAGGCACAAACAGGTGACTGTGAGGCTGTCAAGGTCCTGAGGGTCATCCCCTGCAGCAAGTCTGTCACTCTAACAGCCACAGGAGGTATCCCTGTTGTTTTGGAGATGGATTGGGTCAGCATGGTGGGAGCCTGTGCCCAGCCTAATAAGTAAAAAAAGCGACTTCCAACAAAGCAGCAAAATCGGTACATAACCTAGTAATGGTGTTTTTTCCCCTTTTGGAGTCAGTTGAAAGCATTTCCTCTTATTCCTGTTTATTTTTCCAGGAAGGTTACAAGAAGAGATCCTACAGCTGACTGATTAGTGATTCCAGGAGAGGGGTGGAGGTTAAAAATGTCAAAAATCACAACAGAACTTCTTTTGGAAAGAGCAGTTCCAAGATCTACGAGGCTCCGGAAGATCGAGACGCTGAAGTAAGTGCAGGCAGGCCCATGGAAAATTCCAGCTGAATTCAGCTTGGGCAATCCTTTTTTTTTTTTCCCTAAGCATTTTTACAAAAAAAAAGAGAGGCAGTTCCAAAGCACAGAAGTGAGATGGCATTCCCAGTGCAGGATCAGAGAGCACTGATGGCACTGTATCCACTAGAGAGGTTATTGACAGTTGTCACCTTTTTTTTTTTCCTTTTTTATTGTATGTTTGGTGCCACCTTCTTTCTGTGAAACTGGATCCTGATTTCCTAACCCCCAGATATCATCCCTGCCCCCAGAGCACTTCCATCTTTGTTAGCAATTGCCTAATGTGAACAAGAGAATCTTCTGGCCTGGATTATAGAGGGGTTTTAAAGTATTTTTGGCATTATTTCCCTTCCATTTTCCTCTCCCTCCATCACTTTCTGTCTCCTCTAAATCCAATTATGTTAGTACCTCAAACATTGCAGAGAGGGAGAATAAACTCTGAAACACTTAGAAACCACTAAAAACAGTTTTGTTGCTCAGATCCTTAACAGAGGTCATTGCAAATATGTGTCTTTCCAAATGTTTAATGTAGTGGAATTTCAGTGTTCCAGAGCTGGTCAATCTGAGTGACTCAGCTGGCCAGTTTCTGGCTGATGCCTTTGTTGTTTTTGTTCCTGATGTAGAGGGTTTGAGTTTCACATGTACTCTTTAAAGTTATTTCTTTTGGTTTGTCTTGTGCTAAAATAATTATTTTTAGAGAGAAACTCAAAGGTTTATCTGAGGAGCATCAGCTGCAGTAATCTGGGTAACAGAGTGATGGGAAGGTGCTTGAAGCAGTGGATTTCTGGAATGTGGCTTTTCCCATGCTTCATACCATGGTGCTGATTATATGTCAGAAAGTTTGGGGAACAGTGTTGGGTTTCTCCCCAAAATGATACCACAGTCAGACTCAGCTTTGCAGCCAGCTGAATTCTCAGCCTTTCTGACTGGCTGGTAAGGCCTCTGAGATGGGGCCTTGCTTCCTGGGTTTATTTGCCTCATTTATTCACACTTCATTTATATCAAGAAGCCTTTTTTTAACTGATCATTAGAGACAGGATTTCTGTTTGTTAAAGGAACTCAGGCTTGTGCCCTCAGGAGATGTTGGCTGCCAGGACTAGAAGCTCCCTTTGGAGCTCACCTAAATGATCTAACCAAATAGAAATGACCCTGCTTATAATATCCAGTTTTCAGTTTCTTACAGAAAAGGGGTATTTCTTTTTCCCTCACAAATATTATACCTCTTCCTCTTTCAGCACAATACTTCTGTTTTGATGGCAGGCTTGGGGTCTTGTTAGGTAGATTCCCTTATTTACCTTTGGAAGTTTTTGCAGCAAAATTCACTCTAGAAGAAATGGAAAAATCACTTTTTTGGTCAAGTTGGTTCTTTGAAAACAGACAGATTATTTGGGGGCCTGCTCTGCACTTGCCTGAAGTGTGAAATAATAAATCCAGTGCATTCTATGGACAGGATAGACTGATGTTGTAGTGAATAAGTGTCATGTATTGCTGCAGCTTGTTTTGTTGAATCACCACTGCAAAGGAATAAAATACCAAAACTCTTAGAGGTTCTTTCTACAAAATAAGAATGTTTTTGGTGATTCACTGCTCCCAGCCAGCTCTGTTACCCATAGGGGATTGTCTGAATTGCAGGTTAATTGTGCTGCAGGTACTTTGGCAGACCTGAGCCTCTGATGGTGTCTGTTAGCTCAGACACATCATCTTTGCCACATGTGTGTGCTCAGAGTCCAGAATGCAGCAGACAGGAAAAAGCAGGGACCTTGTATCCTGTGAAATCAGCCCTTGGTTTTCCAGTGAGCTGCAGATAGTTCATGTTATCTTTTGTTTTCAGCCTGTCCAAGCTGCAGTTGAAGACTGGAGATTTAGACCCGCGGTTGTTTTCCCGGCTGAGGCACCTGCAGAAACTAGATCTCTCTGATAATTTACTGGACAAATTTCCCAACAGCCTAACCCTGCCTGATCTGCGTGTCCTGAACTGCAACAACAACCAGCTGGAAGATGTAACTGCTCTGAAACAGTTCCCTCTGCTCGAGGAGCTGACCTACGAGAACAATGTGTACTTGACAGTGAGTTACCCCCCATCCTTACAAGCTCAGCATTAAACAGAGGGGC
>NW_020897744.1:3822243-3898453 GCF_003984885.1 Neopelma chrysocephalum | reverse complement strand
CGAGTGTTAGGGCATCTGAGAAAACAGCCAGTCTTTGTGTGCCCCTCCACCACTTCGTGCCACTTTTTACCAGTCTGCAGAAATTAGTTGTCCCAAGCCACTCAGATATTTGTGTCTGTGTGTCTTGAACTCCTGTTTCTCCAAGTCAGACCCCAATCTTAGTCAGTTTATTAGGCAGGGTATCTTATGATCATGCTTGTGTTAAGTAGAGTAATAACTGTGTAGAAATGTCCTTGTAGAATCATGGAATCCCAGAATGGTTTGGGTTGGAAGGGACTTTAAGGATCATCTTGTTCCAGCCCCTTTCATCAAGCAGGGACACCTTCCACTATCCCAGGTTGCTCCAAGCAACCACTAAACTGGCCTTGGATACTTCCAGGAATGGGACAGCCACAGCTTCTCTGGGCAACCTGTGCCAGGGCATCACCACCCTCACAGTAAAGAGTTTTTTCTTAATATCTAATGTTTAGTTAGTTTTAGTGCCCCTTGTGCTCTGGAAGAGCAGACTTGGTCCTCTGATGAGGGTTTAAACTTGGTGATTAGTTCTAGTTTAGGTTTCTGACTTCTCCCAAGAGGCTCTGCTGCCTGTACAGGTTAAACATCCAAAACTGGAATTTTACTTGTACTTTAGAGTGGCATCAGCTGCTGTCACCATCCACAGAGGCTTATTTGCTATTGTATGCTGGCAGTGTGGCTGCATGGTGAACTGTCTGACCTAAAACGCACCTGGCCCAAAGAATTCCTGCTGGAATTCATTTACTGGAGGCAGAACAGGCCTTCCTCTGTGTTAGAGTTAAAGGATGGGAGTAGAACAGCCTGCCTTGCACTCAGGCTGAGCAGATGAGCGGTTACACAGCCCCCACCTTGTGTTGGATGTTAGTACTGCCTGAGGGTTGGGCAGCTCTTTTGTCTGCAGTTTGAGATCCCAACTCACAGGAGAACATGGATTCAGAATTAAAAGGCGAAATTCAAGCTGGAAACGCTGAAGAGATTTTAAGAAACGGCTTTTCCTTACTAGATACGTTCTTCTCATCATTGGCTGTATTTTCATCAAGGACTAAAGCTAAAGCAAGAACCATGTGTGCAGTTTTTGTAACTCTGGTGTCTTCTCTCTTTAGCTCAACGATGACTATAAAGTAATGTTTCTTTTGGAAAATCTTCGGCTGCTCAATGGCAAGGACATAACCAAACTGGCCAATCATGTGAGGCATGTCCATAGCCGTAAGCTCACCAGCAAGGTGAGATGTCTGATATTCCTTAATCTCTAAACACCCGAGAAGTAACTAAATATTGTTCTCAGTGTCATGACAGAGCTGCAAATAAGCATCAAATGATTTGCAATAACTGTGGTATGATCTGAGCCCAGCCCGCAGTTCGGGCCACCCAGGAAATGTCTTACTGCTGCTTTCTCTGGTCCCTGCTTGCATTTGCTCTGCCTGTTCTGTGCAGCCAGCTTTGCCTGTGGTTTAAGTGACAAGAGCAGGGCCAACCAGGTCTGTGTCTGACCCTCTAGTTTTTCAGGTCACTCTGATCATCATTCAGGAACAGGAGAAGCCTGGTGCTGACAGAAGAGCTACATACACCTCCCTGTCTAATTTATGTTACTGTCCAGGCCCCAGGAATGGGGAGCACAAAACCAAGCTCAGGATAACCTTGCTTTTTCCAGCATACACCAGGAACAAGGATTTGTTTGTTCTTCTTCAGCTGTGCATGTTTGGAACTGTATTTTCACTCATTTGTGTACACAGCTTAGCTCCTGACACACTGTCCCCCCAAAGCATGTTGTGATCTGGAGCAAAATTACTGTTCTATTATGAAAAAGGTTTGGTTGTTTGGTTGTTTTTGTGCATTATTGCTCCTACCATTAGTAGTTTAGTTAGTTGATCTTGTTAATTCCTTCTGTGTATCAGTGGGGGGGAGATCAAATACTGAAGACTGGGATGTCTTATTGTGTGCTGACTGTTGCCTGTGAAATATCTGTGTACCTATCAGGTACCTCCCTGTTAGGAAGGCACAGTGTAAGACTCCTCAAGGCCATTTACTCTGGATCCAGAGGCATGAAATCAGCCATTGCTCTGGGTCCAATGCTGGCAGAGTCTGCTTAGCCACACTCACCTGAGCTTGGTTCAGAGGAACTGGTTTTTCTGTTAGATGAAGTCATGGTTTGAACACTGATTAAAAAAATGGAAGTGGTGCCATCACGTAGCTACCTCAGGGTTGGCAACTTCTTAAATGCTTTCACAAGTACTCTTGCGCTTTTCTGCTCTGTTTTTTCTGTTGAGTAAACTCGGTCTTTCTGCCTAGGTTACTGCTCACTGGGAAAAATTCTTCCGTGACCAACTTCCTGAGAAATACACAGCTGAGCAGGTGAAGTCCATCAGGAAGAAGTTCCTGAAGTCAGCACAAACCAATGTAGTGTATGGACCCAGCTCCCTCAGTGAATTCACCCGCTGGCGGGTAGGTTGTGTCCCACTTACCCTTCTGTTCTTCAGGCAAGGACCCTGCTCCTGATTCTGAGTGGATTTGATTAAAATGCTCCATGGATTTGGGTGCAAGGCTCCTGCAGACAGGTGATATCACTTTTTGTGGTTTTCTTCACTGCTTTATGAAGCAGTTACAGGAGCACTAAGACTAAACATGCACCAAATTGTGATGACGGTCATTAAACATTGTTTTTTAATTCATAAGCAATAACCATAATTGTACTAATTAACAAGACTGTAGTATCCTTAATACTTAATTATTTGCAAATTAGTTTAATGGCAACCTTTATTCTTGATGAAAGCTGTATGAAAGGAGAAAAGATAATGACAAGTGTAGTTACTCCCAGTGGGGAAAGATACCATTTAGTTTGTAACATTTGTTTTATTTGTATGTGCATACACACAATTGAGGCTTCCATCTCTCCTTTGTCTTGTGTCATTGCTGTGCTGTTGCTTTCACAACTGTATACCCTGGATGCCCATAACAAAGTGAAGTTCTTGGGTCATGTAATGTCAGCAGAGGACTTGGCCTGCCAGGCTCTCTCAGCTGAGGACTCCTCCACCACTTGTGAAATTCATGTGGAGCAGTGGGAGCAGATATTAAAACCTTGGCAAAGCAGCTCTTGACACATCAGAGTTTGACTGCTCTTGATTTTTTCGTCTTTATTTTTTATTCTTTTTAACATATTTCATGTTTGCTTCTAAGGTGAAAATGATTGCAGAAGAGTTTCTGTCATACTCACTGGGTCTGGAGTTAAACTCAGATACTGAACCAGAGGAGAAGGCAGATGAGAATGAGGAAGAAAGTACAGAAAGCCCTAAGGAAGCTGCAGAGGACGTGGCTCAGGTAGGTGATTTTTCCAGTTACATTAACAATGTCCTTTCCGTGTCTTGCAAACTCAGTAGCTCTTGTCAGTTTGCATTTATGACCCTTTGGTAACCACAGGGGCAGTCCCAGGCTCCAGCCTGTATCCAGCAGCTCAGGCTGATTTTCTACAGCCAGATTGAAGCTTTCCCAGCCATGTGAAGGTTGAGTTGCTCTCCAAGAGGAGAGAGCTTCCATTCTCATAGAAGACCCAAAGATTTCATGAATCTTACTGGCTCCACCTTTTCCCTAGGAAGGGATATTTTTAATTAGAGAGCTGGGTTGATGGCTGGCCAGACTGTGCTGATTTTTGCCTGCTTGGAAATGGCTGCAGATTGAACCCCCGTGGTCCATGGACCAGATTTGTTTTTCCATATCATATGTAAATCACAAGTAACTGGGAGAGGAAGCTGAAAATGAGTCTGGCTGTGTGATTTTCATTAGCTTCTGCCTCTAGGAACCCTGCAGCTCTGGGCTGTCTGATTCATGAAGCCAAGTCTGTAACCATGGGAGGGTACTTGCATTTGAATAACTAATATCTCTAAACCTTCAAATCACTGGAAAATCTCAGGAAAGCTGAAAACCTTCTGCAGAAACTGACAGCATGTCTTACAGGTCACAGTAACACCCAGCAAGAGGAAAAGAAACCATTCAAAGTCAGGCGCTGGAAACAAGAGGTCCAAGTCCCAGGCAAACACCGAGGAGGAGGCTGTAGTTAATCCCAGAAAGTCCAGCCATGTGCAGGATGACCCAGCTCCTGATAAACCAAGAACATCAAACCAACCAGCCAAGGAGACAACCCCTGAGCAGGGAGCTGAAGGGACACAGAAGAATGGAGAGCAGTTTCCCAAGGGGCAAAGCAACAGAAGATCCAGCCAGATGACAGGGGAACAGAAAAGCCAGGAGCAGGACAATGGAGTCGTTACTTTGACTCCAGTAAAGAACTCCAAGCGAAAGGTAGGTCCACCAGCCCCCTGGGGACTGGCTTTTGGCCTCTTGGTGTAGTGGGAGGAGCTGCATTCAGGTTTCATCAGAGCTCTACACAGCTTGGAGCTCACAGATATATTTTGAGTTAAAGTTTTGGTTTGGTTTTTTTTTTTTTGTCATTGTTTTAAATCCCTCAGAGGCGTCAGGGAAGGAAAGGGACACCCCCAGGAGACGGTGAATCCCCTTCAGGGGATGGATGGACCAGCGCTCCGAGGTGGTGCTCTGAAAGCCTGTGCTTAGAAATGGGACTGGCAAGCCTTGCTCTCGGGTCACACCAATGGCTGCACGGGGAAAGGTGTTTCCCCCTCAGCTCAGGCCAGTGGGGATCTAAAGGGCTTCTCACATTTCTCTGCAGCAGGATGGGGTTCCCTGCTTGGGTCTGCTGGGCACATCTGAACAGTTGTCTGCTGGTTTAGGAGTCTTGAGCATTGCTGGCACCTCAGCCTCTCCTGTGTCCTTCAGTTTAACTCAGATTGCTGTGTTCAGTAGAGGGTTCTGTCAAGGCAATCACAGGCAAACCGCTGTCAGGGGAATGAATTGTCTAAATGTGGATGGTTTATTGTAGGAGGATGTCAGTGCAGAGCCATTGCATTTTCTTCAGTGTCACAGTAAAGGCAACAGCCGCGAGGATTTTAAAACGCAGCTCTGGTCCTGTGTCTTCGAGCCAGTGCTAGACTCTGGAGCCAGGAAAGGTGAGCTCTTAAAGAGGTTTGCAGGATTCCCAGAACCACCTGGCTCTGGAATCCCGGCGGACTCCATGCGTTAGACCCCTGCTCCTTCAAGCCGTAGTCTCCGTTGTCAGGAAGAGACTTGCTTACATATTTCTTCTTTGACTTTGAAAACAGGAGGCTGGGAGAGCACCAGGCAGTGATAAGCTGCAGTCTTCATGTGTTATCCCTGAACCTGGGAACTTCTCACCCATTTTTTTCCTCTTTCAGATCCCATTGTGAGCTCCTCCAGAACCGTGGCAACCTGTGGAGGGGAGTCTGTTTGTCTGATTGATTGTGAGACAGGGACAGTGCTGAAAAAGTATAAGGTGGCTACAGAGGTGGGTTGCAAGTGGGAAGGGTAAGCATTGAATGGGAATGCCATAATCTATAATACTTACATACATGTATGCATAATATATGTTACAAAGAGGTCTGAAAGGTTGTTAGGCATTAGTGTGGACAGGTCTTAAATGGATGAAGATACATAATAAATATTTCTTGCTTATCCTTTTAGCCTGGTTTGGGTTTATACTTTTATTAGTTTAAAAGATTAGTCTGCCTCTCCCCTCATCTGGCTGCTAAGCCTGCTTGACAGCATAGAGGAATAAACATCCTGTTTCTGTAGTTTGTGTTCTTCTGAGGATTGTTTTGAGTTTTGATGCTCCATCTTAAACAGTGGTGGTGTTTCACCTGAGTAGCACTTGTGATAGTTGTCTTATCTCTGAGCTAACAGCCATCCTGCTGTCTGCTGTCACTCTATTCCTGGTTTCTTTCTGTCCCAGGAGTTCTTCAGTGTTGCATGGACAACCCTCACAATGGTGATCAGCGACAGTCGGAAGAAAGCTCACAATATCTTGGCAGCTGCTGGGAGGAGAGGGATTGTCAAACTGATCCATGTGGCAGCTGACTTTTGCTACGGAGAGATAAAGGCTCACAAGAAGCCCATTGCTACTGTCTGCTTCAGCCCAACCCAAGAGACCCACCTCTTCAGTAAGTCTCTGCTTCAGAACCTCTTTAGCTTTAGTAATAATGTGGAAAATTCAAGGCTTCCTTAACAAGGGGAGTTGTCACCAGGGCAAGCAGGGACACACATAAAAAAGCACGGACAGGCGTTAGGGAGAGACCATTGTTAGTCCTGTGGCAGCAATTTACAGCAGGACAGATTGTTTCTACCAGGACCTGGCTCTTCAGCTGAGGTGCAGTAGCTCCTGTTTCACCCTCGGTGGCTCTCAGGGTGGCTGGCACACACACACGAGCCACAAACAAGGCCAGCAGTGGATGCGTTCCACAGGGATGAGTAAGAAGAATGACAGGCAGAGCAGGCAGCTGGGGGCAGGCAGTGGCAGGGCTCTCCTCGAGCACAGCAGGGTATTATGAGTTTGGATTTCATTTTTCCCAACAAGCACAACTATGTGCTCAATTGATTTTGAATAAATGACTTTTTTTTTTTTGAGTTCTGTGCCTCATCAGAGATTTTTATTCAGGTTTTGATGTCAAAGAGAGCTTTGCCACACAGAGCGGGGCCCACAGAGGCCGTGGCTTATGGACTGGTAATGAACCATCATATTACAAATTGCAGCTGCATTGTCAGGCTGTACAGTGAGCTGGTACAGAGCCATTCAGGCCACACCTGCACCCCACAGCACATTGTTTCTCTTGCCTACAATTACCCACATCCTGGAGTGGTTAGAGTGCTACATGAACCATTAAAAGTGGAATTTTTTTAGAACAGGGGATACTTTTCAAGAAGAAGCTCAAGAGCGCCAAAAGCAGAAGCAGAAGAAAGGATAAGGACGTTGATAGCTCATCTATATAATGATATGGACAGCAAGGCTCACCCTAACCCTATATATTGCATAGAAAAAGAGTAATAAAGGGAGAGTCTTTGCATCCCTCTTTGGAGACTGGACACCAACAAACTCTGAGTTTGAGGGGTGTCATCTGATGGGGATCCAGATTACTCTAAGTAATCTGTTAGGATTGTTTCTGCTATCAGTATCTCAGCATGGTGACATTTCTCACCCTTTACATCAGTGCCTAACTTTCCCAATGGAAGCTGCTGTGGTTGTGAACACAGTAAGCCAGGGATATGTGGAATAAAGCAGTGTCTGCCTGAGAGTAGAGGTTGCAGCTCGTATTTTAGATCCCACCATAACCCCTGAGCAGAAACAAGCTTAGAGGGCCACTAATTAACGACTTTGTGAAGCCACAACTCAGTAACGGACAGCAGGAAAGAAACTTTGTTTTATTTGCCCCTCTAAGAGCACAGGATAAGAACACAAAGTACTGACTGTGCATGCCTGACAGTGTCTGTGGAGTGGTGTGGGGCCAGGAGCCTTGGTGACTGCTGCTGTGCTTTAATGAGCTCTCTGATGCCACAGCCTTAGAGTGTAACAGCCTGTGACTCAGGTAGAATTGCCAGCTTACCACGAGAAGAGCCAGATGAGCAGCGGTGTCACTACCTGCTTCTCTTCTGTGTCCCACAGCTGCATCCTATGACAAGCGAATTGCACTCTGGGATATTGGGATTCCAGACTGTGACTACAATTTCAAAGCAAGGTAAAGGTTCAAAAACCAGATGTGGCCAGTCCAGGAGCCTGTAACTACCACGTCGCAGCACCACTTAACTGCTTGTTCTCTTCTGTTTTTTAGCCAGCTGCTGGTGCTGGAAGCAGCCTCTATTCCCTTACGGATTGCCCTGGTGCCCACCTGCCCGGAGCAGTACCTGCTGGCAGGCTGTGAAGGTGGCTGCTTTGCCTGGAACATAAAACTGGATAAAGGAGAAAAAAGCAGGTGAGAACCACAAGCTGGGACCATGCATTTGCTTTCCATAACGAGAAGAGGTAGTCCTAGCAAAGGACTACTCCCCTTCCCATAGTGGCCAGAAAAAATATGAGCATGTGCTAAAGGAGTGTTCAGAGCTTGCAGCTCTGTGCTTGTATTAAAGCTCCAGGCTGCTTTGCAGGAAGGCTGGCAGGAGTGTAATCCAATACCCCAAAACTTAAGGGTGTGTCATCTCAAAGTAGTGTAACAGAGTGTAAATTCTTGGATCGATTTCCAGTCTCAAAGTGAGGCCTTCCCTGCTCCTGGTACGTGAGGTAACCCAGGAAACTGGCACTCTGTGGGAGCACAGGAAAAAAAATTACAAGAAAGAAGCAAGTAAAGTCATGCCCTGCTGGCAAATACTAATCTTGACGCCTGCAAAAAGAGGTGAAGTGAAACAGCAATCTCTTAAGCAAATGGGCTTCTGCTTTCAATAAACCCATACTTATAGAAGTGTAAGTTCAAGTGGGAATTCATCTGAGCTTGGCAAGAGACTCACTAACACACGGATTTCCTTCTGGGCTCTGTACCTGGGCACCCTTCCACTGCTGCCTGTTCAGGACTTGGCTCATTTCACCCTTCCCCCCTGCTCTAGGCCTTTTGAAGCCATATTCCAGTTTCCTGATGATGAAAGCATGACAACATCTCACAGGGTTGATGGTCTGGCTTTTCTGAATGACGATGTCGTTGGTGAGTGTAAACGCAACAGCCCAATCCCAAAAAAACAGTGGGGCACCTCAGCATGTGCAGGGTGAAGCAAGAACGATGAGCAGAGAGTGACTGCCTCGTTAACTTTGTGGGGGCTACACAGAAGGGAATTTTCTCCCAGAGTCATTTATCTTTCCCAAAAATATGGCCTAGAGCATAAACCTATGTCTGGGCAGGACTGTAAATCAGATGGACCCATCCCCAAGGGCCAAGTAGTGCCAGTGTGGAAGGAAGGAGAGCTCCTTTCTGCTCAGGGACTGGTGGCAGCAGTCTTTTCTGCAGGGGAACTGGAGGTTCCACATCATGGGCTGGGTTTTTCTGAATAGCGTATGCTTGTTCTGCAGTTCAGGAACGTAAGCATAGCACTGAAAATCTCTCTGCAGCCTCCAATTGTCCTGAAATGAGGTAAAGCAGGTGGAAACAGTTGTTGCTGGATCAGGTCCCAGGTCTTAAAAGCCGTGTTCTGGGTGGACCACCTTCACTAGAGCCCAGCCTTTGTCTTGAGGCATTTCACTTCCCAGCAGCTGACACAGCCTCTCCTGTCTTTCTTCCCTAGTTTCCAAGAGCTCCAAACCAGGATGCATTTACCTGTGGAGCTGGAGCCGGTCCTTTGACGCCAAGGGGAAGGGATGCCAGCGGACAGTGTCTGCAGTTATCCTGGCTGAGCTGGAGTGGTCCACGACAGACATGTCCTACCTGACGCTCAGCACCTGCCCAGGTAGGCAGCACTGGTCCCCAGGGCAAGGTGTGCTTTGCCCAGGTGTGTGGGGCTCCCCTTTGCCCCAGCAGAGGCAGAGGCCTGATTTCAGAGCCCACCAGAGAACGTCAGGGCTCCCCCCTGCAAGCACTGCAGTGCAGCTCCAACACTGCGCAGCCTCAGCCCGGCACCAGCTGGGTATAAATAATACAAGTGATAAATAATTGCAGCTGTACCATCTGCCCTGCAAGGGGGTTCAGCCGAGGCTCCGTGGTCTTTCTTGTATAGGTTTTCAAAGCACAGAGCTGAGGGCTGGGCCCTGTAGCCTTGGTGGAGCCATTTTGACACTGAGTGCATCTGAAGCCGGGGGCAGGAATGCCACACACCGGGCAGCTGGCTCTGTAGGCTGGCAAGGAACAGACAAACCTCATCTGGTCATCACTTTCCAAAACCAGTCTAAAAAAAGTCAGGAGAAATCCCAAAGTATTTAGCACTACTTTTTCCACACTAGAGTAAGATAGCTGACTTACCTTTAAATGAATTGAGTTCTTTCAGAGCAACGTAGATTCGTAGTTTTGTGCTGGAAAGGGAATTTTGCTGAAATATGGCACCTTCCCTTGGGACCCTACAGCACTGCCTGGAGCTCTGCTTTGCTGCAGAACAGACTCCCAGTTCCACAGTCGTTTTCCAGCTTTTTCTTTTGCTCTCACAGCAAAAGGCTACGTGTTCTGTGGTGATGAGAAGGGCAGCGTCTGGATGTACAACCTCTCCAGCTACACCACGGCCTGGGGCTCTCCAAAGGGAAAGCGCTCGGAGCGGAGGATCTCTCCTGCACAGGTAGGTATCAGGTACCCTTTGGGGCCTCCCTTCCGCCCCAGGGCAGCTGATCTGTCTCCTGAGGAAGTTTATCCCAGAAAATGCCTCATGTTTCCACACCTGACACTCACAAGCAATTAAAAGCAGTGTCCAGAGCTGACCATGGCACTCACAGCTGGGACAGGAATCACAAGCTGCAAAGCAAGTCTGTCAGCTCCTGCACGGTGCAGCTGGGCAGCTCTTCCTAGAAGGGCCCTAAAATTCTGGTGCTTAAACTGGAGAGCCCCACAACACAAGGAGTGCAGGCACCATGTCGCTGAGGGGATGGAATCCAGAGCAGGGAAGGGCTCGCTGCTTTCCTGTGTTCACATACCCTTTTCCTAGTCAGTGTTTCCCTGGCCTCTGGAGACAGTTCTCCTTTGGGCAATCACTGTTCCCTTGCATGAAGCCTCTGAAAGGACAATCACACACACACTCAAAGGCTCTCACTCACTGGTCTGGAGCTACATTGGATATAGGTATGAAGGGACTCAGTGTTCCATAATTTCTTCACTGAAAGGGTTGTTAAAACATTGGAATGAACTGCCCAGGGAGGTGGTGGAGTCCCCATCCCTGGAGGTGCTCAAGGAACAACTGGATATGGCACTCAGTGCTCTGATCTGGTTGCCAAGGTGGTGATGGGTTAAAGGTCAGACTCTGTGATCTTGGAGGTCTTTTCCAAGCCAAGTGATTCTATGATTCCATAAGGTTTTTGGAATTGTATTGCCAACACCTTTTTCCTTCCCACTCAAGCCGCTCCGCACTAAACCTTGGCCCCTCAGGAGCACCCCAAAGCTTCACCACACCTCAGAAAGGGGGAAGAGCCTCTGACTCAGCTTCCCCAGAAGAGACCCTGCTGTGCTGAACATCCTCCCCCTCAGACACAGCACCCCCACCGCGCTCTGTTCTCCCCACAGATCCTCCAGTGGCCGGAGCTCCGCGTGAACGGGGAGCAGCCCCCCGAGATCCTGGTGAACAATGTGGTGTCAGACCCTGCCTTCACCTACCTTGTTGTCCTGACCAGTGTGAACATAACAGCCATCTGGAAGAAGTCATAGTCCCCTGTGCCAGTCTCACCCCCGTGATATGAACTAGTGCAGTATTAGTGACTGTTACCCATGTGCCCATGAACGTTTTCTAGACCAGCCATTATGTGCAAGATGAAATGAAATAACAAAGGTAAGGGTTTGTTAAACTCATTAAGTCATTGTAAACATCCGGTTTCTTTTACTGTAAGTTTTCACAATTTGTGCATTTGTTTTATAGAAATGACACTTAATAAAACAAAATACCAGTTCACTTGGCAGTGCCTGGAGTTTTTGACAGGAAAAGCAGAGAGTTCATCTGCTGCTGTCACTGAGCAGCTTCTCATGCTGGAATTATACCCACAATAACCTCCCCAACAGCCCAGGACAAATATTTGCCTTAAGGCTCCAATCAGAAAAGTAAAAAATCACTTTAATGACTTATCTGTCATATACAACAAGACATTTATCCTCTTGGCAAAGTGCCTGTCTGGTATTTAAAAAAAAAAACAAACAAACAAACTCAAAATATCACTGCTGCTGTCAAATACTAAACAGAATTGGGACGGGGGGGAAATATTTGCCATGAATGGAGGTTTAAATATATCACCTAACTAAGAGACACATCATTCTGCCTCGGGAGCACAGTCTCCTCCACAGGGGGTGGATTTTACTCGATTCCTTCTTGTTTGTCCTTAATAGCAACCTGTAAAAGCACAAACAAAAATACAAGAGCTGTTACTGAGCTGGAAGAGGTGTTTAAACATCCCTGACTTTTCTGAGATACACAAGAACCACCAGTGGAGACCTGTGCACCATCTAGAAAATTAATACTGAAATTAAAATCAAAACTTATGTGCAAATTTGGTGCCCTGGTGCCTTTCCCCAGCACATCAGAGAACACCCTTCCAACCCAAACCATTCTGTGAAGAATGAATTCCAATTGATCCTTCATAGAATTCAATTGATTCTTCATAGATTCAAAACCAATTCCAGGCATTCAGAAATAACAGCCCCCCCCCTTTTTTTTTGGACACGTAAATAACCGTTTCAGAGCAGCCAGGAGCTGAATAACATGACGAGGGTGGCTTGAATTAATTTACAGACTTAAACCAGCAGCTCTAAGGCACACTACTCACCCCTCTGATTAATTATAAACACTTTTAAGGATAAATAAACTCACCCTGAACCTCTCCTCCAGCAGGGAGAGCTCGCTGATAAGATCCGTGATGGCATTAGTGAAAGCCTCCTGGGGGCTGTAATCGGGGGTGGTCTGCACACGGATGATAATTTTATGCTCCAGAGGGTGAGGGACCTTGTACCCTGCAAACAGCACCTGCGGGTCTTTGAGCAACTGCCTGTAATTGGGGAAAGAAAAAAAAGCAAACGCAGGGAAATTCGGGAAAAAAAAAAAAAGCCTCAAAACCCGCCCAAAATTTAGTGCCCGGTTTGGACTTACGACTTGATGATGTTCCCCAGCGTGTGGTCCTCCTTGTTGATGGTGAACAAGCAGGCGTTGGGCACCTTGGTATCCTTGTTGATGGTGATTCTGTGGGGATAAATGGGATAAATAAATGGGATACAGGGGATGTTATCGATCCCTGCGGGCCAGGCAACCGCGGGCGACTCGGGGGGGAAGGCCCGGGCGCCCCGATCGGGGAGCCCGGGCCCCCCCCCCAGCCCCCCCCCGCTTGGTTTAAGGGCTAATTAGGGTGTCCCCTCACTTTTTCTCGCCCTCGAAGAGGAGGAAGGACTCGAAGGCTGGAGGCGCGTTCATCCCGCCGCCGCTCCGCCCTCACTCGCTATGGCGGCCGCGGCTTCACCTCCGGTGACGTCACTTCCGCCCGCTCTCTGCCCTCACCTCCCGTCCGCAAGAGCTCCCCCCTGCGGGCGGGAGGACTCGGTGCAGACACCAGTAGAGCCACCGGTGATGCCACCACGAGTAGGGCCCACCAGGAATGGCACCAGTAGGGCCCACCAGAAATGGCACCAGCAGGGCCATCAGAGATGTCACCAGTGCCACCACAGCCACCATTGGAGTCACCAGTGATGCCACCACTGCCACCACCAGGACCACCACAAATGGCACCAGCAGGGCCATCGGCGATGGCACCAGTACCACCAGTACTGCCACGAGCAGAGACTCCAGGGATGCCACCACCACCACCACCACCAGCAGGGCCACCAGAAACGGCACCAGCAGGATCACCTGAGATGTCACCACTGCCACCATCAGCAGCACCACCAGTGCCACCAGCAGAGCTGTGGCCAGCCCCCCGCCCTGTGCCCGTCCCCATGGCCAGCAGGGTGCCACCAGAAGGACAGGGCAAGGCTGCAGTGTACAAAGTGCCTTTATTTCCACCGCCGTGGTCCCCAAGCCGTGGGGACCTCGAATCCCAGCAGGGGGACAGGGGGTCCCTCAAGTCTGCAGCTGCAGAAGGACAGGGGCTGGGGGCTCGGGGGGCTGTGCCTGGCGGTGACAGCTCTCCAGGTCCCCCAGCACCCTGAAGAGCCGGCTCAGCCCCTCGGGCAGGGGGGCATCTGCGGGAGAGGGGAGCAACAGTGAGACCCCACAGCCCCCTTGGGAGACACCCCCAAACCACCACAGCCCCCTGTGACCCCTGGGGACATCGCTCAACCAGAGCATCCCCAGTGGGGTCCCCAAAACCCCCCATCCCAACTTACCTTCCCTCTGGGGGCCATTCTGGGTGTCCTCCGGCTCCTGTAGCTCCCAGTACTTTTCCCTGGGGAGAGGGGGATGAGAGGGATGGGCCCTTGGCAGGAGCACAAGGGGATGCAGGGGGGTCCCCACGGGGAAGGGACTCACCTGAGGGCTCCCCGGAGGCCCTGGAGGTGGTGGAAGAGCCGCTGAGCCTCCACTGTGGGGTCCAGAGGGTCGCTCCAGTCCTGCAGGGTGACACCGTGCCGGGTCCGGTCGCACCCCAGCCCTGTGGGGCAGCAGGGTCAGCACATGGGAGGATGCCCCCCAAGCCCCCTGCGGAGGTCCCGGACCCCCTCCCCATACCTGTCCTGTCCCGCTGGTGGCAGCAGCTCCACTTGTCCCCGCGGAAGACGCCGGGGTGGTACGAGCGCAGCACACGGGGGTTGTTCCCGCACACCTTGCGCAGGGCTGACAGCCACTGGTTCAGCTCATTGACACACTGTGGGGTTGGGGACAGTGAGGGGGGCACCCCCCGGGCTGTGACACCCCTCGGGGCTCCCCCCGCTGTCCCCCACCTTGCACTGCAGGTAGGCTGTCTCCTGCTGCCCACCCGTGTCCGTGTAGACCACCTGCATGACGTGGGAGCTCCCGAAGCTCTTCTCCTCCACCTTCTCGGCCGCGAGGATGTCGGACAGGGCGATGGCACCGAGGCGCTGATGGAGGGGACACACACACAGGGGGTCAGTGCCACCCTGCTGCCACAACCCCAGCCCCCAGCACCCCCCTACCTCTGCACTGGGGCTCTTGCCGAAGCTGAGGGACTCCCCGGTGAGGCAGAAGTGGAGTTTCTTGCCAGCGGCAGCACCGAGAAGAGGCCCCTTGCCCCGTGTCTTGTGCACCAAGAGCAGCCCCTCCTTCACCACGGCCGTGGGGGGGCCCAGCGGCCACCCCTCGCCCTCCTCCTCCCCCTTCTGCTCCTCTGTGCCCACCAGGCGGGTGATGAAGTCCTTCATGCGGGCGATGCCCTGCTGCAGGGCGGGCAGCAGCGGGGACAGCCACGTCTCCTTGGCCCGCCCGGCCGCCGGCTCCATGTTGCCCACCATCTGGATGGCCTGGAGACCCCCGGGGATGGTGGTGTCAGCCCCAGCCGTCTCGAATGGGAAGCAGCCAGGCACCCCAAAGCCCCTCCCGGGTGCCACCCCTTGTCCCTTGGTGTCCCCACCTTGGCCAGCAGCAGCAGCGTGCGGCTGGTCCGCGCGTCCGCGTGCGTCTCCCGCAGCTGGAACAGCTTGGGGGTCATGACGGCCGGCGAGAAGAAGCGGAGGCAGAGGAAGCTGGTGACAGCCACAAATTTGGCGTGCTGTGACCACCGAGATGAGGGGGAGACATGTGGGGATCTGTCCCAAAATGGGACATCCCCAGGCACCCCACACAGCACCCAGGGCTGTTGTTGGGTGCAGCACGGCCCCACTTGCTGTCCCCCCTGCGCCCCATCCCTGGGCACTGCCCTCAAGCCCAAGGGGGACCCCATCAACCAAAGCTGGGGACTGCACCCAGTGAGCCCTGGGGATGTCCCTGTTTGACCCCCCTGCCCCAGCCTGACCTGGTGCTGGGGGAAGCGCTCCCCGACGCGCTGGAAGAGCTGCCGGAAGGTGGCACGGATGACAGGGGGACACGCCGGGGCCGACCTGGCGATGGCGTCCAGCAGCTCACCCAGGTAGGACTGGAGGTGCTGGCGGCCCTGCTCGATCACCTCGCTCTCTGTCTGCACCCGGTGCAGCCCTGAGCACCTGCAGGCACCGTCACTGTCACCCCCTGTCTGGGGACCCCCTGTCCCACCTCCCCAACAGTCCCTTACCTGACGTCTTTGATCTCCACCTTGCCGGGGTCCAGCTCCACATATTTCTTCTCCTCGAACACGCGGGCGATGGTGGGGCCCAGCACAGAGTGCAGGTATGGCATCCCTGTCACCTGCCAGGGGACAGCCCAGGGGACAGTGATGGGTCACAGGTCTGGCACAAGACACCCTCAGGGTCACCCAGGGGATTTTCTCCAGCCTCCCAGCCCCAGGGGAAGACACAGCCCCACTAGCCCTCCCAATCCTCCCCCTGGGAACTGGACCCCTGGGGACATCCCAGAGCCAGGGTGACCTGGGAAGAGCAGGTCTTGGGAAGCCTGGCACCTTAAGGAAGGACTCCATTGACTTCGAGGCCAGGGAGTTGCTCCGAAACAAAGTGTTGGGCTCACCTGCAAAACAAGAGAGGGTCATGGCCTGGGGGATGGACACAGGTCACCCACCAGGCAGCTTCAACTGTGGGGGCATTCCCAGGAGCTGTGCCCTCCAACCCTGGCCATTTCCATGAGGGTTATGGGGATTTCCAAACCTCAAACCACCTGCTCCTCCACCAAACTCAGCTCAGGAGTTGCTGGGATGAACCCAGCAGATTCCTACACAGAGAACAGTGTGACGGCTGAACCTCAACCATCACCCCAAAAAATTCCCCACGCAAGGTCCTGGAGGTTTTGAAGCCCCAGAAGATGGTTGGAGGCCTCTGACTCCACTTCCCACTTACAGGGCTTGGCCAGCTCCAGCTCAAAAAGCAGGTCCAGGAACTCCTTGACCAGCCCTTGGCCCAGGAAGAGTTTGACTAAGTTGACAGCGACCTCCTGCCGGCACTCGGCCGTGGTGGTTTCATCCAGGAGGGTGACCAGGTGCACTTGGCCATCCTGGAGGGGAGAGGCACCGTGGTGTGATGTGGCCTGAGTCGGGCACAGGCCCAGCACAGAGCCAGGGAAAGGGGGGTGCTCCAGCAGGGCCTGGCAGGGACCCCTCACCTGGCGCCCTGACTTCACCTCCTGGCACAGGAGCTGGACCAGGGGCTGGTAGCAGTGGGAGGGCAGCACCATCTCATCCCGCAGCCTCACCTGCAGCTGCAGTGAGCCCAGGCTGCCCCGGCGCCTGCAGGAGCATAAGGTGGGTCGGTGGGTGGAGGGAGAAGTACTTCACCAAGCAGGAGGTGGCCCAACAGCCTGAGAAAGCCTGGGCAGGCAGGTGGAAGAGCTGCTCCTCCAAAGGATGATGTTACCCAGGAATAACCCCCTTCCCCAAAGCCCCTGTGGGCTCTGGGACCACCCCCAGCACAACCCAAACCCCCTGTGCCAACACTCACTTGTCCTCCATTGGCTTGGAGTTGTCCGGCCGCAGCCTGAACCACCCCTCCTCCTGCCCAGCCGCCTCCAGCCCCTGGACACTGAACACCACCTGGCAGGGGAAAGCAGGAGAGGGCTGGGTGGGCAGCTGGGCAGGACCCCCTGCAGCAGTGATGGAGTTTGGGGGCTCACCTTGCCCAGGAAGTCGTTCCTGCCGACGAGGTCCCAGTCCCACACCTCCACACAGAGCTTCTCCCCGGCGGGCTCGGCCAGCTCGAACTCGAAGGTCTCGTTCCAGCGGGGGTAACACGATTTCTTGACCACCTGCAAGGGCAATGGCCTCGTGTCCCCTCGAAGGGTGGATCTGACATCCCTCAGGGACACCAGGCTGGGGATGCCAGGGAACAGGGATGGCTCCAGGCTTCCCCGTGGGATGATTCCACCTGCACCACTGGCAGGCTGAGGATCTCAATGAGCTGCAGTCGCACTCACAGTGCTCTCCTGTGTCTTCCCATTGTAGCGCAGGCGGACAAAGGGGTCGGAGGCCCCATTCCGGTCCTTCCTGGCCAAATCCCTGCCCAGAAGAGGAGGATATTTACCAGTGACCTCCCAAAACACCGACAGGCACCCATGGCACCCACTGCCCTCCTCGGTTCCCCAGCATGTCCCAAAGACCAGCAGATGAGGTGGACTCTGCCCCAGGATCCCCATCAGCTGCTGGGTGGTGAGGAGGATGCTCTGCATCCAAGGGACAGGATACACCAGGGAAACTGAGTCATGAAGCAGCCCAGACTCACTGCCTGTGTCCTGGTTGCGTACACAGCCCCTGCCACCCCCATGTCCCCTCCTCACCTGGCCTCCAGCACGGAGCAGCGCAGCCGCCGGCTGCCCTGGCTGCCCAGGACCTCCACCCGCAGGTGGATCTCCCCCTGCACCTCCTCGTCGGGATCCACCTCACTGAGGCTCATCCAGCCGCTGTATCCTGCGGGAAAAGGGGGGATCCCCATGGAAGGGTCACTGGGGGGACCCTCGGGATCAGCTCATCCAAGGGGTGGGAGATGGGTCCCTACTGGGACCCCCCCAGCCATCCTTTCCCCTACCCTTGGGGTGCTCCACCAGCATGTCCCGGGTGATGCAGACCTTCCCAATCACGTCATCGCGGCTGGAAAACAAAAGTGGGAAGCAGGACATGGCATGGGATTGGCACCCAGGCAGGACAGTCCCCACTTCAGGGAGTCCTGGGCTGGGGCCGCCACGGTGTGTCTGTCCCCATGGAGCACATCAGCCACCCTCTGCTGCCAGCTGGACAATAACCTCAGGAAATAACTTTCCCCCTTTGTGTCCCAAAGCCCAGGGAAGCATGGCCAGGTCTGGATTCTCTGGTGTCTGCAATGGGGCTAAGCACACAGGGAGCCAAAGCTACAAACCCCTGAGTCCCCCTCCAAGCCTCCCCCATACCTGAGTGCATCCTCATCCATGACATAGATGGAGATGCTGTGGAAGCTGGGCTGGAGCTGCACCTCGTATTCTTCCCCCCAGAACGGGGACAGCGTCTTCCACACCGTGGCAGTCCTGCAGGGCAGGTGGCACTGGTGACACAGGGGATAGGGCTCCCTCACCAGGGCACTCCCCACCTTCCCAGCCCCAGGACCTTCCCAGCTTTTGGAGACACATATCCTTGGCCTGTCTTGAGGCTCTGGGCTGGTAAGACATGAGGATGGCTTAAAGGGTAAGGGGGGCCATGAGCTGTTAGACATCACTGTGTCAGGAGGAACATCTCAGCCCAAAGCAGGGAATAGCAGTAGTAGTAGTAATGTTATTATTATTAATAGTAATAATAATAATAATATGGTACCCACAGGAGGGTAAATGGAGGAACCCACCAGGAACCAAATCTGGAGCTCCAGCAGGTTTGGGGACCAACCAGGGACCTGCACCCACTCACCTGATGATGGCCTCATCGTCGATCTTCACAATGCAGTACGGGTCACTGCTCCCCGTGCTGGAGGGACACAGGACAACTCTGTCAGTGCCACCAGCCACAGCCCTGGCCCCCCACCCGACCCATGGTCACAAGTGACCAAAGCCTTCAGCCCTGATAACCCCTGCCCAGAGAGGGGACCATATAGGGACACCCCAGGGCTTTGCAGTGCCGGGGTTGCCAAAGGCTTCCTTGGATGGATTTGGCCATGGCTGAAGGCACGTGGTGACCTCGGCTTCACTCCCAGGCCAGGGACACACATCCCTGACCGTGTCTAGCCACCGCGTCCCGCTGGCAGCCAGAAGTGGCTTTCCTCTTCCACACAGGAAGCCAAGGAACAAACAAAACCCACCCTTTCCCAGAAACAGCTCCAAGCACCCACAGCACAATTTCACACCCCAGGAGCGAGGCCACAGTAGCCTTCTCCAGCCCTGGAGCCCCTCCCCAGACCCCCAACAGAGCTGCAGGGATGGGACACCCCTGGGGACACCCCCAGGGACGCAGAGGGTGTGAAAGGCAGGCACTACAATGCTCTGACCCCGCTTCCTCCCCACGGATGATCCAAGTCATCGCTGCCAAAAAATAATCACCATTTTATAGCTTATTAGCCCAGTTTATCAGGAACGGGGGCAGGAGTGGGGGCTCTGGCTGGGGACAGAGGAGCCAGCAGGACCTGAGTGCTGGCCAAGGGAGTGGAAAGGTTGTGGCTCCCATCCCACTGGCACAGAGCAGCCTGCTCTGAGCTTGGATCCTCATTAACACCAATCCCAGTGGCACCATCAGCCAACCACGAGTGTCCTGGAGAAAGGGGGGGATGCACGGGTGCAGACTTGGGTACCCCAAGCACAGAGTGATTTCCACATCCCAAATTCAGGCAGGCTGAGAGACAGCTGCTGGGGGAGTTGAAAGGGTTTGGGTGAGGACTGAAAGGTTTTAGGGGGGGACTGAAAGGGTTTGGGGTGCTCCCTGCCCTGCCAAACACGGCTGCAGGGGGTTTCCCCAGGCTGTGCATCCCGGGTACCACAATAACATCCCTATCCCCAGGCACTTCCATCCTTTTGGCCCCGCGGTGCTGGCAGCACAGCAGGTTGCCAAGAGCTGCTCTCCCGGCTCCTGCTCCCATTCCATCCCAGCCGCTCGCCGGAGCGGTTTTTAAGGAGAGCAGTGGGTGAAGTGCCATTAACGGGAGCTCATTGCTGACATTTCCTGCCTTGTGCAAACCATCAGGGATGCAGGGAGCAGGCAGGCGGAAAGGGAACAGCTGCCCGCTCCAGCTGTGCCCGGCAACGCGGGGCTGGCTCGGATGAGAGCTGGAAAACCTTGTCCCCGCGGGGAGGTCCAGGACAGCCACATCCCCTGGACACAGGGTGCCAGGAACCCCATCTTGTACCACTCAGGCGTCATGTTTTCCAGGTATTCAAACACAGGATGGCCAGAATCCATCCTTGGCGGCTGCGAGAGGTGCCCAAGCTGCCATGGGATAAATCCGCTCTCCCAAGGCAGGGGAGGAGCCCGGTGGCATCCCGTGCACCGCATCCCTGTCCCGGGATGTCGGGAAGGGATTTATGGTGCTGCAGGCTCGGTGGGTGCTGGGTATCCTCTGACGCCCACGCAGCATCCAGTTGGCTTGGGCATCCCCGCGGGGTGCAGGGAAGGAGCTGGAAAGGGGAAGGCTGGGCTTTTGAAAGAGGAAATGAGCACTGTATGAACTGGGGGAAGGGCAAAGGAACCTGCGTGGCCCCCGCAGCCACCGGTCGGGCAGCACGGGGGGCTGGAATTAAAAATTAACTGGTGTAGTCAGCAGTGCAGCTCTGCCCTGGGGGGTAGCGATAAAACAAATAAAAAAATGTAAAAAGTAAATAAAAAATAGAATGAAAAAAATTAAAAAAAAAGAAAAGAAAATAGCACAGTAAAAGAATAAAATAAAACATAGAATAATAAAGGGTAAAAATAAAAGAAAAAAAGGTGAAAATTAAAAGATAAAAGGTAAAATAAAAGAGTGAAAGAGAAGAATAAAAGAATAAATATGAAATAAAAATAAAAAGTGCAAGAGTGAAAAAAATAATAAAATAATGTAATAAATTAAAGATTATAATTATTATAATTATAATAATTATTAGAATTATTTATTATCATACAATAAAATAAAATTCAAACAAAATAAAAATCAAATTAAAAAATCAATAACGAAGTAAATAAAAAATCAAAAACCATTAAAAAAAAAATCGAGCAGACCATTTCCCTTCCTCTCCTGGTGTGAAGACGCGGGAAGGATTTCCCAGCGCTCACCTGAGGGAGGGGACAGGGCAGAGCCCACTCCAGGCTGCAGCTCTGTCCGGGCAGTGCCGAGCCTCGCGCTGGGGGTCCAGACCCTGGGACAGGGCGGCATCGGGAGCCACAAACCAAAGCTGAAGCCACATCCTGCTCCCGCGACTCCCTGCGCCGAATCCTGAGGGAGCCGGGGGTCCCGCAGGGGTCTGGGGGTGCCTCATCACCCCCGGCTGTCGCAGGCAGGGTCTGACCCCCCAGTCAGACACCCCGCAGAGGGGATTCCCACGAGGAAACCAGCGATCCCAAAACCCGTGCCAGGGCAGGGAACCAGATCCCACGAGCCGCTGTCCGGAGGGGAGGGGGCCAGACACGGCCAAGGTCAGCGGCGGGGGCCAGGGCTGCGCTCGGGTTTCCCTCCCGGCCCAGCGCCACGTCCCAAAGCCACCGGTCTGGAAAGCTCCGCTCCAGGCGCTATGGCACGGCGGCTTCCCACAGCACGCTCTCCCCAAACCGAGAGCCTCCCGAAATCCAGAGCCTGCCCGCGCTGGGTCAAGCTCCGGCAGGGAGTTGTGCCAAGGGATTTAAAAATCAGGCCCTGACACACGGGATTTAAAAAAAGAAAAAAAAAGTCATCTTTCTTTCCTTGTTTATCCTCTTTTTCCATGACGGCTGAAGGGATTTTTGCTGGTTTTCCGGCTGCCGGGCGCTCCTCAGCAGCTTCCCGCAGACTCGGTGGCTCGGGGCACCCCGGTGCTGTCCCCTCGTCCCACCCCAACTCAGTCCCCACATCCCGCCCCATAAGGATCGGAGCGATGAGAACCACGCCGGGATTTTCTGGGAGGGAAATCCCGAGCCGAGGGACTGCCAGAGGAGCCCCCCGGACCGCAGCCAGGTGGGACGGTGGGATGGAGCCGGGGCTGGGGCCAGAGCGGGGACAGGGACCACAGCACCGGGGCACCCTCTGCTCCTGTGGGGGAGGACGGATGTGCCGGGTCCTGCTGCATGTACGTGGGTCCCTGCGGGGGTCCCTGCGTGGTGGGGGCAGCCCTGCCCCCCGGCAGCACAGGGGGAGCACCTCCAAGTTGGAGCACTGCCTGGGGTACCCTAAAGCATTGCTGAGGGCACCCCAAAACACGGGATGCTCCTGGGGGTGTCCCCGAACCGCGGGGGACATCTCAGCACTCCCGAGGGAAGCCCCCAAAGCGCTGAGAACGGCTGGGGGCACAAAAAGACATGCTGGACAGAACCACCAAAGCAAGGAGGATCCCAAAGCCACACAGGGGGAACCCACAAAGCAAGGCAACCACAAAACCTTCCTGGAGGAAACCGCAAAAAGCAAAGGGGATCCCAAAGACACCCTATGGAGAACCCCCAAAGTGCATGCACTGCTGGGGGGACACCCCAAAGCCATCCTGGGTGGGACACTCAAAGAAAGGCGATATGAAAGCCACCCTGGAGGGAACCCCCAAAGTAAAGAGGAACCTAAAACCACCCTGGAGGGAACCCCCAAAGTATATGCACTGCTGGGGGGACACCAGGCCATTCTGGCCAAGCCCCCCAAGCAAGGGAAACACTCCAAAGACAGCCGGTGGATGGCGTCCCCAACAGGGACGTGTTGAGGGGACACCCCGCAGCACTCCTGGGGCAGAGGGGGGTCCCTCCCGGGGATGACCCCCCCATCCCAAACCCCTCCCTGCCCCCGCGGGGGGCACTCACATGTCCTTGACGGGCAGGTTCCTGCCCTCCACGATGCGGATGGAGAGGGCGCTGCGCCGGGCCATGGCGGGCGGGCAGCGGAGCCAGACCGAGCCGAGGCGACCCGAGCGGAGCCCAAACGGCGCCGAGCGCGGCCTCGAACCTGCGGCTCCCGGCACAGCGCCCATGTGCGGGCCGGCGCCGCCGCCCGCCAATCAGCGTGCGGAGGCGGGGCGAGAGGCGTGGCCCGAAAACCCGTCCGCGGCGACCATTGGGCGGTTCTATCGGCTGTCAGCCAGGGGGCGTGGCCTAGGGGCGGTGGGCGGGGCCGGGTCCTCCCGCCCTGCCGGGGGTGCCGGGGGGTTTCCCGGCTCGGTGTTCCCGGTGCCGCCTGGTTCGTCCCGGTCCCGCTCGGTCTCCCCTCGTCCCGCTCGGCCCCCCCGGCACCGGCCGCGGCTTCTGGGTTGGACCAGACCCACACTCGCCCCCCCCAAACCCGGGGGGCTGCAGTGTGCTCCGCGCTGCCCTGCACCCCAAACCCCCGACGTTTTCTTGCTCTTTTACCTTTTTTACCCTATTTTTGCAGCACTGCCGAGATACCGGTGGCATTTCTGTGGGGTCTTGGTGCCCTAAATACCGGCGAAGGGAGGGGGAACTTCCCCCCCCCACCCGCAAGACCCACCTGGGCTCGAGGAGTCGCCCCGCACCCAAAGCTGGGGCTCAGGGCTGTGCCAGCCAAGCTGGTCCTTGGCATTTGCGCCGTGGGGACACTACGGGGACACTCTGGGAACACGCCGGGAACGCGCTGCCCTGTTCCTACAGCGCTGCCCCTATCCCTCCCCCGCACAGGGGGACAGCAGGAGGACAAGGTGCGGTCCCCTGCCACCGACCCGAGTGGCAGCTCCAGCCCCGCACGCAGTCGGGGCCACGTGTCCCACCCCCACAGCGCCCGTGTGACAGGTGACATCCCCCCTCCCAAGCCACTCGAAGCCGCTTTGCAGCTGAAACAGTTGTTTTATTTCGGGGGACGTGGTGTGGGTCGGAGGGGACCCGCGTTTGCCGGATGGAACCGTCCTTCGGCTGCACCCACGCTGGTTCTCCGCAGGAGTTAATCGCTGGATTTGCTTGATTTCCCTTGGCTGGGCTCCACGGGGGCGGCTCCGGCAGCGGGGGGGGCAGGTTGCTTACACCCCTCCCAGGCAGGACAAGGACAGCCTGTAAGGGCGCTGTGACCGGGGCTGGGTGTGAATGTGATGCTGCCCTTTGCACGGCGCCTACGGAGAAAAACGGTGGGTTTAACATACGGATGTGATGTATGCAGGTGTGTGCACACCTGCCCTGGCTCCACGCAAAGGGCACAGCCACCCTGCGGCGAGCTCTGTCCTGCTTGTCCCCAGCACCAGCGGGGTCTCATCCAGACCAGGCTCCAGGATCAGGGCACCCACATCCCCCACATCAGTATCAGGGGCCCACATCCTGGTGCAGGATCAGGAGTGATGGATCAGGTCCCTCCCAGTCCCTGGTAGAGCATCAGCTTCCCCGAGCTCACTCCCCACCAGTGCAGGATCAGCCCCCACATCCCCTAGAGAGAGATCAGGGATTCACTCCCCAGTGCAGGATCAGTCCCCATAACACCTGGAGCAGGAACAGGCATCCCAGGGTACCAGTCTCATGGCTCTCAGGGGAACATCAAGAGCACTTGGGAAGGATTGGGCCAGCTCTGGGTGGGGGAGACTCTCCTCTGGGTTTGGGTCAGCGAGAAATTGCTGTGGGGTTAAGGGGAAGAGAGAAACACCCCCTATTCCCCCCCCGTAGGACATTCCAGTGCCCCTCACCCCAGTGTCAGGGCTGGGGGGGCCTCCCCTCGCTGCCCTGTGCCCCAGGGGACTTTCACCCATTCAGAGTGGACACAGGTGGCACCGGTGCCCCATTCAGAGTGGACACAGGTGGCACCGGTGCCCCAACTGGGTGTGACAACACATCTCCCACTCCAGAGCATTGCGGGCCACATCCTTCCCCCCACCCAGGGACAGGGCTCAGAGCCCTGCATGGGGGTACAGGAACAGGGACACGGGGCTTTCCATGGGGCTGCGTGAGGCGCTGAGGTTTTGGCAGGTGCCATTCCCAGGAGGGTCACAAACAGGAGGCAGAGGCCGGGCACAAAGTACGCGGAAAAGCCTTTAATGTCCCTCTCCAGTGCCCCAGCCCCGGCGGGCAGCTCTGGCCGTGCCCGCGTGGCCGTGGGCTCATGCCGTGGGGGCACCCGGGGGTGCGTGGGGAGGCGGGGCGGTGCCGGGGGGCGGCGGGGGCTCAGAGCCGGGCGGCCGGCTGGTCGTAGACGTGGTGGGTGTTGTACCGCCGCACCGACACCGCCTCCGGCTTGCTGAAGGTGCTGCTGCCGCCGCAGGTGTCTGAGCTGGGGAGGGAAGCGGGGGGGTGAGGGATGAGGGTGGGGACCACAGGATGACGGCATCACCCTCTGGCGCCGATCCTGCGTGCCCAGCACCTATCTCTGGGTTCCTGGGTGGGACGTGGTGGTGGCACTCACCCCCAGAAGACGAGCATGGCCACCAGCCCGGCCAGGAGGATGGCGAAGAGGATGGAGAGGATGGTGGTGAGGGCGATCATGCCGGCGCTGTGCCCTCCGTCCGTCGTGGAGATGCTGTCGGGTGACTTGGCTGGGTAGAGAGCAGGAGGGGAGGGAGCAGGATGCAGGGATGCACAGGGCAGGATGCATCCTGCCCAGGGCAGCTCGGGGTGGGGGCACATGGGTGACGGTGTGTCCGTGCGTGCCAACACAATGTGCCATCACACAGTGCCACCGTACCCAAGTGAGACTCACACCACAGCCCTGCCTCAGTTTCCCCATCTCACAGGGGCCCTCGCCCCAAACCACTGCTCAGGATTCAGCTCCCTGGGACCACCCCACACCCCCCAGGACCACCCCATATCCCCCACCTGACAGCTGCGGGGTGAGCCCCCCCAGCAGCAATACCTGTCCTCAGCATGATGGGCTGTGACCAGCGTGTCTCGGCCACGGGCTCGGAGCCCTCCAGGGCAAGGAACTTCACCCTGAGATGGGAAGGGAGGTTAGCCACGGTCCCGTGAGCCTGGGGGGCTGCCGGGAGCCCCTGAGGGGGGCACGTCCCCAGGAGCAAACTCACAGGTAGGGCCCGGGGCCGGGCAGGGGGCCATTGCAGGTGGGTCTCGCATCATCCCGGATGCAGCTGGTCTCGCTGCCAACGCGCAGCACCGTGATATCCCCGGGGGGTTTGGAGCAGGGGTAGTTGGCGAGGGTGGCATTGAGGGTCATGTAGGCAGGGATGTCAGGGAAGTTCTGGAAGGCGCTCTCGGCAGTCCCTGGCGCAATGCTGTTGTTGAAGGTGGCTGCCTCTGCAGGGATGGGGATGGAGGGTGAGGAGGGAGCCGGGGGACACAGGGCCCTGCCCTGGGCCGCCCCCACCTACTGCTTTCCAGAGCCACCACCAGCCAGATGTCGGCGTTGCTGTACTTGTCGAAGACGCAGCGGGGCTGATCCAGCACGAAGGTGGAGCCGGTCGTCAGCCCCTCCAGCACGGGAGTCTTGGTCAGGGACGGCGTGTACTTCAAAAGCTCCACTGTGGGGAGAAGCCAAGGGGGTGCGGCAGAGGGTGCAGAGCTCCCGCTGCAGCCCCTGACCGGTGGCTCCGCCCGGCTGCCGTGGTCCCAGAGGTTCGGGGTGGGGACAGGAGGGAGCTGAACGCTGTGATCTCAGCAGAGAGGCCCCTGCTTGCTTCCCACCCCCCGTTTTGGTCTCAGACGCGTGTTTTGTGAAAAGAGGAATAAAAGACACCCCATGCTCCCACTCGGCGTGGGGGGAGACACCTCTGTGGGATCCCCAGAGGACCCAGGTCGTTGACACCAGGGGCACTGAGGGTGGCACCCAGAATAGGGGGAGCATCAGCTGCCCTACCCCTCCAGGCTCAGGGGCATCCTGGTGTCTGTGCACAGTGGACTCCTGCAATGCAAAGGGGGACCCCCAAAGGACCCCACACTGTGTCAGCCAACTCAGGTCAGTGACACCAGGGACACTAGAGGTGGCACCCAGAATAGGACCCAGAATAAGGAGGGCATCAGCTGCCCTACACCTCCAGGCTCTGGGGTCTTGTGGTTCACAGAGGATCCCTGCAATGCCGAGGGGGATCCCCAGCCCATCCCGATGGCACCGTCGGACTCACCTGCACCGTGGGCTGCGGGCAGGAGCAGGAGGAGCAGCGGGAGCAGCGGGAGCATGGTGCGGACGCCTGGGTGCCGAGGGCGGGAGTGCGGGTAGTTGAGCTCCGCGTCCCCGTGGGACCCGCCTGTGGTCACACCAACCGCCCACATTCCTGCACGGGCCGCAGCCCCGCGGCAAACAGGTTGGGCTCGTTTCCCCGGGAGCATTTGTTATGTTTGAGCGCCCGCCGGCGAGGCGTGTTGGGAACCGCCACGCTTGTGGCACGGGTGGGTGACAGCCCTCACCCGGGCAGTGGGGCAGAGAGGGACACCCCGGGGGGATGTGCCCCACAGACCCCATGGGTGCCAGCCTGTGCCCCCCACCCTGACACCAAGTGCCACCAAACTGAGACCCTGGGTTGTTCTGGAGGGAATTGGGTGCCCTCACTCTCACAGCTCCCACCCTGCATGACCAAGGACCAGGAGGAGGCAGTCACAGATGTAGTCAGACTTTACTTGGCAGGACACTTTACTTCTAGTGGAAGGTGTCCCTGCCCACGGCAGCAGGGTTGAAATGAGATGGTTTTTAAGGTCTCTTCCAACACAAACTGTTCCATGTTTCTATGGCAAGGAGCAGGGGGTCGGAGGGCAAAACAGCCCAGCCCTGGGGGGCTACACCCACACCCTGGGGGTGGGGGCTGTGGCAGGGCCGGGGGGATGTGATGGGTCCGGTAGGATCTGCGGGCGAAGGCGCCGGTCCCCAAATCCCGCTGGCACAGGGAGCCCCACACCTTGGCACTGCAGAGAGAGAAATGCAGAGGCATCAAGCAGAGTTCATGGGTCCTGCCAGCCCCTCCGTGCTGACCATCCCCCAGGGGCACTTTCTCCTGCAAACTGTGGCAAACCTCCAATTTAAGAATAAAAAGGCTTTTTAAATCTTAAAACTGTCCATTTCTTTGCTGATGGGGCCGAGTTGGGGGGTGTTCTCCTGGGGCCCCTGCAGACACATCCCCCCGAGCAGCTCCCGTACCCCAGGGCTCCGAGCACAGCAGTGGCCAGCACTGTCCCCAGGCTGGCCAGGAGGGAGGCGATGACCACCACGTCACTGCCACGGCATGTGGGCACGGGGTCGATGATGCTCGGGCTGAGGGCTGGAAAGAGGCCGAATGAGGGATATGGGGAGACACAGAGGGCAATGGAATGGAGCATATGGAGGGCATCAGGGATCACTGCTCCCCCCTCTGGATTTTGGGGTGATGGCATAGGGCTTGTGCTGTGCCGCATGCCAGCATCCCAACAGGGCAGGTGGGGGACCCACGGGGGGATGGCAGTGCCACCAGAGAAGTGTGGGGACCCATGGGGGGATGGCAGTGCCACCGGTACCTCTGCGCAGGAGGATGGGGTCGGACCAGCGCGTCTCCGCTTTGGGGCCGTGGCAGCCCATCAGCAGGAACTTCACCCTGCGATGGGTACGGGAGTGATACCGGGGGGGGGCGAGCACGCCCTGGGTGGGGAGTTACCCGAGCTGGGGTTCGGGAGTTCTGGCCTTACCTGTAGGGCCCTGGGGAGGGCAAGGGCCCGTTGCAGGGGTCCTGCCTGCCCTGGTCCTTGCACGCCGTGTCACCCCCGACCCGCAGCACGGCCGGGCTCGGGGCTGGGCAGGCGTACGCGGCCGCCGCCGTCTCCAGAGTCATGTAGGAGTGGGTGGTGGGCAGCTGCTTGTACGGGGGCACGTCAGCCCGGGATGGGGGGTTCCTGAAGGTGGCTGACGCTGCACGGCACAGATGGAGGGCGGGCGGCTGTGGTGAGGGTCCCCCACGCCCCTGCCACGGGAAGATGTGTCGGGGCAGCGGGTGCTCACCGTTGGCAAAAGCCACCGCCAGCCAAACAGTGTCCGAGGCGTTGGCGTGCCGGTCGAAGATGCGGCAGGGTCTCTCCAGTGCGAAGGTGGTGGCAGTGACCTTCCCCAGCAGTGCCACGGGGGACACGCGGGGCACGTAGGGCAGCCGGGCTGGGGGAGCGGACGGTGAGCGAGGGATCCCCTGCTCTGCTCCGCCCAGCAAGTGACTGACCCCGGCCTCCACCCGTGAGAGGGCCCACGAGTGCCGGTGTTGGCACAGGGGGAGCTCACGGGGTGCCAGCAGTGTCAGCAGCAGGGTGACAGCACTGGTGTGGGGACCCCCCAGCCATGCCCAGCCCCATAACCCCCTCCCTGGGTCTCCAGACCCCCGTCCCCCTCTGCCCTGTCCCCCAGGGAGTCACCCAGGCCCGCGGCTGTGCCCGTCCCAGCCAGCACCAGCAGCACCCACGGCAGCTCCATGGCGTCCTCCGCTGGGGCTGGACGTGCCTTCTCTGCTCCGCTCACCCCGTCCCACTGCCGAGGGGACGAACTGCCCCCAGTGCCCCCGCAGCGGGGACCGCCCGTCCCGAGGAGCCGGACCCTCCCAGCCCCACATTCCTGCACCGGCTCTGCCGGCCCGGCAGGACCCCGCGGGCAGGGGGGAACAACTGAGCCACCGGAGTCACCCCTCCGTCCTGCAGGACCTCGAAGGCTGCGAGGAACCAGGGCACAAGCCTGTGATGTGAAAGGGGAAACTGAGGCACGGAGGAGGCCCCGGAGCCTCCAGGATGGGTTGGAGGGAGTCACAGTCTGTGTTGGTGCTATGGGGACAGCTGGGCAAGAGGTCCCGCACCCCCTCTCACCCCACCTAGACCCAACTCCCTGCGGGTTCCCCGTGCTCACCGGGAGCCAAGGGTGAGCCCGTGCCCGACTGGTTCGGGTGCAGCCAGCCCTGCCCCGCGGGCAGGGAAGCGCTCCAGAGCATCACACCCGAACCCACCCAAACCCCAGCGATCAGGCGAACGGTCCCACCCAGCACCGGGGGCACGGAAGCACCAAGCACTGGGGCCACCCCACGCTGGCATTTCCCATCCATCCTTCCCCCTTCCTAGGGAAGGACTCCCCAAGCCCTCTGGATGGGGCCAGGGACAGCGCCCTGGAGCGGAAGCTGCCCCGCGGCTCGGGAGCCCCCCACCGCCACTCCCAACGGAAAGGGGTTGGAGTGCTCCTTCTCCCGTGTTTGCCAAGGGCAGCGGCCGCCCACTCCTGCGTGGGAGGGGATTTCCTCCCCCTTCCCAAGGGGCCGGGACAACGCCTTCAGATTAAGTGGAAATGGGGCATTCAAAGATTACACCGTCCAGCTGCAGAGGGGAAAAACAGGCGCAGCTGCAGCCTCCATCCCTCCTCCCTCTGATCCCTGACTTACTCCCCGCTCCGACCCAGCAATACCTACCCTGGGGACCCTGCCAACCCTCCACCCGCTCCCCCCCGGCCCCTCCCTGGCACTCCTGGCGGGGCGAGGGGCAGAGTGGGTGACGCAGGGGGACAGTGAGTCACAGTTTCAGCTGCCGGTACCCAGCATAGCTGCGGGGTCACGGCTGGGCTAATAATAACCACCCTGCGGCAGATGAGGCACCACCGCGGGGGGCCGGGAGAGACCCCACCCTCCCCGGGGCTCCCGCCGGGGATGGAGCACACAAGTCTTTTGGTCAACCTATCCAGTAGCATAATAAGCACTTATTTCAGGTTCTGTCCTCCTTCTCTGTGCTCCAATGGGCACCACGGCGCTATGGCTGTGCTTTCACTCCACTGCTTCAAAGCAGCTCCCTGCACAGCACTGTCTGAGCTTCTGGTTCTGCTCCTTTCAGCCCCTTGGCTCCCCCTGCCACAGGGACAGTCTCAGGCTCAGCGCAGACAGGGCAAGGATTTTAGGAGATGCCTCATGTCCAAAGCTGTGACAGCCAGGGATGAGCTGCTGAGCCTGACCAGCTCACAGTCCAGTGCCCCAGCCCTGGACCAGCCCAGACGCAGCTGATTCACACCTTGGAGCAGCTGCTGGAGGTGCCTTGGGCAAGGCTCAGCAGGAAATTCTTGCTTCGTACAGGGCTGGGTGAACTCTGCTCAATTTTCGCTTCAATTCACTGTTTTGATTGCTGTGAGAACATGATCCAGGGATACAAAGATGGGGTTTGAACTCAAAACCTCCACCTTTCGCAACCAGGGTGGGAGAGGAATAGACACAGCCCGTTTGAGTAGAGCTCAGCACCACACAGACATAGAGCTGCAGCTCCCAAGGAGGTGCCAGTCCTGCAGCATCCCCAGATTTCACAGGCTGGTTGAGGGGTTTCCCCCCTAGAGCCTACAAGCACAAGATAGACATTAGGGAAAGCTCCTGCCCTGAAAAGGCTCTGAAAAACCTTTAATATTTATATTATAATGGCAGGAAGAAAGATGCCCATTTGCTGGTCCAAGACATGCTGGTCCCAGGCAGATGCCAAGGCAGAGCTGCCACAAAGCCCAGCCACATCCCCAATTTCCCAGGAAGAAGGTGAAATGGCAGATGGCACCAGTGCCAAAGGGATGGTTTCAATGTGCAGCTGGGTCCAGTAGCCACAGGGAGGGGAACAGCCAGAAACAAGCTCTTCAAAAGGCATCAGCTCTGAGCCTGGGGATACTGTACTGCAAGGCCACCAGAACTGGGGCAATATCCCACTTGCAAGGTTCTAGGAGTACCAGGAGTGTGCTCCCAGCTGGAGAGCATCACTGCTGGCAGCTGGGCTGGCTGCCACCACTGCGGGAGGAAGGTGACTGTCACCAGCTGGTGGCACCAGCAACCCTGCAGCAGCAGCACAAAGCACAGCAGCTCCTCCCTGCAGAAGCTTCACCGTGCACAAACAGCCCCAAATTGCTGCCATTTCACCTGAGAGAAGGAGAAAAGAGGGACGGGGTCTGCCAGAAGGGTTGGTGAGGAGTGAGGCTGCAGCTCATGGCAAGAGCAGGGGGCTGCAACTTTGTGCAGGGTGGGCAGTGATGGGTCACCTCTGCTGGCACCATGGCCACAGACCACCAGGATCCAGCAGCCAAAGCACCAACAGGCTGGAACCACAACCCTGGGACCAGCACTCTGTGTCCTGCCTCCACTGAGATCCGTGTCCCTCCAGCTGAGCTGAGCTTCCCCTCCTTTGTCCTGGCTGGAATGAGGCTCCATGGATCAGGCTGGTCCCCTAGAGAGGGACACTAAGGATGAGATAAGATACCCCAAGCCCTGAGGCAGCAGGAAGGCAGAGGCAGGAACTGGCTGTGAAAATGAACAGTTTATTGGGACTGAGCAGAGATACAGGGCAGGAGAGAGGCAAGAGGTGCCTCAGGGAGCTGCTGTTCACCAGAGGGAGGCCTCCATTTGCTTTCCAAGTGGTTTAGTTGGGAGCAAGGCACTCCCGTCTCCCCATCCTGTCCCCAAGCATTACCAGAGGAAGGTCCTGCCTTCCCCAGGGGACCTGTCACCTCAGGACTGCTGTCCCAGCTGCTCCTGGCCGTGGCCATCAATCCCACCCAGAAACACAAGTGCAGCTTCTACAAAAATATCCTTCCCTCCCCCCAAAAACGTGAAGAGCAGGCGGGGCTCCCACAGAACTGTTATTGCTCAGTGTGCCGGGTGGTCAGACACAAGAACTTAAGGCATCAGGAATAAGTGCACTAGGTGGGCCCCCGAGGTGTGCACGGCACAGCCAGGCCCCCACGGCTCACTGTCCCAAGCAGTCCTCAGTGACCCCCTGGGCAGCCAGCTCTGCCAGCACATTGTCCAGGTAGTTGGGGTCAGGGTAGCCATGGCCACTCAGGTTTGAGTCCATCTCAGTCTTGTGGTGGATCTCATTCCACACCACCGTGTTGCTCTCGCCGGTGGTGTTGGAGGTGCCCACTGTGAAAATCAGGCGTCTCTTCCAGGCCACCTTCAGGAGCTCCAGGACCTAGAGGGGGAAAGGAAAACCAAAGGTAGGAGACTTGAGCCATGAAAACAGCCTGCCAGAAGCTTGAGAAGCTCAGTGCCATGAGATAACACGAGAAGGGTGACATTATCGGGGTACAGTGCCTTACCTTTCTGCCCTTCTCGTTGTCTGGTAGGTAACAATAGCGAGGAAAGCCTCTGGCCGTGTATGGCATCCCAGGGTTGGGGTGCTCAGGGCCCTGCAAGGGAGGAGACATATTTGGCATGGACACACCCATCTTCATAGCAGTTGGGCAATTCCTCAGCAGCAGGATTTGACATAGGCTCATCTCAAACCAGCTCTTCCATGTAAAAGGCAGCTGATGAGCACAAGGTGTCTGACTTGTTCTTATGGGACATGTGAGTATTACAGGTCCTCCAAGAGCAGTCTCATGCTGGGATACAAAGCCAGATCTAAAATCTCATTATATTCTGGTGGGAGACAGCCTCAAACCACAGCTTTTTCCACGTGGTCTGATGACACCTTAAAAAGAACCCACACAGCTCAAACCTTTGCAAGCTCACTGCCACCGCTGAAACCAGCGTGGGCTGTGAAGCCACACATCGGGATCTCTCCCACCTTGTGAGCACAAGTAGAATCTCCTCCCTGTTTCAGGCAGACATTAGTCCCTTACTGCAGGTGAAGAGCTGCTGTAAACTCTGGGGCTGCTCAGAAAAAGATCTTTGATGGAGGAGACCCACACACACTGAAGAACAGCTGGTGCAGCTGCTGGCTCCAGGCACTGTAGGCTGCTCAGTGATGGGCTGCCAGCAGGCACTGTACTGGGTCCCAGAACTTTCCTGGGAGGCTCTCAGAGCTTGTGCTATCCATCAGCGTGCTGTGCACTCACCTGGATGCCTCTGCTGATGTGATACACAATCTGGATTGTCCCACAGTCCTTGTGGCCAGGGAGGGACTGGGGGAAAGTGGAGATCTCCATCTTCCCTTTGGGCTGGGTCCCGGTTTTCTCTCCGTAGATGGTTTTACAGGAGGGACACTGCAAACTGCCATCCTGCCAGGAGAGGGAAGCCAGGATCAGAGCTCCACAGCCCAGTGACCTGGGTACAGGGGACCTGGTGGGGATGGGCCAGCTGGGTACCTTGTTCCCATTGGAGTACATGGCCAGCATGCAGAGCATGTGGAAGGAGTGCTGGCAGCTCGTCAGGCGACCAACAGCCTCTGGCCTGATGGTGCTGGACTCACACGTGTCACTGTAGCCGGAGGGGGAGGAAAGCTTCTCCATGCAGATGATGCAGTCCTGGAGGAGAAACCACGACCTATGAGCACAGGCTGATCCCAAGGACTGACCCACCAAGGAAGCCATCAAGGACATGCTTCAGGAAGATCTGCCTTCTGGTTTAATCCCTCCCTTTGACATTTACGGGCACAGAGACAGGTTTCCTTATCTGGATGGTATCACCCCACTCCACTTCCTGCATTGCCCAGGAGGTGGAGAGCTGCCATCAGTCACAGCAGATGAGAGGGAACTGGGTATGGTTGTCCTGCTTCTCTGCAAAGCAGCTCCAGTGCAGGGTGTGATCTCTAGTTTTAACCTCTGAGCACTGAGAGACCAAAACGAAACTCCCCTCCTTCCCCCCAGGCCCTGCAGCCAGTTCCAAGGGCATTGGGGAGGCACTGCCAGGCTGAGCTATTCAACCCACACTGTGCTTTCTCTGTCACAGTCCTCTGATCCTCGAGGACAAATCACCTGTGGCCTCCAGGCAGTGCTGAGGCCTCTCTACCTCACATCAACAGTGCCACTGCAAGCAGCACTACCTACCACACAGGATGCCCAAGGAAGGATGGTCCTCGGGCAGTGCTGTGGTTTTCATGACACCCCAGTGAACTCTGGGCAAGCTGGAGTTGCCTCACTGTCCTCTCACCTCATCAGCAGGAGTGCCCTTCAGCTCTTCCAGGTACTTCTTCACTACTGCTTCTGGCTCTGTTGGTGTGGCTGCACAAGGAGAGAGATGAGAAAGAGAGGAGAAATCAGACACACAGTGCAGTACAACCAGCACACGTGGGGTGAGCTAGAGAGAAGGGAGACAAGCAGGCCACTGGCCAGGATGCCAAGGAGAAAGGTTAGGGTTAGAGGGGGAGAAGAGGCTGCTCCAACTGATCCCTACAAGCCCTCAAAGGCTTTGCTATCAGCAGTGGCTCCCACCAGGACTCTGAGCATCACAGATTGGAGCACCCGCTGGTGCCCTGTGCCGTACACCTGGGGGCCTGCCTGGAGCTGCTGTGCTCCAGTTCTCCCCAAGTGATGCCAGGCAGGTCCCAGCTGAGCTTTCTGTGCATACCAGAAGCCAGCTGGGATCAAACTCAGTGGTTTCGGAAGGATAGAGGATCACACAGTCTTTGTTGTCAAAGGAGAAAAGGCATTCCCACATCACCCCAGCTGGTGCCCAACAAGGACACCCAGCAACACACACCAAGCTTCAGGTCCTGTTTTGAGTATGGCAGAACGAGCTTCATATCCTTTATATGAAACAGTGGCCTTTCTCCTGAGCTTCCACACACTCATATCCAGCAAAACACAGTGCAAGTCACCCAAGTATATAAAACAATCTGTTTTTTAACTTGCAGCACATGACACTGATATCTTCGCATCTTCCCACATATAGTCCCTGATCCCATCCACCCATCCATCCATGGGCACCTGACCAGCCCACGAGCCTGGTCCTCCCAGAAGCATTATGGGATGAAACAACAAACATCCCACAACACCCAGAGCAAGTTACCACCAAACCCAGCCTCTGGGAGCTGCCCAGTGAGACTTGGCATAAGCCAGGGAGCATCCCATGCCTCTGTATGGCCCCTGGTCCTGGGAGAGGAGATGAGCTCCTTACCCGTCATCAGGCCTGTCACGGAGGCTGCCAGGCTCTTCCACCAGCCTGAGAGAGGAAACATTTGTGCAAGTGATGTTATGACTCCACCTGGCAGGAGGCAAAGAGAGAGACTGGTCACTTGGCTTGGGGGAGCCTCGTCCTTCCTTCCTGAATCCAAATCTGGGGGGTCAGCCAAGGCATAGCTCTTCCTTCTCCATTCTCCTTCCTGGCTGGAGTAGCTCTTCCTTCTCCATTTTCCATCCTGGCCAGATAGATCCTTTAGCACAGACAGTACTCCTGCTCCCAACTCCACACTCTCAGGAGGACACAGAGTGCAACAGCTGAGCACTGGAGATGTGGCTGTACCTGCACAAATCTTCAGCTCCCCCCATCCATTTGGGTATTGCTAAACATGCAAAGGCCTGGATGGCACAGATCCTCTACCAGGTAGAAGCCCCTCATTCCCTAGAATGCCACAGAAGAAAGAGGCAGAGCAGTAACATGGGTGGAACATCAGGAAGACTGATGAACTGGGAGCTGGACTCTTCTAATGAAAACACAGTAAGATGAGTTATTTTCAGAAGGGGATTCCTGGCCACTCCTGAAACACATGATTTCTGGCAGCAGGAGCAGGAGGAAGGGATGACTGAGCATACAAGCAAGAAAAGGAGCCCAGGAGGTGAAGGGATGCTCATTCCAAGTGCCAGTGCTGGGCAGGAGAGACGCCTGACATCTCAGGCAGAGCAGGGCTTCACGATCATGTGGGAGATGGACACCTCAGCTTCTTCTGCTCTGCAGGTTTTAGAAAGGACTCTGAGCAGGACTAGCTGCTACCCACCCTAACTCCATCCACTTCCAAGATGATCACTGTGTTCTCATCCCTGAGGATCCCGTGCTGCCTGCCAGGCTGACCACCAAGTCCTTCTCCATCTGGCCTGCACTTTCCAGGTGTCTCTTTCTGAGGTGACCTTCTTGTCTCCTCTGGCTTTGGGCTGGAGGAAGCAGTGCCAAAAAGATGCACAGACAAGGTGAAGACAGCGAGGGAAGTGAGCAGAGAGGGCGTGTTACAGCAACAGTAACACCTGCCTAGCCCTTGGCAGAACGCCCCAGCTCACCTGCTCCCACCTGCATACACCTGAGCAGCTTCAGAGCAGTTCACCTTGTTCAGGGTGGTGGGGGATGCTCTCCCCGTGCAGCCCCTGGAGACCTTCCTTCTCCGTAGCAGCTCAGAGAAACAGAGATAACTCACCCAAGAACTGGCCAGGCTCACGCAAATGAAATCAGTGAAAGGAGACAAAAATCTGGTGCAGAGCTGGCTAAGAGTGAGACAGGAAAATTCTTGAGGTACAGCAGCGATTTTGAGCAAAGCAAATGGCATAACCCACCTCACCAGCTGCCATTAGGATGGAGCTGGGGCAATCAGACAGGCAGAAGAGAGTGATGCAGCCCTCAGCCATCCTTAGGAAACCCATGCCTCATGGATTTGCACTGTGGCATTTCCAGTCTGCTCCTGTCACTTTGCTGTGACAATGCTCTGGTGCATTTACAGCCACCAAGGCTGCCTGGAGAGAGGAAGGGCTGGGGAGCCCAGATGCTTTAGAAAAATTTGTCCCCAGCTGCAAGGATTTGAAGGTCCAGTCCCAGAGAAGCCTTGTGATGCTCACAGCTTGGTTTCAGCAGGGGTAGCAAAGCCCACACAGCCTTCCTTGCCTCCGAAGAGAGGCTCTTCCTTGGACAGACCAGCACGTCCGTCCAGGCACATCCCAGCAGCGTGGGGGGAACCAGGAGGCAGCTGGGACCACGGCACGAGCCGCGTCTGCTCCCGCACATGAATCACTTCCTTACAGGACACTTTGCTCCATAAAAGCGTTTCCCTCCAAATCTTTGTTCTAGTCATCCCTTGGGATCATCAAAGCCTGTTCAGTCCCCAGAGTTTTCTGGATTCAATAGAGGATTGGAAATGCAATAGCAGGATCGACTGATGCTGTTTATCACCAGCTGGCCGAGTGCTGTGCTACAGATTTATCCAGGATGCCAAAGAATGTTTACTATTCTTTCATTTACAAAGAGAGGAATATCAAATTGTTTTTAATGCTTCCCCTTCCTCCCTGTAGATAATAAGCTGCTTGCTGAAGCAAGGGCTTTCCATGGGCAACGTTTAACAGATGTGTTTTGAATCCTTGCTCGGCAACCAAATGCTTGCAGCAGTAACATGTCTCCTTCTGTATCCCAAAATGAGCCATATGGTTTCCAGCAGACTTTTTTTTGATACCCTCTGCAGGCCAGACATAGGTTGTTTCTATTTATTGTCATGGACAGTCATACAGCTCCCATCACTTCTGTTCCCTGCACTTGCAAAGGCTGGATCTACCAGCCTCAACCTCTGAAAGGGCTGTCCAGAAATCAGGAAGGTGAGAGGAGTTTGGTGCTAAAAACAGGTTTCTCCACATTCAGCATTTCAGAAGGATAACCCCAGCGACCAGGCTGCTCTGGTCAGAGCACCCCTGTTATTGCAGCCTGTCTCTTTCCCCAGGGGAACAGTGAGCTCCCTCAACTCCAAGGGACAGGCACTTGCACAGTCCACAGACCCAGCTGCAGACAGACAGACATATGGGGAGCAATCAGAGTCAGTAGGGATTAATCTCCTTGCTTGGCAAGGAAGGATAAACCATCTCATCTCCTCTCCCTCCTTAGAGCAGCACTCCACATGTGCCTGCCCACGCTGGGGAGGATGGCTGTGCAGGGAAAACTCCTCGCCAGGTGGAAATGGATGGTGACCCCACCATCCCAGAGGGTAACAAGTAGCAGAGCAAGCCCAAGCCAACACCTCCTCCCTTCAGTCCCCTGGAGGTCCCTGTGAGGTCAGGGGAGCCCTATAGTGTCCAAGTAGTGCTTGGGGAGAGCAAGACAAGCCACTGACAGCAGTGAGGCCCCAGTCAGTGATGCTGGCACGAGGCAGCAGCTGCAGCATCCCGAGGAAGTGCAGCACGGTGCCAGCCGGCGGGAAGGCAGCGCCGATCCATGAGGATGGCAGACGCTGCCAGGCCCTGTGCCAGGATAACACAGAGCCTGCCTGGAGACTACGGCTTCCCCGAGACCCGCAGCACGTGTCTGTGCCAGAGACATCCCTGCCAGAACAGCAACAACGCTAATGAGTCCTGACTAATTAGCGCCTCTGTTTAACACACCCCAGCTATATCCGGCTGCAATTCCATCAGCACTGCCTCAACCCAGGTGGGACCTGGATTGGCAGCAGGAGCAGAAGGGAGGGAGAAGAGGCTCAGGAGAGGCACACTGCACCCACCAACAGCTGGTTGTACTTAGTACACTGCTGGGCCCACTCCTGGATGCACAGTTCTTGCTTGAGATGGAAAATCCTAGAGGGGTGTGGAAAAGAACACATGATGTGAAATTCAGGGCACAAAACAGGCCCATCTCTGCCTGCTGGCTGCTTCAGGGTCTGTAAAGGCAAAGAGAACACCCTGGCCAAAAATCAGGCTCAGGACCTGCACTGCAGAACAATGTCCCTAAGCCCTGAAGGTGTTGTACAAGCACAGCTTGTTCCTAGGAGGGACTGAGCACCCTCTGCATCCCAGGAGGGAGGCACTCTGTAGGACTGGCATCCCGGCCCCCAGCAAAAGGAGATCCTGCTTTCCAAAACAAGAGAGTGATTAACAACCTAAACCACTGAAAGGTCCCCCTTCTCATGGGTCAGTGTGGGAAAGGGCCAAGCTGGCAGAGTCTCCTCTTGCAGCACAAGGATGGCTGGGACAAATCCTGCTGTGCCAGATAGGAAAAGGAGCTCCTTGATGCCCCTTTCTCATTCCATCCTTCCTGCTGGTGTCTCCTCTGCTCCTCTGGAATTGTCCCAGCCCCAGCAGGTGGCATTGGAGAGCTGGCAGGAAGGTGACAGCCTGGCTTGGGGTGGGGGCCAGCGCTGCCCCAGCTCAGCCTTTGGCCAAGGGCAGCCCTGCAGGCACGCAGGGGTGCTCCCAGTGCTGCACCCAGCACCCAGGAACTGGCATCTCATGGCAAAGGAGATGCTGATGGGGTGCAAAACACTCAGCACAGCTATAGCCGCTCCTCTGCTCCCTGGCAGACACCCAACACGGTGTGTGCTGCTCTCACCTCCAGCCCACATCCCATCCTCCTTGCTCCCTGTTCCATGCTCTGCATTGGTGGTTTCCCCACCCCACTCCCAAATTACAAGACACACCCTCCTGTTAACATCCCTTACAGCATCCCGGCTGTTTGCACCCACATCCCCTCCTGCTAGGGAGGGCTGGATGCTGTGAGTGGTGCAGTGCTCAGGACCAACAGACCCCACGGAGGAGAAACCAGCAGCCAGCTGGGCTGCAGAGGAGCAGGCCCGTGTGTCTGTGGCCACACCGTGCCCTCAATACAGTTGTTATTTCATGTCACTAACCAGCAGCAGGTGAGCAATGCCAATGCAGGCCCAGCCCTCGGTGTTCTGGGCTCCTCTATGGGAGGGCCTGGCCCCTCACAGCTCCATTTCAGCACTGTTTCCAGGGCATTCCCACCACTCAGCCCTCATCCCTGGCTGTAGAGGGCTGCTTGGATGCCGTCCGTGCCAGGAGTGGAGCACCAGGAGCCACATTACCCCACCACCTCGCCAGCTGGCTCCATGGAGTGAGATCCTCATCCAGCCCCTCTGTCACCCACCTCCACTCGGCTCTTCTCCTTCACCTCCCATTTTCCTTCGCTCCTCCTGTTCTGCACTGCTTCTCCTGCCGCCCCTGCTTTCTCCTCCCCCTCCATCACACATCCTACTCCACATTTGCTCTCTCCCTCCTTCTCACAGCTCCCTCCATAATGCACTTCCACAAAATACCTCCCTCCTCATTTAATTTCTATTTTCCTTCCTGCCTCCTTCAGACAGCTTTGGACTTCACGGACTCCAAGGAGAGAGAAAAATGTACTAATAAACTCCCCACACAGGCAGGTGCCTCTTCCCCTCCATCTCTAGGCTCTTCCCTTTCTTAAATATAAGCATCTCATGTAAGTGTTGAACACTTCCCACCTCTAGTCTCCCCTTTTTGCTAATCCAAAGGGGGGGACTGTAGGTTTGGTGGTGGTTGACAAACCTGTGCCAAGGTTGGCAAACAACCTCTACAGCTACACCAGGCTGGATTCACACCTACTCCTGCAGAGTCCTAGGGCTGGTACACACAGATGGAATCCAGGCTCTAAACTGGGAGCCCACAGGCTCTGCAAAGGTGAGGGATGCCAGTGAAATAAGAGGAGAAATGAAGGCCCTACCCTGGAGGTGGCTCAGCTCAGCACGAGAGCCAAGGTAACCCATCCCTTCCTGCCAGGGCACATCCACCTGACAGCACTCCATTCCCTTTCACTCCAGACAAGAGGTGAAGAGAATAAATCCCCTGCAATTTGACCTAGAAAGCCCTGTATGACTCAGGGGTCTGCTGGTTTGGCAGATCCTTGTCATCCCATGACTCAATCGTGACGAGCACGGCTCATAAGCAAACCTTCTCTTCAGAGCACATATGGATTCAATGCTCTCCTTGATGGTCCCTCAGCTCCCAGAGTTGTTCCACCAATGACTCAGAAGGTCCTGGTATGTGGACACTCAGGGTTCTCCAAGAGGGTGCAGCAGGAGCACGGGGGAGTCTGACATGCACAGATCACGGAGCTGCTCCAGCTTTAATTATGGATGGAAACGAGCAGACCTACCACAGGACCACATCTACTTTCTCATCTTATTTCACAGCCTGTCAGAGATGGTGCAGGTCAGGGGAGACATGTCCTGCTTCTCCCCTCGGTGGGACGAACATCGTCAGTCAAACCAGAAGAGCCGAGAGGGCGGAGGGAGAGACGAGAGGAAAGGAAGGAGCGCAGAGAGATAAAGAGAAGGAGACGGAAGCAAATATATCAGAGTTTGAGCAGGAACTACCTTTCTTGGACACTTTCCTCCCCTCCTTAACTGAGCTGTGTTTTTTAGTGGCTCTATGGGTGCAGGCAGCTTGCGGCACACGGGTGAGGTGCACGGGGAGTCCGGCGGCTGACATCAGAATAGCCGTCATGCCTACAGTGGGTACGAGGTCAACATGCAGGAGGGAAACAATGGGGAAATACAATCATTAAAAAAAAATAAATCTTTTAAAGGAAATTAAAAAAAAGAAAAGAGGATAAAATAAAACAAAACCCAAGCCCTTGTTTCAGAGGATATAAAACATCCGAGAGGCAGCAGGATTGGAGTCAGCACAAGGACAGGATCCAGAGGTTTTCACAGGGAGGAGCCCAGGTAGCAAATTAAAGGAGGGAAGTGTGGGCACACCTCTGTGCTGGTGTGTGAACAGGACCTTCCTCTTTGCCTTGGCTTTAGGGCTCCTCAGGCATGGAGTCTGCCGTGGTGCAGAGTTCTCCCACTCACCAGAACCCTGGAAGCAGCCCTGAAGGATGCGGGGCATCACTGGTATCCCCTAAAGGTCCTGCTTAGCTGTTCCCACCTAAAGCTACCCATTTTAACAGTGCCACGCCAAACCCATCTCCAGAGAGCAGCTGAACTGCCTTCAAATCCCGGGGCAGGAACTGCCCCACTCAGCTCCTCACTCACCCCACACTCTCTCTCCTCCTTGGTACTCCAGTTTTCCCTTGCACTCCCAGCTCAATACAATCCTCACCCTCCCCCATCCCAGCCAGCTGTATCCACGGGATGCAGTTTGATAAAGCTAATGAATCATTAAAAAGGACAGCCATTCCCTGAAGGTAAAATTGGCACACAGACAGTTACAGGACTGATCACGCTGATCTGAGATGTTTGCCTGTGAAATGCAGGCTGGTTACAAATCATAACATTTCCAAGGTACCATACTGCTCTCACACCTACATCCAAGAGAACACCTGCTTTTGCTTTCCCAAGAGCAATTTCCCACTTGCAACAGACAGCATGAGAACTCAAAAAAAAAAAAAAAAAGCTTATAGTTGCAAACCAACAGCAGAAAACCTAAAAGCCAGCATTTCCCCAAAAGTCACCTCTGATAGCAGACCACACAAACCACATCCTAATGCTATGGACATTCCTGACAGAATCCTGCTAAGTAATACATGGCTAAAGCTCAGGTTTCCAAGGATTTTATTTTTGCAAACCTCTATTCATCTGGGTTGGGAAAGGAAGATTCTAGAGCACATTTGTCCAGGACAAAACCGAGGCACCTTGCCCTTACATGACTGAAAATTGAGTTATGAGGGGAAGCATCAGCTTTGCATGCAAGTGGTAAGACTATTTTCTGCCTCAAATATGCAACCAGTCAAGAACTTGCATCCTGTGACTAGAAATTCCCTGTGCAAAGCCTGTGTCAGTGCCCCACGAGCAGAACCACTCCTACACAGTGCCAACCACAATTTGTGCCTCCTTTTCCTAAGGTCAAAGCACAATAAATATTCCAGAAGCTGCTCAACTCCTTTTCTGATACCCAAAGTTGAATACTTTCACTAAAACTTTCCCATCTATGGACCAAAAGACAGACAGAAGGAGTTGCACAACACAGAAGCCACAAGACCAGGCTGCCCAATGGATGGTGAAACTTCCAAATGGAAATAGGTAAGCAGGCAGCCATGGATCACCCACATTAGGTGCCATCATTGTGGACCTAGATCTGAGGTGCTGCAGGGCCAGAGGAGGATCTTCAAAGCACACAAAGCCTGGGTTAGTATCCCTTGTCCCACTGACAGCATCAGGCCCTTCCCAGCAGGCACAGCCAAGGAGAGCCCATCAGCTCCAGCAATTTCACCATCAGAATAACTTCCTTTCAATCCTGAACTAAAGACCACAAGCCTATTGTATGTTCTCAACCCTGGTCTAAGCCAGTAGTCCACTACTTCCAGGGAGCCTTAAGGAAGAGCTGAAATGTTCCCATAACAAAAGCTACTTGTTTTTTCCATGAGTACGACTGAGCACCTGAAGCCTGGCAGCAGCACCAAAGCTGCCACCTACACATGCACCAGGCAGGTCCCTTCCCCTTCCAGCAGGTTAAAGGACAGCCAGAGGTATTCCTAGAAGAGCAGTACCAACTCACTCTGATTAGAGAGCATGGAGGAACAATATTCTTCAGAAACAGGGAAGATGCTGCCCCCACCACAGCTGGGGAGATCATCTCAGTCTGACCCCACTGAGGCTGCAAAATACAATTCCCAGAATTGGTGCAGAAACCAAAGTTAAAGTTGTGTCTAAAAAAGCTGTTTCTAAGCAGTGCAATAGCACTGATTGCACAGACTGACATTTGAAAAGCGAGTCCAAAGACTAACAGGGATTATCACCACCCACGCACAGCTGACTGATAGGCAAATGCAAAATTAATGCGTTCTTCTGAAGAGATCAATACTGTCTTGCTAACGTTAGCATGCAGAGCCCATAAAAAAAAAAAAAGGGAACACAGCAGAAGCAGAGGCTGAACAACCAGCTTCAGACTCTCAATGTCAGAGGGCAACATGCTGCCTTCAAAAATCAGACCAAGCAAAGAGCAGGAGCCACAGAATTTCAGGCAAGTTTAACTACCCTCTAACACAGTCCCTCTTGTACCTGGAACAGCGTACAAAACTGCCTGCCAGCATCATGAATCACCACCAAAACCCCCCAGCATTTGTTCCTCAAATTCTTTTGTTTTATGAGCTGCAAACCCATCTGCAGCTCCACGCAGACATTTAGCACAGGGCAAACATGGGACCAGCAGAACTACCCCAACCCAATGTTCTCCCAATTTTAAATTGGTCAAGAAAAGGTAAAAGCGGGAAAACACATTTTCCTGGCCAATTTTTAACCTTCTGCTGCCTTCAAAGAAACATGCAATGAATCAATGCACCACTGAATGCAGATTCAGATCAAGAGAGCATTAAAAAAGGGGATGTCCTGGTGTTACACTGCTCTTCTGGCTCATCTCAAACCCCAGCAGCAATGCCTCCTTTGAAGTTCTAACACAATCCTGCAAATCTCAGCATTAACAATCCTCCCACGAGTTTGGTGGCAGAGTCCCCAGTAAGGGATCTCCTCTGCCCCAGGCCCTACATGGAAGTGAGTGTTCATACAAAGTGCCAAAACAATACACAGACACGTCACATCAGCAGGTGGAGTCTCCAATTCTGACCATGGACACAACAAATTCAAGTCAGATCCTGTTGTAGGCATCCATGGAGTTATGTCAGGAGCTCTAAACCTGGATAAATTCTCACTACATACACAAGGGGCAAGTTGCAGCACGACAAGCTTGCCCAGACCAAGCCTGCTTTGGATACCACATGTTCCTGTGGGAGTTCCTGCTGCTCACCAGCAAGCCTGGGAGCTTGAAAAATATTATTTAATATGTTCACACTTTCCATGGGGCACTGGGTTTCTTCCCTGCAAGGACTGCAGGAGTGAGGAGACCAAGCCTTGTGGAACATCCTTTGGCATCTGATCTGCTGTGAACACCTGCAATAACCACGCTCAGAACTGCCTCTTTTCTCTTGCTCAAAGCATCTATTTGGCCAGAAATACAACGTTAGTGACTCCTTGGGGCAAAATTATTTTCACTGGAGCTATGACAACATCCACCAGCTTTTCTCAGCCTGCTGTGTAAATAATGGACTTTTGTAATATCCTGTGCAGAGGCTGAGCACGGGAAAAACACCCTGACATAATGTAATGAGTGTTGAGGACACACTTACTCATATCCAGCCCAACATGCCCCTCTGGTCACCAGCTCTGGCTAATGAGCTGCATTTGCACAGGCCTCAGGCTGGTACAGGGCAGAGCTTATCTTCAAATAACATGAGATCTCAGAAAAGCATTGCTAATTTGTACAATTATATCCACCAGCAAAATCATCATGCTTAATATGTTCCCAAATGCCCCAGCTCCAGGAATCATGTGAATGAGAAATGCTCCGTTTCATTTAACAAAAAGCTCATTTCCAGCCTTCATCATAAAAAATAGTATTAGAAGGGCCTTTATATGAGCACCTTGCCCCCCCCTCAAGCCCCAAGGCACACCAGCTAAACTTCATTATTCCCAGGAGATGTTAGTCCAGCTGATCCTTGAACACCAATACTGTGGTTGAACAGTTTGCTTAGACCTCTCTTCTGGCTTTCCACTGTACCAACCAAATTCTCATGGGGAAAGAAAAAGCTTAAAAGACAAGTTTCCACATGCACTTTGAAGTATTAAAATAGCAGAAAGCAAGGAAAAGGAAATTATGGGGTTTTGTACAAAATATGGTTTTCAAGTCAGCTTCACAATGTCTGAGATCCCAAGTGGTGCTTTCAGAAGAGGTGGGGTTGACAGTGTTACAATTCCCTCGCTCATCACACAAACGAAACCCAGCTTCTCATTCAGACCCACAGGATTCCTCATCTCCTGTTTATCCACCAGAAGCTCCCTCTGCATCCAAGAGATGCACCTGCAGCATTTCTCAATATCACCCATGAGATTCAGGGGTTTTATCTCTCCAGCTTCAAACCAGAGCCAAAGCTGCTGAGGCACCCAGGGATGGAGACCAAGGCCTGTGAGACTTCTGGACACATTTCCCAAAATAAAACCTCCTTCATTCTCATCCAAGACTTCCCTCTCCCTCACAACATGAGAGCCTTAGAGATCCCAGCCTTTGCCACTGATGCTGTAGGAAGCAGCCGCACAGCAGGGACTGGAGGAACAAAAAGGGGCCCAGATTTTGTTAGAGAATAACCTGAGTAATGAGTAACACACATCACCAGCAGGATTTTAAATATGAACAAAATACTACTTTCCAGAAGTGGTTCGAGACACAGAATACAGCATAGAGGGGAAGAAGGTGTCCCTAAAGACCCAACCAATTAATGTTTCAATACAACTATTCCTTTTTACCAGAACTTCACTGCTTCCTTTTTTACCAGAAATATCCCCAGAGACTTGTTTTCCTTCTGCTTCCTAATTAACTTGTATTAATCTTTCCTCTGCTTCCATGTGACTTTGAGGACGGACTCAAATTCAGATTTCCCTCCTCCCCTGCACCTCTGAGGTGTGTCACACTTGGCAGAAGGCAGCACAGTGCCTATCAAAGCAGTGTCCTACAAAGACCTGGATCTGAAGGAGACACTGATCCCAGGGATTTGCTTCTGCACTGACCACACTCAGCTCTGCACTCCCCTGCATTCCAGAGTGCATTGTGGAGAGTTAAAGAGTATTAAAGTGAATAATTATTCCCTTTTGCACCCCCAGCCTGCAACAGAAGTATCAGGTACAAACTTAACCATTTTATTGTATTAAATGGGGGCAAATGTCTTATTTTACTGGGGTTTCCTTTGGCCTCTTATATCCAAACGTGGCACTACAAGGCATAAATGGACTGTGTGTATTCACCTCTTCCAAATCCACAGTGGGTGACTTGTACTTGGAAAATGAGATCACAGTTAACAACATTAACACAGCCTGGATTCACCAAGGCTCTTCAGTTCTCTGCTGTATTTACCTTTCTGTGATTAAGTACCTAATTACACAGTCAGTGCTAATAGCCAGGGGAGGAAATCCAGAGCTGCCATGAGTAAGGGGAGTTCTGCTCAGGTCACCCTCCCAGACGAGGTCTGAGCTTGACTTTACACCTCGTTTCCACAGTGATTTGCTAAGAGGAGGCAGATGGGCTGCATGCTGTCAGAGGACACCAGTGTTAGTCTTCATGCAGTGCCAGTTTGGCTACAGAGACATGCAAGGCACAGTTTTATGACTGTAAACATCAATCCTGGGGACCACTTTTAGGTAGGGTAAAGCCTGGCACTCAAGAAGAGACCATCACCTTTTCTGGAATAAGGTGGTAAACCTTGTCTTGAAAAACAAGAGTGTTACAGTCTCCACTTGCTCAGGAGCAAAGTTTGGTGTCCCAGGAGCTAATAACCTCAACAGACCATGCCTGGACAAGAGCCAGAGGAAGGAGAGGGTTAATAGATATTCTGTAGTGCCTGAAATGGACATGGGAAAAAAAAGTCCAAACAGAAAATACCAGACATCAGGTCTTTTCCACTCCTCTGGGAGTTACCACATTATGATATCTCTGTGTGTGTACGTACAGCCAGGGTCAGGACAGAGAAGACCCCTGCTTTGCCAGAACACCCAAACCCCCCAGCACCACCACACCAGGGCCCCATGGTTTGGCACTGGCTGAGTCCCAACAGAGCAAAGGTGCCAGTGGCTGTTGGCACAGCAAGGCTTCCACTGAAAGCTGCAAGCACGAGTTGGTGTTTTCAAGGCAACGCCATTTCAACTTTAACAGGCAAATCTACTCTGAAAAGGGGCATTGAAAACTAGCACTTTCATCCCTCCCAGACACAGTCCTCAGCATTGTGCTCACAAGTTTGGATAACAAGCAAACCTGTATTCGGCTGCTACAGGAGACAATGTCTGATTCAACTTCTGTCTCCCCTTTCCCCGAGGCAAGGCATCAAAATCCCCTTTAAGCTAAAGACCACCTGAGCTTTTTTAATAAAACCACATTTAAAAAGTCACATTAAAAACCACACACGATCTCACACCAGTCCTCCGTTTTGATTTTAAAAAAGCAGCAAATAGCAGTTTTTTCCACGTGCCCTTTCCTTTGCTACTTGCTCATGCACATGTACAAAAATGAATAGCCGTGCCTCAAATAATCCCACTCATTTTGAGAGCCTCAGGACAAGCACTAATGAGAAAAAGAGTTACTGAAGGTTTGTCCATCCCATTCTCTCCCAAATTTGCCCTCTTTGCTTTTCTGAAAAGTCTTTGAGTCTCAAACTTTATATGCTGGCAACGTTTGTAACTCTTCCTAAAAGGCACTAAAGGAAAATAAGTGCCCCAGAAAGGCAAACCTCTCATTCACCTAATCCTAAGGACTGAGCAAGTAAAGCAGAGTAGGGTTCTTACCTGCTATGGCCTGGTTCAGTTTACTGGGTTTGAGCATCTTGACGGGCAGGTTTGGGGCACTGGAGAGAGAAAAGAAAAAGGGACGAGTTCAACAGCACAGAAAAACCACTAACAAAGAAACCAGCAGTAAAACTGCCTCCTGAATGCCAGAGCCCTGCATATATTAACTGGGCTTAATTGCTCGGATGAGCCCCAGCTGGGACCCTCACCCATGCACCCTTCTCCCATTGGTTCAGGAGCTGCATTTAAGGAGGCCTGTCCTTACCAGAGCTCTCTCCTAGGTTTATTTACCTCTAAGATGGGCTTCAGAGCTATGCTGTATGTAGCTGCCTCCAGCCCCATCTCCTCTTAGCTGGAGGCTGGGCCTGACTCATCCCTTCCTCCTGCTGGACCCTGCTCTGGTCCTCTGATGCATCCCTGCTCTTGCTATTCCACCACAGAGCTTCCTATGAGCAGCCAACCTGCATTATGCATCTAAACAGGAATCCAAAGGGAAGAAAGGCTGAAGGAGACTCACAAGAGTTTGTCACCCATTTTTCTTTGGAAATCAGGAGGATTTGGACACCAAGTATCCCTTTCAGGTTCTTCACCTACTTGTTTGAGCAGTCTTTCTCAAAGCTGGCAGCTGCACCTCAAGCTAGTCTGGGACAGATGGGCAGCCAGGGTCATGCCATGAGTTGGAGAAAGGAGTTAGGAAGGAAAGGGGGAGCAGCAGCATGAACACTGAGGAGGGGGTCACTAGAGAAGACAGCAAGCTGGATCCACATGAGCAGAGCAGGAACATCTGAAATCCAAGAGAAACCACCCATGGGCTCTGTCTCAGGTGGCACACGTGCCTGGGATGGATGAGGCTCATGTGCATCAGCTGCAGTTAATACACAGTGAATTCTGACAACTATCCCCAAGGACTCCCCAAAATTACATCAAACCTGGCCAGCTTCTTAAGAATTCAGAGACCAAGGTGGTCAAAAGCCCAAGTCTCATCCACTATTAAGGGGGAACCTTCTTCTTTCCAGCTGGGATGCAAGAGCTGCCATGGTGCCCCAAACAGCATCACAGAGGTCCCTCCTTTCAGCCCTTGCTAAAATCTTTGTCCCTATTTCCATGACAATGACCAGAGCTGAAAAGATTTGTGAGTGATGTGACTGCCTTCCACCCTCCTGAGAGGGAGGCATCCCTACCTCTTCCCTCTCCTACCTGTCACAATTTGGAATGGGCTCCTGCAGGTGTCCTGAGCTTCCTGAAGAACCCTGGGCAGGACCCAGGGCTTGGTGTGGCACTGACAACCTGGCTGAGTGAAACCAGCTCTTCCAGACCCTTATAAAGCTCTCCAGACCAGAGAGGTTTTCCTTCTGCCTCTTTCAAATGCTGTGCTTTCCCTTTTGCTGCCTCCAATTTTGCAATGTTTTCAAATGATGCAATGGATTGTTCTGCCTACCATTGAAACCCCCCAAATACAGGGGAAATCCTCCACATGATTTCAAAGGGCTTTGAATCAGATGATTTTATGACTATTTTTCTTTCCTGATTCACCTTCTTCATCACAGCTCTTTCTCAGGTATTTCCCTCCTCCTCCTTCATCTCATCCCTTTGCTTCACAGAGACATTTGACCTTCCTTCATTTCCTCCTCCAACTGAGCAGTCAAGAAGACAACATGGAGCCTGGGCACCCCCTCCTCCCCAGCCTGTGACCCTGAGGAGCTTGTGTTTTATTGTCACACCACGACGTGCAGGTGCTTTCACTTCCCCACGGGAGGTAAAAATACAGTAAAGCACAAAGCTGAACTTTCCACTGTGCCAGGAAAGCAGATGGGGGGCAGGGGATCCTTCTAAAGGGCTGGAGCACAGGGTCATTACACCTGAGGCTGGAGAAAGCAAACCCAGAGCTGCCCTGGGAATGGGATCACATTCTGAGATGATGGAGGAGACAATCTTTACTCTTCTTTCCTGCATTTTAAGGCTCAAGTCCAAGTCACCCAGGAACAAGACCTTGTTGTCCTGGTTTCAGCTGAGATTGAGTTGATTTTCTCCCTAGTAGCTGGTACAGTGCTGTGGTTTGGATTTAGGATGAGATTTATGTTGCTAACACAGGGATGTTTTAGTTGTTAGCAGTGATCATATTAAGTCAAGGCCTCTTCTGCTCCTCACCCCACCCCACCAGTGAGGAGGCTGGGGGGGAGGGGACACAGCTGGGACAGGGGATATTCCAGACCATTTGATGTCATGCTCAGTATAGAAACCACAGGGAAAACTGCTGCTGCTCAGTGGGTGTGAGCAACTACATTCTGCATCACATTTCAGTACTTTTATCATCATCATTATTATTATTTTCCTTCCCTTTTCTGTCCTGTTAAACTTCATTTCAACCCAAAACTTTTCCTTTTTTTCCTTCCAATTCTCTCCCCCATCCCACCAGAGAAAGATGGAATGAACAAGGGGCTGTGTGGTGTTTAGCTGGGTGCTGGGTTAAACCACGACAGAATGAGAAGAGCCCTCAAGATCTTCAAAAGGAAATACATAAGCACTTAATGCATTTACAAGTGATCAAGTTTGGGAAGCTGGGAGTGCACTGCAGATAAATTACTATCCATAAGCCAGGGGACAGTTGCTGATCAGTGGTGTAAAGGCAAAGTGTGTCAGCTTTGACTGCTGGAGGTCTTTAAGGCAACTGATGAGACGATGGAGAAACCAAATACTTCTTTCAGTAAATACACCCCTCCCAGTCAGCAGCACCCCAGCTAACAGTGCCATAGGATGCGCTGACCCACTGGCACTGTGGGACCGCCCTGGCACAGCTGCCACGCTCTCTGATTTCTGTTACAACTGCAGAAAGCCCAAAGGTTGATGAAATCAAGGGAAATCCAAACTGCTTTGAGGTACCTCAACGCTGCCTGGGCAGGTCTGCAGCCGCAGTGAGTGGGAGGAAGTGCTGTCATGCCAAAAAAGGTGCGGAAATGCTACTTGGAGCCTACGCTGGGTCTGAAGTGGGGGTTTTTGGAGGAGGAAGGGGAAGAGGTAACAAGGAAGGATATTGCTATTGTAGTGTAACATGGGCTGTGCCTCCAATCCCAGAGCAGCACAAACAGACGTATTTTATCCACCAGCTCAGATTGAAACAACTCCAGCATCGCCAGAACCAGTGCTGGCTTCTTGGGAGAGAGCTGGAGCCAGGCTGGGCTGAGGTCCTGCTGATTTATTGAAAACAGGCTCAGTTAGGAGAAAAAACCTGATGCAGGCAGGCTGGTGGGGGTCTTGCATAAGAGAGATCTGGAGGGCATCAGTGCAAGAGCAAGCACTGCAGTGTGGAGAGATGAGAGGGATCCACTGAGGCACCTGCTCCTTCTGCCTCTGCTGCCCAGGGAGATTTGTAGCCAGGCAGTGCCTCTGACTCCCAGCCAAGCCTTCAGGCTGGGCTTGCAACACCTGAAAGTCAACGCCTGAATTCTCTGAACATTTCCTAGTATTGTCTCCTCCTTCCTGGCCCAATTTTGTCCTGCTGTTCGCTGCAGCTCCTGCTCTCCTGCTGCTCTGTATCTGGAGGTTACCGAGTGGAACAGGGATCACCAGGTTGTGAATAAAGGGATGCAAAATAAGACACTGTCCTCGGAGATTCAGCAAGAAGATACTGTTATGATTTCCCACCACCAGTTCCCAGGCAGTCTGCTATGGGAGGCAGACAGGGCAGACTGATATTTCAACATGACAAAACCACTCGCTTCTCCAGAATTTCTAGATTCTGCAGCACCAGTGAGACAGCAAAGCACAAGGCCAGCAAGAAGGTGTGTCAACAGCTTGGAATCCAGGGCTGCTGCCACTTCAAACACTGGATGGCCAGGTTTGAGCTGAACATCACCTAAGCCACACATACACCATATCCTAATGGAGCAGAAGTAGGAAAGCCTGTAAGAACTCACTCTCTCCACCTGGTGACAGCCCTTTCTTCCTTCTTCTTCCCCTGCACACAACCAGCAGGCCACACATCTCTTATCAGGCATCTTTGTCACCCTCTGGGCAACAGCCAACACTTCTCCCCACAGGTCAGGGCTGCATCCAGCCCTGCCTCACACTAACACCAAGTGCTACCACAACACCCAAAGGTCCAACCCCCTTCCCAGGGCTCACCAACCCTAATGGCAGTTTCTCCCCTACCTTTCTTCTCAAGAAGAGGCCAAAACCCAGACTGAGTGTCTCTAAAGAAGGACCTTTTGGTTTACTGCACACATGTGGCCACATGGATCTGTGGTTTTGCTCCTGGCACCAAGCAGAGGAGAGTCCCCTGCTCCCACTCAGGAAGAACACCCAGCAGCAGAGAACCACGCTGGCTAACAGGGCTGCAGGACAAGTCACCATGTGCCCAGCAGAACCAGCACCAGGAGAGCCTCTCCTCACCATCTGAGGAGTTTTGGGATGCCTACGGACAAAGCTGGAAGATGTGAAGGAGGAGAGAGAAAAGGAAAGGCCTTGCCCAGGTTCTGCTCCCTCCTGATCCTACAAAGCACTAACTGCGGGTTGCTCCTTTTGGGAGATTTAGGGGTACAGCACCAGATCCCCAATACTGTCAATATCCCTCCCTGGCCCTCAAGACCCCCATTCCCCATCCTTTCATACAAAATCCTGTCCCCCTAAGCTGCCTGCTTTATTTGTCGACACAATCTATACCAGAAGCCAAAGCCACATAAACTCAGAGGGGCCAGCAGAGCTACAGCAGGGATTTGCCTGACTGGGGCACTAATTAATATCCCCAGGAAGATTGCTTTCTGCAGCTTTACTCGCTCATATTACAAGCAGGGTGTTTCAGGAGTGCCCTACTCTGTAATTAGCCAGCACAGCACAGGGAACAGGGTAGCTCTTGCCCCAGGGATGGATGCTTTCCCACGAGGGGTGGGAAGGATCATGCCAGGAGGTGGCTGGGATGCTGGGGAGCCGACCCCTGCTTCCCAGATCTGGCTAACAGCACTGAGACAAGGACACAACCTTTGCCATGGGACACTCCATGTGCAGATTCCAGTGCTCTCTGTGAGAGAGGCCAGATTCATTAACTCTGTTTAATACATGGGAGGAAACTAATGCACCAAGCAGCAAAATAACTTACCCACATGTATTTAACACATTAGCAGCAGAGCCAAGGATATTAGCATCTAGTTAAGCCTTGGCACTCTTCTCTGGGTTTCCCCTCTTTGACCCTCTTGAGAGCAGGAGGAAATCAAACCTGCATTTTGCAGTGCTGGAGCTCCGCCTGCTCTCACACACCCGCCCTCCAGCAAGCAGCAAATACATTTAACAACCATCAGTGCCACAGGAGCCTGGGCATGCCTGTGCTGACAGCCCCTTCTGGGGGCTCTCCCTGCCTGCCTGCTAGAAATAACTGTCACAGCCACACGGGAGTCAGGCAGCTTGCCAGGATGAACTGTGCCTCTTTCTCGGCCCTGCAGGACAGAGGTTTATTTCAGTGTTGCCATTTTTAGCTGTGTTTCCTGAAGAAACTGGGTGTACACAACTGCACTGTCTTTCAGTCTCTCCCAGTCAGCTTTTGAGCTCTTCTGCCAGTTGAAGTTGAGCTCCAACAGGCAGCTGGGTCATCCCTGAAAGATTTGTGAAGATAAGCAGTTTTGTAAAAGCAAGTAATCTGTCAGTGGTGCTTTGGAGCCAAAGGCTGTGGGGTGAACACAACACAACCTTTATTAGACATCAGAGGATCCACTGTGGCCTGCTGCTCACTTCCCTTTGGCCTCTGAGCACAGGTCAGCACACAAATTGCAAATCACAGTTAAGGGGAGTGAGCAATGCTGCACACTGGACACAGCCAAAAACCCTCGGTGGGATAATTAGTGCAGGATAATTAGCCCCAAAGGCTGGACTATTGGGTGACGCAGGACAGTGACTGCAAGGTAAGGGGAACAAACCACCACGCCATGTCCAGCCGAGGGGGGAAGACAAGGAACCCAGAGGATACAATAACCCAGGAATGTTCTGGGCTTAGGAATTAAATGAAACACATTGTTAGATTTTGCTACTCAGGTTTCCCCTAATTCATAGAAATTAAAGGATTTTCTGCTGAACACGAGTTTCACAAGCCCAATACTGTAACTCCAGCCAGGAGCAATTACACCCACCCAGTGGCATTTCCGACTCAACCCCAGTGCAGAGGTGACAGGAAAAAGCCATCCCAAGCTGTCAGCTGGGGAAGAACAAGTCCCTTTCACATACAGCACGCCACTGGAAGATGGACATTGCCCCCCTGCGTGCACTTGGCTGTCTGGCAGGGACAAAGAGAGTGTCCCTGGCAAAACTAATCCCAAAGGACTGGAGAGCACACCCCAAGGGGACAGACAGACAGGCAGCCAGGGGAGCAGGGCTCAACTGAAGATGTGGGTTTTACAGAGGGTGACCATCACACAGGTCTGACAGCACTCACTCACTCCCTTCCAGGTGACCAAAGAGCTGCCACCTGCCCTGGGGGGCATGTCCTGCTGTCCCCAGCACAGATTTAACCATACAATCCCCTTTGCATCCCCCAGAAAGGCTGGCTTGGGCAGGGATAGATGCCAGGACACCAGCCACCTCATCCCCTGCACACCACCAACAGGTGAGCTGAAAAATGGGTTGAAACAGCCCGACCTCAACCAGCCATGGCATTGCTGGGCACCTCCAAGCCTCCTCCTGGCCATTCCTCTCCTCCTGGTTGGCATTGCCTGGGTCGTGGGCTCAGTTCATGGTGAGGAGACCATGCCACCCCTCTCTGGGCATCTCTGTCCCATCCTCCCTCCTTCCAGGACAGCCTGTCCCCCCACCAGTAGCACAAAACATACCCAGACCCTGATCCGCTCCAGACAGGCTTGTGGGGCAACTGCTGCAGCATTTGGCTCTTCCTTTTTAATCTTCCCACCCTGAGAGTCACTTTGCAAATCACGCTGAGGCTTTGGGGAAGGATGGGGGCTCCAGGCAGTCTGGAGCACCAACCAGCATCTCCCAAGAGAAGGGGAATTTGGCAGCTTCTTCAGGAGACAGCAAGAGCCTCACTGGGAGCTCCTGCAGGCAGTGCTGAGGTCTGATTTTCAGCCCTCCTCGAAGGTGACTGGAACAGAGGAGTACTGTGAATGCTTAAAGCACCACGAAAAATCACCAGGTGCAAAAAAAACCACCAAAAAAAGACCGTGAGAATGAAGAACAGGATGTGAGAAGTCATTTCGCTCAGATGACCCTGAAGAGGGAAAGTCCTGATACAACACTAAGAAAAATACCTCAGGATTCAGCATCTTGTTTAAAACACAAATGAGAATCAAAATGAACCTCAAACCCCTGTGCCTTGTGTAATTAGCAGAATGTGCTTCCAACACTCTAGATCTCTTATCTCTTTACTTACCTGGGGTAGTTTGGACAGGTAAGTCAGCCCTGGCAAGTTCCCCTGTAGTTTCTCAGGGGCTCACACAGTGGTTCAACAGCTGGATTATTCCCAGGGAAGTGAGTGTAAGGCTCTGCACACTTCCAGCCATTCACAAACAGAGGGAGTAGAGAGCCAGCCCTTGCTTGGTCAGATGCTCAGTGCCAGCACTGCCACAGACAGATCTCACAGACCTCTGCTAGCAAGGGCTTGTGCACAGGAGGAGTTAAGATCCTGAGAGTGTGATAACTGACCATGGCTTGCCCCAGCAGCCCATGCCATGGAGAGGAGATGAGGTACCAGACCACAAGCCTCTGCTTTTCACTGAGTTGGCAGCAGCTAAAAGGCCTGAAGAGAAGTGGAGCCCATGCTCCCACACCAGTAAGATGCAAACACAGCCCTCCTTCAGCTCCAGCTGCTCACTGATGGGAGCTGAGAGAAGAGCCATGGTGAAATCCAGTGGCATTTCAACTCTGCATCAGCACTTAGCCTGACAAATAGCCTGGACACCTGATTTTGGCAGAGAATTCATGAGGTCTCAGCCACACCCAATGAATGTAGTGGTCTCCTCCTTGAAAGGGAAGAGCTTTGAACACAGAGCAGAGTTCCACTCTATGTTTACTGCCTACTTTGAACTAAATAAGTGTTTACAAGTCCCCTTTTAATTCACTCAGTCCCTCTCAAAGTTGTTTCAAAGCCTAACCTGAAATACCACCAATCACTATTAATTCCCTCCAACCTTCAGAACCTCAACCTGTCTGATTTCTCCAGTGGTTCAGGGAAGACTGGTAGACAGGGACTATATTTCAAGTGAGGAATAAAAGGAGTGGAAAGCAGAGGAAAAGCTTTTTCACCCACTGCACTGGACACACAGGCACAAACCTCTGTCTCCTGGGGAGAAAACCCTTGTAAAGTCCTCTGGGACAGAGAGGCTCCTAGATAAGGCAGACCTGAGCACAGCAGATGTCTTGGACACACAGAGGTGAATTAGGGTCTGTACCTGACTCCGTTAGATGCAGACAGTCCTGTGCTGGGGCCCCCAGCTTGCTGCAAAGCCAAGGTGCTCTGTGCATTGAGTCTTGGTGCTGACCTTGCTCCAGTCAAAGTCGGTTTGTTATAGGGCACGAAGCCGACGCTGGAAGAGCTTACTGACGCTGTCCTACCGGAAACCTGATGAGCAGTGGAAGAGTTGGGAAAGTTTATCATGGAGTGGCGGTAGCGTGTGGTGATGGGACCAGTCCCGCTGTTGGGCCAGCACTGCTGGCAAGAACAACCCACCCCCGTGTGAAGGGGTGCCAGGGAGGTCGTCACTGGGTACGGGGCGTCCAAGCGCCTCTGGACGCTGCGGCGGAACCTCGTGGTCTTGTTGGTCTGGACTTGAGCCACAAAGTCAACCTCGTAGTTGTAGCCCAAGGGCCCGAGGTCTACTCGCTGGTGGTTGGTGGCACGGGCTTGCTCCAGGAACACGCAGACGTTCATCTCGTATGGGGACCACCCGCCTTCGTCGTTCTGCCATTCCCAGACGATGCCCTGCCCCGCAGCGGAGTCCCCCGGGAAGACGTGCCTGCGGACAGCCCGCATCGTCCCTGTGTGGGGAGAGGGGGAGTAAACACAGTCATTCTGAGAGCAGAGAATTAAGGAGGATTTGTTTCTGCGCAGATCTGTGGCGCCTACAAGAGGGTGGTCTTCCTCACCTCTCCCTCAGCAGGGGCACTAATAGAGCTTCTCCTCCCGACAGGGCTGGGTTTGGTCATGAAGCTCAGAGAAACGCAATACCCTCGAGATCCCTGTCCCTCTGCCAAATCTGATTGTGGGCTGGCAACAGGTTCAAAAGCTGCTGGGAGGAAGGGTGGGAAAGGAGGGAAGGAGAGAGGATGCAGACGCAGACACACCCGAGCACAAAGGCAGTGTGATCACATATGCCTCCCTGACGTTAAAAGGAAAAAAGTAAAAAAAAAAAAAAAAATCAGGCTGAGGCACAGATCTGGTTTAAAAAACCCCAACTCCCACAGCCTTGACAACAGAGTAACTATAGAGACACAACAGCATCGGGAAGTGCTTTGCAGGAGCACTTAAGGGGCTGAACACCCACTTTGCTTCACAGAGGTCCAGACAATTTTGGTCTTGGGAGAGTGGGTGAAGTCCCGCAGGGGCAGGGACAAGGACTTTGGAACAGGGACAGACAGGGCCAGCTTCTCTAGGCTCCTGACTGCTGGGAGATAGAGCAAGACTAGAGAGGAGAAGATAATGAAGTAACTAGAAGAGAACAGCTGTTCAGACAAAGGGAGAGAAATGGAAGCAGACATTCTACTCTTGCAAGGCTGCTTGATAGCAACAGCAGGAGCTCAAACTCCCTGGAAGTCTGGCTCTCCAGGATGACTTCACTCCTGAGTACTTTATCCCTTTCTGCAAAAAAGCAGCAGCCTAACGAGAACGAGGGAAGCCACCCAACAGGACAAAAGCTCTGCAACCTCTGCAAAAATGCCACGGGGCAAGCAAGTCTAGGGATGCAGGAAGGTGGGAGTGAACAGGGGTGCAACAAATTGTTATGACACAGGAAGATTTCAAAAAACGGTACCAAGAGGAAAAAACCAAATAAAACCTCTAAAGAGGTCATGAAAGTTATGGCACCATGTTCCAGGACCCCAGGTGAAAACAGGCACTTTACACCTAAAGCCTGAGGGGAACTGCCCTGGGATATCACTGGTGGCTCTGTGGGGTGCAGGCAATCCAGGCAAGCTTCACTCCCCACAGGCACATCCCAAAGAATAGTGAGGACAGCCCACGTGGGACTCCACACTGCCAAAACTCAACTGCTACCTGTGTTCAGGCTCTGGCTGGCTGAATGCTGGATTGAGGATATTGAGGATCTTTGCCTCACCCTGCTGTTCTATCCAATAGTATTGGGATACTGTGGAAACTACTACAAGGTGACCTTCCTAGCCTGGAATCAGTGCCTTAGTGGGAAGGCAGATGCAACAGTCAAAAGCAAACTCTAGCAACAACTGCTCCTATCCAGCAAGTCCTGCCTAGTTTTAGAAACACAAACCCAATGGCCTCAAAAGCTGGGTAACTTCGAGGATGAACCCCCAAATAGGAGGACTGGGGATAAGACTGGCTGGGAATGAGATGGTGAGACATGCACTGCTTTTAGAGATGAGTGCAAGGAACCTGCTCCCAGAAAAAGGGGACTGCTACGGGTAAAGCAAGATGTCAGAAATCCAGTGGGACACATCTCAGAGGAGATTAGCAAGGCTGCCATTGCTCCAATGGCAGCTCAGAAGATAAAAGCAGCACAGAGAGGGCTCAAGGAGTTTGCAAGCAACCTGAGTTTGTAACACCCCCAAACAGCAGCAGGGACAGCTTTTAGGAGTCAACAACAAGACCAAAGCCTCACACTTGGAAAACATCCCCCTTCCCCCAGGCTGGCAGGGAAACTGGCATTCCTCTCCAGGGTGGGCAAACAGCTGTGGTCAGAGGACAACTCCTGCTGCTTCCTTGCACTCAATCCCAGCTAATCTGCCTCGACCAGCAGCTGAAGCCCACAGCTAATCCTGCCCACAGGATCCCCCCACACAGCTGTCATTCCCTGCTGGAGGGGACGCTGCTCCCGTTAACACTGGCTTCCTGTTATTCTCCCTGGCTTCCTTTGAAGAGCCTATTTATCTGTCTAATAGCTAATGAGCAGAATACAACAGCCTATTTTTTGCACTGTTTAAAGATTTTTCATGGGGATGTTTCCTGCAGAGATTCTTTTCTCCAGCCCATGACAAAGTTCAGCTATCGGCTCGCTCGGAAACGTTCATGTTTAAGGCAGAGCCTTGCAGAGAGGAAAAGCTTTGCCTAGAACTGGGCCATGGAAAGGGGATATGAGAGTGTTTCCAACAGTCACATTGCAGAGCACACAGGTATTTGTGGAGGGAGGCTCAAAGCCCTGGCCCCTTTGACCAGCTTCCCTCTGGATCGGTGGGAAACACTGCAGGAGAGCTGTGGAGCGGAATCAGCCTTTTTGTTATTAACAATTCAAACTCAGATCTAGTCCAAGGAAAGATGAGATCATGCCAGCCAACATAATTTCCAAAATTGTGCTGGACTGTCCCCCAGACATGACAAACTCTGAACCACCCTGCAATGGCCAATATTCAGTGGATGTTCTGAGATCTTTCACAAGGCTCTAGAGAGACACAAGACCTCTAAGGAGAGACAGCTGCACTCACGGAAAAGAATGTCCCATTTACACTGGGATGCATCTTTCACCCTCCCACAGGCTCTCTGCTCATCTTCACCAAAGAGTTTGGGACTGCTGCCCACATGTTGGAGCACTGGCTGAAAGGGCAAAAGGCTGGAAGGTTCCTTCACAAGTTTGGCAGGAGAAAACAGGAAAGAAACAGCTGCTGGTACGAGCTCTGGTGGTCCATGTTGTACTGCTCAAAGCCACAGCCTCAGCTGGGCTTCCCGGTGCTCAAACAGGCCACACTGAGCACACCTGCCGAGCCATCCAGCTAAGAAACTCCCCAGCTCACCCAGGACACCGTTAGAAAAACTAATCTTAAGGTCACTAAGAATAAAACCACGGATGCAGCTGTGATGCTCACATTTGCTCCAACCACTTCCCTTTCCTGTCAGCACTGGATGATTGTGCAGTTGGTTCAAAATATTGCTCATTTACTGCTTCAACTGGCAAGAAACCGCACATGTCCCCCCCCTAAAGCTCGGGGGGGATGCTCGACTGCGTCCTGGGGTGATGAGAGGTGTTGCAAAGGGGAAACTGATGGATGGAGAATTTTCCAAAGCAGCCATTCATTCAGGGTGTGTAATTTGGGATCTCCCTGGATTTTCCAGGGATGAAGTGCATGCATTCCATCCCTGCCCCTTTTCTAAGCTCCAGCTGCTCAGCACATCTGGAGCAAAAGAGGGTAGAAGTCATCTCGGCAAATTCTGAGCTGTACCCCCAGCAATCCCAGAAGAGAGGAGGATGGAAATCAGGTCTCAATCCTGCTATTAAGCCCATCCCTTCCTCCCTGGGAGGAAGCAAGCCAGGCTGGCACAGCACAAGTGCAGGGAATATTCTGCTGCAGCATTTCGGTGCTGTGTGGGGGCTGCAGGCTCTCACAAGCAGCTTGTATGGGGCAGCATGCCAAGGTAAAGCAGCTGGCACTCCAGTTCCAGAGGGAACAAGGGATTCAAGCAGGAGGGTTGGAATCATAAAAAGGCCTTTTTTACGCAAGTGGTCTCAAATGGTTGTGGGTGGGGGGAGTTTCCAGCTCTGAGGGCTCTGGCTCATGAGCTGTGAGCTCTGGGGGACCCATGATGATCTTCCTTGAGGGATCCCTGCTGCCTGCACCCAGCTCCACAGATTCTCCCACTCTGGGCAGCACCAGAAGAGCAGCAGATGTGCCACCCCTCAAGGAACTGCTCAGCATGGCAGCAGACAGCACAGTTTTGTAGGGCCGTCCCACACAGAATGAGGCCCCCTTATCCCTGAGCACACAAGCAAAACCCCAGCGTGGGCAGGGAAGCTCCCTTACCTGTATCCTGCCGGAACTGCGTCAGGCTGGGAATGTCGATGACGTAGGGAGCCAGGGCGGGATCCGCACGTCCCAAAGGGATGCTGCTGACAAGCCCCGATCCCGAACGTCGGCCCTTCTGCTGAGAGGCCTGAATAACCTGCTCAATGTAGCTGCAGACATTCCCTCGGTATGGCCTCCACCTGCCAAATTCATCCTGCCATTCCCACACCGCCACTACCGTGGAGTTGCTGCTGTGCCCCGGGGCAGAACCGGGGAGTCCGGATGGCCCGGCTGAACTGCTTCCTGCTCCCTGAGCTGCTGCCATGTTCCTCCCTGAGGTCTGGGCACGACTGGAAGTGGCAGCTGTGCTGGCTGGCCTTACACCATTTTCTCCTGAGGACCTGCAGCGAGAAATAAAGAGAGCACACGGAGCTGAGAATGATGTCCCAAATCCCCCCATCCTCCATCCAAACCACACAAGCCATTTGAGAGGAAAACAAGCTCCGACTTTGACACAGGATGCATTTAGGAGAATACAGAGCAGCAGACTGGCCCCAAAACCCTTTGGCTGAGGGTTAGTGAGGCACCACCACCCACTCCCTGCCAATGCTGGCAACTTCTCTTTCTCATTTTGTGGAACCAAACGCCACCCGAGTCACCACAAATCTGTATCAAACCACCCCCTGAGCCACTGCTGATCATGTCAGGGAGACCTGTAAGGCCTGACTGAGTTCAGACAGACACTCACTAGCCAGGAATGTGCCAAGGCAAGAGGGCACTCCACCCCCTTCCCCATCCATGCTCAGCACCGCTCCTGGCAGTGTTGTGCTCTGACCACCCTGTCGTGAGCTGCCAAATGCTCCTCAAACACTGGTGCACAGGAATGACTTGGTTACACAACTGGTTCCCAAACTCTTCTCACCGATCTGAGCTCCAGGGCTACACCATCAGCTCCATTCAGGCTTCTGACCACTCAGCTTTGATCCAGGATCAGTCCCATGACTCTTTCTGTGTAGCACTGTATGTGCACACAAAGCCAGGAGACAATCCTTCATGCACAGTTTGCAAATCACAGCACATACACTTTTACAGTTGAGTGTGATCCCAGCAAAAAATGGATGGGAAGGAGTACAGGAACACCAGGAGGAACACAGGGTGCTGAGGGCAGCCTGTGTTGAGGGCAGTGATTTAGTAGGTCCTCAAGATCAAAGCTGCAGCTTCTCAGGTTGGAAAACAAGGAACTCTTGAAACAAGGGACAATCTGCATCAAGGACTCAAGCCAGAGATTCAAGCCCTTAAGAGATGATTTGGGAAAGAATAGAGAATGTGATAGCAGCCCTAAGACATCCAGAGAAAGACACAAAGGCCAGTAAATAAATTCCAACAACAAGAGATCACCACTCTTAGTCCCCAAGGGATGTAAAAAAGCAGACTCAGAGCCATCACATGGTCACCAAGCTGCCTAAAAGACACCAGAGGTCTGATACTTGGCATTCCTTGTCCATTGTGTCATTCCAAGGAATCCTGTCTAGACCATCTGGACACACATCTGTCCAAGTGATGGACAGACACTTGGAGATCCCCATGTTGGTGCTCATGTGTAGGTGGGTATGGCTGTGAATGAGTGAAATTCATTTTGTTTTAAAATAAAGTCGCCTTCTCCCTTCTCTCAGGTCTCACGTCACTGATTGCTCGCTTAACTCCCTGCAGTCAGCAGGGAGCTGTGAGCTTCCTTCCCATCAAATGGAAAAGTTCAGGTCTCCCAAGAGGCAGAGCAGCAGTGGGTGGCTTCCACTGGAGGATGCCATCTGCACAGAGAATGACATCCCTGCCGGATGGGAGAAGATCCCACGCTCCGTGGAGCGTCCCATCCATCATGCCCGTGTGGCTTGTTGGCTCAAAAAAGACACAGAAGAAGAGCGAGCGCAGAACAGACACACCCACACGTCTGCATTTATAAGAGGAAAGCAACACTTTCTCCAGGAATTCAGTGTAAATTAGTTCATGAGCTGCTCAGAGATTTTTACACCACACCCCCAGCTCAACTGGTGCTGGTGACAAAGCGCTCTGGATCACCAAGACCCAGCCCTGGTCTCTGCTACCAATCTTTTCCTTGTAATCCATTCTCCCCCAACACACCAAAGACAGCTATTTTACTGCTCAAACCAGCAAATTAAGGCTTAAGGTATCAAACCCAACACCTGCCTCTGTCACTTCTTTTTATGGCAGGTTTCACACCAACACTTCTCCACCTCAGGGACCACCAGCATGTCTGTTCTCAGCTCAGACCAGAGTGAGGCAAAGCCAGGCTGTAGGATTTTCTGTCCCATCCACCTGAACCCCAAATACAGAACAAACACCTTTTCTTCCCCCCAAAGTTGCTGCCCAACATTCATCAGCACACCCTGTAGCCACAGGCAGAGCAGAGGGAGGCCATGAGGAGGGAGACGGCGATTCATTTTCCTTTCACTTCTGAAACACAGCAGCAGGAAATGGAAACAAGAAGACTTCCCAGAAAAAAAAAACCCACCTCCTCCCTGTGCCACAGGGATAACAATGGGATAACAGCTGAGTGCCAACAGCCTGTTGCTCACCCCTGGGATGGCAGCGATGCTGTGAATCCTGGACCACACGCGGGGGTACCCGGACCGGCTGCACGTGAGCGTCGCGTGCTCCGACATTCACTTCCCCATCAGGATGGAAAAATATTTCCTGCGCTGGGACTGCTGGTCCAGAGGAGGAGCGAGGGGCGTATTTCAGCCTCCTGCCAGTTCTCACTGAACGCTGCTTGAGCCAGCAGCTGTTTGCACGGACTGGGAAGCGAGGAATGCGGGAGAGCCTCAGTAAGCCAAAATTACATGAGTCCCCGAGTTAAGGCAAACAAGGGAAAGAAAGGCCTGAAGTTGCAGTTCCTGAGTCCTCCCTGAAAATTCGGGAGCACACAGATACTAAAAGTTGAGAAATTCAATACTGGAGCTGCTCATACAGCTTTCAGACCACCCCTTTGGGCTGCCCTGTGCATTACACCGTGGCAGAAAGGGTTTGAGGCAGAGCAGGATGTGGTTTGGGATGCGTTACACATCTCGCCTCACATCTTCGCTAAAATCCCACGGACTAGAACACTTCACCTTGACTTTTAAAAATGCCTTGAAAAGCTGAAATTCACCAACCCTAAAAGCTCTGTTTATTCAGCAAACAGTCCTGGCACCAGTCAGAAATCCTACAGCCCAACTTGTCCCAAGTGAAAACAAAACCCTGTGCAAACTTAAATATTCCGGCCAGCTGCCCTTCACTTCAGAAGTAATTTGTAACGTGGGCTCAGAGCTTGGGTTTGGATTTGTTTGGTGGGAACCTTACACCCAGCACAACCTCTGAAACATTTGCCCACATGGCTTTAATCGGGGACTTGGACAGGAAAAGAACTGGGCGCATTTCAGCTGTGTTTCCCAACAGCTTCACTCCCTGCTCCTCAAACTCCAGCAAATGGTGGTGAGAAAGCAGGAGAAAGGGAATTAAAGTCTTTGAAAGCTGTGTTTAATTCTGTTCTACTTCCAGAGAGCAGAATTTTCTTTCACTTTAAATGCAGGATCTTAAAATTCATGGGTCTGAGAATGATTTCTAAAAATGCCAAATCCTTTTTTAAGTTTCTGAACTGAAATTGCCAGCGCTGATAAAAGTTTAAATGAGATGTGAGCTTGTACCTGGAAATGAAAAGGAGCCTCAGGAGCCCTTGAGCTGGGCTGAATTAAAAATAAAAATCACCAGATTGGTAGAATTGAGACTTTTCAGCAGGTTGCTCAGAAAGGAGGGTGCCCAGGAGGGATTTGTTAACACCACTTTGAGAGACAGGACTGGGAGGGCAACAAAGATCCCACGGGAAGAGATTACACAGGGATTAGAGGAGCACATAAAGCACAGGGAGGCCACAGGACCGCAATAAGACATAACCCCGTGCAGGGTACATGACTGGAGCAGCTTTACATGTGCCCCTCTGACCCCAAACCACCAGCCAGAGCCCCCATAGCCCCTCACACCAGCTGAGCTGCACTTCTGGGTGCAGGACAACCCGAGCTGTGAACACAGTGATGCAACAGGGCTGGAAGCTCTTGCCAGGTAACTCATACCTAAACAAACCTTTCCATACACGAGCACCCGGCTTCAATCAGCAGCAACCAAAGAGCAAGAACAGAGCACGGCAGCAGAGAGGGGATCACAGCAGTAACTCCCAGCACATATTGATCAGTCCTGCCCTCTGCCAGCCTCTGCTGATCCACTCGGCACAAGGTGGCTGGGCTGACAACTGAAAGAAGAAACAAACTCGGCTGCTCCAAACCTGGACTGCTTCCACTCAAAACAAGCTCCAAGAGAGTTCCCCTCAGAGGGGGGAAAACGGAGACGGCAACTGAGGCGGAAACAAAGCGTCTGCCTGTCAGCGAAGCAGAGGGCTGGCTTGGGGCACCGATGAATAGGAAAGCTGAGGCAGCGAGAGGAGGGAAGGTACACCTGAACACGGGATCACACCAAACAAACCCCGTGTCCAACCCTCCCGCTCCAGGGTCCTTCCGGGCACCGAAGGCGCGTTATTTATCTGTGGGCAGACCGTTGACTGGCCGGGTGCGAACCTGGCACGACCTGGAGAACTCCACCAACTCCCCAAGGGCTTCGGCTCGCAGAGGGAAGCGCCGGGAAGGGCCGAGCCAGGTCCTGCCTCGGGGAGCCGGTGGCAGGGGCCACCCGCCCACCCCTCGGGGGCCTCCCCCGGGCCCGGGGCCCTCGACAGCACCCGCACACCCACCGCAACACCCCCCGGCTCCGACCGGCCCTCCCCGCTGTCACGGGCCCGTCCCGGGCCACTCGGGGGCCGGGCGGCACCGCCCGCCCCGGCAGCGGCGGAGGGGCCGCTGCCGGGGCGAGGGGAGCCGCGGGGAAGGCCCCGCTGCCGGCCGTGCCCCGCTCCGAGCGGCCCGGGCAGGACGGGCCGGGCTCAGGGCGGCCGCAACGGCCCGGGGAGGCCCCTCACGGGCGGCCCGGGTGGAGCGGCGCAGGGAAGGGGGTGCCCACCCGGGGGTGCCCGTCCCGCGCTGCCCAGTCCAGCCCAGAGCTCTGCCGAGCCCAGTCCAGCCCAGAGCGCTGCCCAGCCGCCCTCGTCCCCTCACCCGCTGGGTCCCGTCCCGTCCCGTCCCCCCGGTCCCCTCACCCCGCTCGGGCCCCGCCGCCGCTCCCGGTGCGCGCTCCCACAGGTTCCGCGCGTGCGCCCGCGCGGCCGCCCGGGGGCGTGTGAGGGGGCGGGGCCCAGGGGGGCGGGGCCGAGAGAGAGAGGAACGTGATTGGTGGAGGCACGTGAGTGACAGCGGAGGGGTGGAATAGTGAGTGAGTGAGTGTGATAGTGTGTGATGGTGAGTGCGATTGTGTGTGAGTGAGTGCGTGATAATATGAGTGAAATAGTGTGTGTGATAAATGTGAATGTGATAGTGTGTGTGATAGTGTGTGATAATGTGTGTGAGTGAAATAGTGTGTGTGATAAATGTGAGTGTGACAGTGTGTGATAGTGTGTGTGATTGTGTGTGTGTGATAGTGTGTGATGTGTGAATGAAATAGTGTGTGTGATAATGTGAGTGTGTCTGTGTGCGTGATAGTGTGATTGTGTGTGTGATAATGAGTGTGATTGTGTGTGTGATAATGAGTGTGATTGTGTGTGTGATTGTGTGTGCAATAGTGAGTGCGTGATAGTGTGTGAGTGAGAGTGTGATTTTGTGTGTGATAGTGAGTGTGTGATAATTTGTAATAGTGTGTGTGATAGTGAGAGTGTGTGATTGTGTGTGATAGTGAAAGTGTGATAGTGTGTGATAGTGAGTGTGATAGTGTGTGATAGTGTGTGATAGTGAGAGTGTGATTTTGTGTGTGATAGTGAGTGTGTGATAATGTGTGTGAGTGAAATAGTGTGTGTGATAATGTGAGTGTGATAGTGTGTGTAAAATAGTGTGTTAGTGTGTGTGAAAGTGTGTGCGATAGTGTGTGTGATAGTGTGTGATTGTGTGTGTAAACGTGTGTGTGTGAAATTGTGTGTGCATGAAATAGTGTGTGCGATAATGTGTGTGAGTGAAATAGTATGTGATAGTGAGAGTGTAATAATGTGTGTGTGTTAATGTGTTTGAGTGAAATAGTGTGTGTCAGTGTGTGTGATAATGTGTGTGAATGTGTGGCACAGTGGGGTGTGAGTGTGACATGTGTGGTGTGGGGCGTGTGTGTGTGACAGTAGCTGTGCAGGAGTGTGATGTTGGGTGTGGGTGTGATACTGTCCATGTGAGCATGTGTCACACTGGGTGTGTGAGATGCTCTGTGTGAGTGTGGTACCCTGAGTGTGCAACAACATGTGAGTGTGACCATGTGTGTGATGGGGTGCATGTGGTACATAACAGTGCAGCCTCTAACGCAGTTTAACTGGATGCTGTGGGAGCTGCTTTCTCCACGCTACCCCGTCCCATGGGGATGTGGATGTGACCACTAAAGCCAGATCCAGCCTGGATCAATCAGCTGCTCAGTACAGCCCTGAGGATTTCACTTACATCTATGCAAATCCAAAACAAAGCCCTGGAGATGCCTGTTCCTTGTATGAGCAGAGATGAGGGTGGTTAAACACAACCCTGTGTGTGCAGATCTCTCCAACAATAGAGCGCTGCTTCCTCCCAGCTGCTGCACCTCCAGCACCCCCTTCCAAAATATGTATTTATTTAGGGATTCCTTTAATCCTGGAGCACCTTGCAGAGAGCTGGATCACTTCATACTCTGTTAGAGGTAGGTCAGACACCCCCTGGATTTTTCCCTTGATGGATGCAGAAGTCAAAATCCCACTGAGACACTGGCAGCAATGATCATAGAACCATAGAATCATTTAGGTCAGTAAAAACCCTTAAGATCATCATAATTCTTTCAAAACCAGGAAGCATTCACCAGTCCTTATCAAATGACTTTAAACCTCCCTGGACTTTACACCCAGCAACACTGATTCACTCATGACATGATACACCTGCTCCCAAAGGCTTATAAAATAAAGGACGTTATTCTTGGACTGAATAGTTAGAGCAAAAATAACATATAGAACCACTTTATGCTGTAGAAATGGAGACATCTTCTAAAACTCTTCTTCCAGGGTTAAACACATAAGAATTTTCTTTACAGAGCTTATATAAGATTGGTTTTCTGCCAAAAATGTACAGCACCAAGCACATAACCACAACAGCTTTGGTGAAAACCCTCTGAAGCTGCATCCCCCCCCCAGATCAGCCTTGTATATAAATGCCCATGGATTTCTCTGTTCCAGGATGGATGAGACTGTCACATACTTGAGTTCAAAATACTCACAAAGAACTAATAATTGCCAAAAGTGATTGATAGCCTGCTCGTAATGTGTCTGCTTAAGCAATAAGATTCACATTTACAACTCAGGTGCTTAGGATTCCTGTCTCCTACGGCTGTAATTGGTAACTGGAGAGCAATGCAAAGGGTTTTTTCCTGAAAAATAGATAAGAATGTTTTATAAAGCCTTGCTGGGAGCAGACTGTGTGATCCATGTGGTTGTATGGGTGGAGAGGTGTCAAATATCCTCTGGTCCTAAACAGGAAAAAGTTTCAGGGAGAATCGAGGATGGTGAAGAAGGGATTCTATTGAGTCTTGCAGAACTGCACGGCAGGGTTGGGAGATGAAGGGATGCTCCAAGTGAGGAGTCCTGGCTGGTGAGGGAGGCTGGGCGAGGTCTCTGGGCAATGCTCCAGGGCTGAAGGGTGCTACAGATAAGGGCTGCAGGGTGGGGGAGAGCAGACGTGCACTGGGTGCAGCTCCTGGCAGAAGGGAAGGGCTGTACCATGGGGGTAAACCAGCCAGGCGGTGGCTGAGCTGTGTAAATAGTCTAGAAGTGCATTGGATTTATTTTAATTTTTATTTTTTGAGCAGGGATTCATGACCTGGTCTTGCATCAAGGTCCCTGTAAGGTTCTGCCAGACATGATTGATGGCTGAGGTACCTCATCTTAGCAGCACAAGTCTCCCTCAGTCACCCTTTTCCCACACCTCTCCCTCACTTGTCCTGTATGCCATGATAATCCAACAACCTGAAAGGGGTTAGCAGGGCTCAAGCACCACGTACAACAGGAATCACGAGTCTGGTGACGAGCTGAACCTGTCAGACCCCACTGCACAAATTCCTCACACCGTTCTGTGTGAAGAACACCTTCTGTGAAGATGCTCTCTGAGCTTGAATGTGAAACTCAGTGTCCTGCTCTCCCTAAGGACCCTGTTTTTACAGGGATGCAGACCTCAAAGTCCTGACTGCCTGCTAAAATATTGGATATTATATTTTATATTATTTTTACCCTAATGATCCACAGATTTTAACACAGTCCCTTACAGATTTTTTTCCAGCTTTATCCCTTATTTCCCACGTTCTTCTTTCCCACACCCTTCTCTGCATGCTCCCCAAATCAGTATGCAAAGCAGGGAGTCCTCTAACATGGGATCAACTCCTGTCTGATCCATCCACACACTGGGGTAATCAGTCAAATATTTGCCTTCCTCCTGTTTCTTTTCTTGCAGCAGGGCTGGAAGGCTGTTGAATTAATTTCTCCATGGCTGCTCCATCTCAGGGGGTTTTGACTCAAGGTCCTACACTAATGTCTATAAAACCTGATGCTTGGGGCTCTGTTAAATTGCCAGGCTTAGGCTGATGCTCTGGGGAATAGCCTGGCCACTTAGGAAACGGCCTGTCCAAGCTCTGCTGGGATTGCTGCAGCACTTTGAATTCACAGCCCACTCGATTTCAGATTAATTTCCCTGAGCAGACAAACCCAAAGTGACAGGAATTAGGAAGAAATTCCTCTGCAGGCAGAGGATAATAGGCGAAATTTCGTTTCATTTTCCTCTGCAGCAGCTGCTGCTGGTTCTTGCTGGGGACTGATTAGATGAAACAGGGGTGGATCTGGTGTGGGCATCCCACTCTTGCTGGGTGACCTTGCTCTCCGATACCTGGGATTTACCTACTGAAAGGGTCATGTTCCTCATCCCTGCTGGTAGTGGAAGATGCCTCATGAGCTCAGCTAAATCCTCTATTCCCCACTGCCTGCCTTCTCCAGGGAAATCATGGAATCATGAATGGTTTGGGTTGGAAGGGAACTTAAAGCTCATCTCCTTCCACTCCCTGCCAGGGGCAGGGACACTTGTCACTATCCCAGGTTGCTCCAAGCCCTGTCCATCCTGGCCTTGAACACTTCCAGGGATGGGGCAGCCACAGCTTCCTCCCTGCCTTTGCTAAATCCAGCCAGGAAACTCTGGACCCCAGTCCTCTGGGTTGAGTGCCTGTCTCCTCTGCTCTGGCCACCCTCCCCTCGCCATTAATGTTAATTATGGACAGGATTGGTCCCGCTTTGCCTTCTGCCTGATGTGCCCACCGCGCTGGTGGGTCCCTGGGGGTTCCCAGTGGAGCTTTGCTCTCCCTGACCAAACCAAACACCCCTCCCGGCTGCCGCAAGAGCCTCTCCCTGAAGCTGGTTGCCACCTAGTGCACGCTCAGCAGCCTGGCAGCCGACAAGGTGATCCATCGCTCCGGAGCATTCCTGGAGCTAAATAAACCTCTAAAGGTCCCTTCCAACCCAAGCTGTTCCACGGAGTTCCATGTTCCATGGCTCGGACACGGCATCTCCACACAGGTCCCTGCCCCAGCGGGCAGCAATGTCCACCCCGACTGTCTCGTCAGCCTGCGTGTCCCCATACAGGTCACCACTTCCCAGCCGCACACTTGGGCGTGGTCTGGGCTCTCAGGAGTGTATTTAAAAGCACTGAGGCTGCAGCAGAAGCGGGATGCCTGGATTCCCCAGGGCTGGCAGAGGAGCCGGCAAGTGCTGGTCCCGCTGACACCTCGTATACGTACATAAATATATACCTACACATATAAATACGCACACACTTATATATATATGTACACACACACATATATATGTATATATGGCTGCTGTTCCAGTGGATCCCACTGCCAGGAGTCCAGTGCAGGGTGAGGTTTCACCCCGTGGAGATAATGACACCCAGAAAAGGCAGGGAGTTACAGGCATACTCTAAAGCTCATTCCCACAGCGAGTGCCCTTGCTGTGACCAACGTGGGTGATGGAGAGGACCCAGCTGTCCTTTTCCCATTCCCTCTTCCCCGCTGTGATCCGTGCCTGCTCCTCCGCAGCTTTGGATGCCGGCTGGAGCCCACGGCGTGGGTCAGCTGCCCTCTGGAGAGCCTCCTGTCAGCGCTGCGTCCTTGGGCTGCTCTTTCTCACCTGGCTGAGGTGGTTTCTGCAGCACGTTGGGCAGGAAGCAGATTACGGGGAGGAACAAAGGTGATTTTGTCTGGGGAGGGAATGGGTACCTCTCCGGCAGTTCCAGCTTGCTGCAGCTGAGTGCAATGCTGGGGGCTGCCACTGCCCTTTCCTCAGCCCTGCCTTTCCTTCAGGACTTATAAACCGCCAGAAAATACCTTAAAATTAGCACAGAGGTGTGTTAGGAGCACAGCTCCTGCTGCACTGAGGCAGAGCTAAATGTTAGGACAGGAAACCAAAATGCTCTTGTGCTGCGTTTACACCTTTCCCTTCTGCTAAGGCTACTGGACACAGATTGGATTGGGGGTGAGAGCTCCTCTCCTGGGACCCCACATCACAGGATCCCCATCTGCTGCTCGTGCTCCGGAGCAGCAGGAGGAACGGAGAAGGAGGGGTGGCTCATCCCATTGCAGGTGCAGCATCCTTCGTGCTCCTGCTCCCCAAAGCTCAGGCAGCAGCAGGAAACCCCTAAGTACACCGTGATTCAGCTCACCAATCAGCAGGGGGATCCTGTCATTCATTATAAGCCGGCTAATGGCTCACGACAGCAACTGGTGTCCTGAGGATGAGCTCAGCCCCATCCTTCCCTCCTGACAGCAAGGAGATGCCTTTTGTTTCAGCTTATGGTTTTTTTTGTATGGTACCAGGTTCTTCTTTACACCCCCAAAACATTTCCTGGCCATGGCATAGGACACACAAACGAGTTTGTCTCTCCTCTCTGTAGTTTCCTATCTAATTGAAAAGGAAAATCTGTTTTTATTATCATTACTATATTTTTGGAGGCTCTGTGTTTTCTGCACATTTGTGAGCCACTTGTTTTCCCCAGCTTCCACCCATGACCGAGCTGCTGCCAGAAAACAGATCTGCTGGAAATGCCACCTGCTGCCATAGGAAGCTGTGGTAGGTGCTGCTCGTGGCACATGGCAGATGCTGAGTGGATGTGGGGATGGCCCTGAACCCTCCATAAGCCACTCTCCTGTGAGCATCACTGATGTCTCTGAGTGTCCCTGTCTGAATAGGCAGCAGGACCATCACGAAGCACAAAAAGAGCTTTTTTCCCCGGTACACAAGAGAACAGCCTTGCTGTCCTGTGGAATTTTATAATTAGCCTTTCTTATGTTGTGGCTGCTCCTTGAATAAGGCTGGCTGTGTTTTCTTTTCCTCGGAGCAGCATAATCCCAGAGCCTGATACTGCCAAGCCACTCAGAGCACATGCAGGAAGGATGCAGACATGGAAAACATCTGAGATGGTGCTCAAATGGCCAGAGAAATCCTGGACAGGGTGGAAAGCATCTTCAGGCTGCTGACCTTATCCCTGAATGTCCACATTAGGGCAGCTTACACTCCTGGTCCCCAAAGCCTGGATGTGGATTGATGCTGGAGTTGACAATTCCCAGTCCATGGGCCTGGCAGACAGCCAGGACAGCAGGGAGTTTGTCAAAGTTTAGGCAAAACAGACTTAAAAGGTACCTTTGAAACTTTCACTCATGATCTGGTTAATTAGAACTTTGCTGCTGCTGGGGAATAAAAATGCCTAATTGCTAATTACTGAATCCCTACAAGAAGGTAATGGCAGAAGCAGTTGGAGACAGTTGTAGCCAGAGCTGGCTTTGTGAGGACTTAAAACATGAAACACAGGCATTTTAGGGCATTTAAGGGTCTGCCTTTGTATAGGAATGAGTAAACAATCCAGCAGCAAGAGCCACGAGGCAAATGCTGCCTCCTGTGAGAGTGAATCCTGTAGCTCATAAGATCAACTTGTTCGAAGTCAAAATCACACCAGGCTCCTAAAATTGCTGGGAAGCTTAAGATTTCATGAGACTGGAAAACCCAATATGTTTGGAGGTTCTTTTTCCATGATTCTCAAGCCTATTGAGACCCAAAAGTCTCTCATTACTCGACTTTTACTTGCAATGATGGTTAAAATGGTTAAAAGGCTATAATGGTTAGAAATTATTAAATGCACACAATTCCTTTTAAAATAAAGAGATGCCTTGGTTGGCAGCTGAAGGAGACAACGTGAATGTGTAGAGCAGGAGGTGGTGGAGGTGGATGGGAAAGGTTTCCAGCACAGGACATCCTTCACTGCAGGCTAAGAGAGCAAGGACGTGGCAGGTCCCTCCAATGTCCTCAGCAGAGCTGCCTTGGATGGCCAGGCAGGAAAAATCCTAAAAAAAAGGACCTCTAAAGGTAACTTCTTGCCCAGGAACAGGCAGGGAGGACCATGGTTTGTCTGAGGAGCAGGTTCCCAAATCCCTCAGGAGGGGCAAGAGGTTGGGACCGTCCCCTCCCGTTGCATCCCAGTGCTGGCTCAGGCATCGACAGAAATATTTCCAGCCAGATGGTTATTGCTGACTTCCTCTCCAGGTGGGCACTCAGACAGCTGAGGAGGGAGGTGGGAAGGAGCTGAAAAGCCCAAATCCTCTGAAAAAGCTTCTCCCTTCCCCTGAGGCGTAACCCAGGCTCTGCCAGCACCCAATTTAAGGATGTGTCCCTGCCTGCCTCCCTGAAACCCGAGCCATTCCCTCCCCGCCATGTCTCCTTAGCGGTCTTCCCTCTCTTTCCTTCTCTCTCCTTCTTCTTCCTCTTCTTCTCCCTCCTCCTCTCTCTCTTTCTCCTTTTCTTTTGGAATGATCTGCCCCAGGATGGGATGCAGGGCTGCCATCCTGCTGTAACCCAGCAGCAGCCACCCCAAAGGTGCAAAGAGATGACGGGTTGGAGCTGTTCTGTTGATGGATGAGATCCTTTTTCTTCTCATTTTATTATTTTTTAATTTTTTTTTTAAATAAGATCTCACCTAAAGAAAAAATTCCTGCCTTATCCCCATCACCTTTTACCGGGAATATTAATTTCAACCATTATTTTTAATTTTTTTTATAACTAGCCAGCTCTTTCCTTTATTTCAAAAGAGAATAAATTTTTCTGGGATTTGATATACCCTCTTTTATACTGGAGAGAAATTATCAAACAGGTATGTGCATTTATGATGCTTTTTTTTAGGTCAGGGTGGTAATTACAAATAATGATCTGGTGGGGTGGTGGTGGATGAAAGACTGCGATTTCTCCTGAAGTTACTTGAATATTAAAAAGTAGAAGAAGTGACAAATAGAGAGCAGAGGCTCATTCCAGCTGTGGCCAAGGGGTACAAAAGGAACCAAAGGGGACTGAAGGACCTGTGGGGTCTCATGTCCAGGTGGGAGGAGGGAGTTTTCACTGTGGGCAAAATGCTGGTGGGGGACAGTGTGTCTGCTGTGGTGCGTTATTTGGGGTGAAAGCAGGGACTTTCTGTGCCCCACATTGGAGCCCTGGTCTTCCCCTGAGAGTTTTGCAGCAGCCCCAGTAGGCAGCGCTTGTGCAGGATGGGGGTGATGTGGGGTTTGCTGCTCCTTCCATAGGGTGCATGATGGGGGGGTGCTTTTACAGGACACCTGACAGCTTGCAGGACCTCAGTTTGAAGGGACTTCCAGAAACCCACATTCAGCAACCCTTTAAATCATAGAATCCTCACAGAATCACAGAGGGGGTTGGGTTGGAAGGGACCTTAAAGCTCATCTCGTTCCACCCTGCCATGGGCAGGGACACCTTCCACTAGCCCAGGTTGTTCCAAGCCCCATCCAGCGTGGCCTTGAAGACTTCCAGGGATGGGGCAGCCACAGCTTCTCTGGGCAATGTTAAAAGGGATCTTTTGCTTTGCTGCAGTGCCACAATGACTAATTATGGCTTAAAAGTAGTTTTTAATCTATAGACATTCTGAAAAGGCCCCAACATCCCTGGGTGCAAGGAAGGGGGTTCAGTTCGTAGCTGAACCCTGAGCATTGGGGCGAGGATGGCAGAGCAATGGACAGAGAAGGCAAATCAGGTTTTCCCTCTCTGGGGTCGGCCGCGGCACAGCACCGCAGTGGTTAAAGCCCGCTGCCACCCTTCCAGGGAGCAGGAACGCGCTGGCTCCGGCACAAAAGTGGCCGGCGATGACAACGTCCCTGCGAGCAGGACGCGATGCCGGGGTTTGGCCGGGGCAGGGCGGCAGAGGGGCCGTCTGTCAGCCCTGCCCCTCCGGAGGGCGGGGAGGGCTGGCGGGACAAAAGGCGACATTATTCGGCGCTGCAGGAGGGATGAATGGAGTATTGAAAGCCACCACCTCAGCGAGTAGATTGGTTTTCATCCCCCATCACTGAGCCGTCTGTCTGTTGGCGGGTCTCCTCCTCTGGGCACCGGGAGCTGAGAGAGAGACCAGGGAGGAGTAACGGGGCCCTGTCCCATCCGTGGAGGCTCCATCCTGCACCTCCATCACCTCGGACTGGTGCACATAAAAACCCTTGGTCCACCATCAT